>NW_017731574.1:1195195-1231309 GCF_001890085.2 Hipposideros armiger
AAAAAAAAAAAAGTAAAAATATACAGAGGGTGCCATATATACATATATATATACACACATATTTTAAGAAAGGAAAAAACTGTATTAAAATTGTAATGCTCAATATATACCGATAACAAAAGATGACTACGAGTCATTTTTTTGGCACCCCCAGTATAAGTCTGTAATAGGCACATTAAAAGATGTTCAACATCATTAGTCATCAGGGAAATGCAAATCAAACTGTTGTACAAGATACCACTTCAGAACTATTAAAATTACTACAATCAAAAAGATAATAACAAGATTGGCTAGAATGTGAAGAAGTTGTAACCCTCATAGGCTGCTAGTAAGAAAGTAAAAAAAGTGTTCAGCACTTTGGAAAACAGTCTGGCAGTTCCTCAAATACAGTAAATGAATACAGTTACCATGTGACCCAGCAATTCCACTCCTGGGTATATACCCAAAAGAATAAAACACAGGTACTCAAACAAAAACTTGTTCATGAATCTTCATAGTATAGTATTCACAATAGCCAAAGGTGGAAATAATCCCATTTCTGATGAATGGATAAATAAAATGTGGTGTATATATATACAATGGAATATTATCGAACAGCAAAAAGAAATGAAGTACTGATACATGTTACAACTTGCAGATCCACTCAAGCTGCTTTCAGTGGCTTTCCCATACAAATGGTCTGTCTTGGCTCATGCTGAAGACTTTCCTAAAATCTCTCAAATGTTCACAAAACCCAAACAAGCAGCATTTGGCCTTGGCATGCCCCATACCTCTTGCTGAGCAGCCCTAAGCCTGGCACTAGTGGCAACTGGCCTTGGTTCACAGCTTAGCCTCTCCCAGGCACCTTTAAGTGCAACGTACATGGGGGCCATCTGTGGATTGCTTTGTGGCTCATTCCAGGTGGCCCTAGGTAAGGCACAGGCTGCAGCTGAACTTGGCCTGCGGCGGGGCCCCTTCAAGGTGGCCCTGAGGTTGGCACACCTGGTGGCCAGCTTTGAACCAAGCTGGAGCACCGCCCAGATGCCTCCGTGGATGACACACCCAAAGGGCAGACTGGGCAGGCGCCAGAGCTCTGCTGAGGCAGACCCTGCTCTGCAGGGTCAGCCCCTGCATAACAGCTCCTCCAACTGTAGTCAGGACCAGTCCTCACAACCAATCAGCCTCAGGCTCAATCTCTCTCATTAACATGCAAACAACAACCAAGGCTCAACTACAACAGGAGGGCACACACAACCCCCACAAGGGACACACCTTGAGCACCCAGCTCTGGTGACCAGGGAGACTGCACCACTGGGCTTCACAGGAAGCCTACTACATAAGGCCACTCTACTAAGACTGGGAGACATAGCAGCCCTACCTAATACATAGAAACAAACACAGGGAGGCATCCAAAATGGGAATACGAAGAAACATGTCCCAAATTAAAGAACAGAACAAAGCTCCAGAAAAAGAACTAAACAAAATGGAGAGAAGCAACCTACCAGACACAGAGTTCAAAACACTGATTATAAGGATATTCAATGGTCTTGGGGAGAACATCAACAATGAGATAGGAAACATAAAAATAGAGATAGAAAATATAAACAAGAACCAGTCAGAAATGAAGAATACCAATAACTGAAATAAAGAATACGTTAGAGAGAACCATTATAAAATAGTTTTCTATTTTTCTTAAACATTTTTGTTTAATTAGTTCTACTATTAATTACTACTAATTGCTGCTGCTAACTAGTCCTATTGTTTTGTTGAAATAATAGCATTTATGTAATAGAAAAGGAAAAGATACAGAATATGGGATAATTTCAAATAAACACTCATTTTTTATATTTTGTTTTATATTTTTACTTTTTTCCAGCTTTACTGTGATATAACTGACCATCATTTTCATGTTTTTATATTAAAATAATAAAACAGCCATAGAATTTTTATTATGTGTCATATTATTATGGGGGGTTTTTTGTCAGGTGCAGCAGTATCCCAGGTTGGCTCCCTAACAAGTTGGTCACGGTAGGCAGGGTCTTGCCCCTGGTCTCATAGACCTAGAAACCCCCAGCCTAGAGAATTACATGGCTCTAATAAAGGTTGAGGGCAAGGTGCTCACACTTCTCGGTGCTCACCCCTGGAGGACAACCCTCAGGATATCCTGGGCTGGTAGTTATTCCATTGGCAAAGGAATTTCGGGATGTAGTGAGGTGGGGAGAGAAGACCCACCTGGGACCTCAGGGTGGTCTCTGCTACGTATCCACAAGCTGACACCGTCCTCTCTCGCTTTATCACTTGTTTGCTTTATCACTCACCAGTCTAGCGACGCCCTTGCTCCAACAAAACTCAAGTGTCAGTGGTGCAAACACAGGGGTGCCTGGCAACTCCTCGCATGAGCAGATGGAGGGACCTCCTTTCTACGTATCCAGGCAGCTGCCTGGGTGGGGATGGCCTGGTCAGATCTGACCCTCAGACTGACCCTGCCCAGGAATTTTACTTGATAATAGCACATCTGTTATGAGTTCTCACAAATGCAAGAGAGTTTAAGTCACTCAAAGGTTGGCCACTTTTACCTTTGAAGCAGACAGGATCCATTTCTTGTTGTTGCTAACAGCAACATCCATCACCCAGTCATCATGGCCCTGAAGAAAAAGAAACGTTAAGGAGGACCTAGAGGAAAAGCTTTTGTAAGAACAACAGAAACAAAGTTAAGACCCCAGTCCTGCTTACATGGAAGAGTAACTAATTGTGCTTCCCGGTTCCACCAAGGACATGTAAGGCAGAATACAAAGTGTAAAGGCTTGTGAGACGCGAGTATGTCATGGTACTGTATGTGTTTTTAAAAATAGCACTCGCCCACTGCTGTATTCCCACCACAGCACCCAGCATGGAATGACTAAGGAAGGAAACTCAGATACTCTATCTGATGCCGGCATTGGTACCTTTAAGGAGAGCTTCCGGTAGCCTTCTCCTACATCCCAAATAGCCACAGTCTTGTCGAACCCTCCAGACGCGAGAAAAGATGCTGCAACACAAAATGAAAGCGTGTCAAGGGGGTTGTCGTCCCCAGACAACTACTTCCTCCTCTGGTGAGGTCAAAGCGGGCTGAGGACGCATTTGTGAGGTGCTGCCACAGCTCACTCTGAGGACACTCAAACCTCTTCCTGGTGGTTCAACTACCCCCCGCCCCAACCAATTACAATCAATTCTCATTATTAATGGTAGTTATAGTCCATAAAGTTGTTGCAAACACTGAATTAGCAAAAACTGTACCATTGCTCCTCAGGAAAATACAGGGTTAGGTCCCTGTGAGATTCTGGACACATTTCATTAACAGGTCAATACATAATCTTGTTTTATGTCTGTTTCTGTTTAAAGACACCTTATTTGACATATTGTTTATTCACTAACATTGAATTCATGGCTATCAGCGCTATAACTCATACCTGAACGAAGCTTCACGTGTGTTTTCCATGTAAAGCACAGAACAGCCTTCTTACACTTATGAACTCTGAGAAACACTTCAGCACTATGCTAAGGGGGCATTTGAAATAGCAAAATCCCCAATGGAAAGCTCAAATTGCAAACATGTAGCACTAAATACACCACAAAAAAAAAGACACTTTATGATAAGAGAGAAACAGCAAAAAGGCAGTGGGTCGCCTTGTTCAACTCCAGCTGGGAATATGTGCATAGGCCAACTCAAACTTTCCGCTGCACTTCTCATATCCACGAGTGATCACAAAAGTGCCAAGAGTATTGACTTTAGGGTTACAAGTAAATTCTAGCCAGTAGATGAATTTACAAATACAGAATCGCAAAGAGTAATGGTTGACTGTGAACCCAATAAATCCAAGGACAGAAACTGGTGGGGCACCTCACAATGGCGTCTGACTTACACAAAGGCTGCTTCTGAAAAGCGAAAGTTGTTCAGAAGCACCCTAGCATTTCTTAAGTCAGGCGCTGATAGTGTGTGTACTCGCTGGATGACTCCCCACTCCCATCCCCCACCCCGCCATACACACACTCCTTGAGGATGGAGGGGTGTAACATTTGGCTCCTGGGTGTCAGAAGCAGTCACTTCCCGCACTGGGGTTAGCTGCCATGGCAACTTTCTGCCATTGCCTCTGCTTGCATCCATGCCCCTTCGTCTGGAAATAGCATCCCAATTTCCCATGGGAAAACACCCCTCACCTATTCTCAATCCCTCTGGTTCAAAAGGTACCGACCCCAACCTCTAGCTCTGGGGGTAGGCAAGTCACTCAGACCTGGCCAATCAGAACCTTTCATCCTCTGCTAAAATGATTGGTTCAGAGGTGGGCACATAACCTAAGCTGAGCCAATGGGAATATTCCCTGGGACTTATGCTGTCACCATCAGAGGGAGTATCTCTCTTTCTTCAGGATTGCCAGTGACCAGACCTGCTGTTGGCCTGGACCACCAGAGGCCATCTTTACCTCCTTGAGTAGAAAGGCCAAATCAAGAGAAAAGCTGAGCTGAGAGGCAGAGTAGGAGAGTTGTCTCCCTGACAGCATGGTCTGAGTGTCTGAAACCATCCATACCTCAAGTGAGACCTGCTCCTGAATGTCCCCATTATAGGAGTTAACAAATTTCTTTTGTTTGCTTAAGCTACATTGAGCTGAGTTTCTGTCACTTGCAAACTTATGCCTGTGAATCTCCCTCAAGGCTTTTTGTTCCCATGGATAATAAGTCCACCTTCACTGTCAACATCATTGGAAATCGCCTCTCTGTACTAAGGAAAGTCCATGTGAATGAAACATGAGGAACTCTAACTCGGCATTCCTGTGGGTACAGAATCTTTCTTCGTGTTTATTACTCACTATCTCTGGCAAAGTGGCAGGAGCTCACAGAACCTTCATGGCCCTTCATCAGAGTCACACAGGCTCCACGGTTTCGAAACTCCCCTGTATGGACATTCCATATTTTTAAGGTTTTATCCCAAGAGCTTGTACACAGGAAATGGCCACTGAAGGTAAAGCAGCAGTTTGAGATTGCATTGGAGTGCGCCCTGAAACACAGATGGAAGGGTGCATACATGAGCACTTTGAACCTGGAAAATCTGAGGACACACCTAAAAGAGGGGGGTGGTGAGGGGAGGGGCTGTTGGAGCTGATCCCCTGTGACCTAATGGACATCACTCCTTCAGTCACGGCCTACCATGGTCCAGATATTAATTGCTCTGACTATGTCACACTAGTCCAAGATTTCTCAATCATACTGACATTTTGTGCTGAATAATTCTTTGTGGTAAGGGGCTGTCCTGTACATTGTAATACGTTTGGCAGCATCCCTGAGCTCTACCCACTAGATGCCAGCAGCCCTCACACCCAGTTGTGACAACCAAAAATGTCTCCAGACATTGCCCCTGGTTGAGAACCACTGCACTATTCAGAGCAGCTTGAGGCCTGAGAGAAAACAGCTGCTAGAAAAGCTGTCAATGGTGGTCAATGAACTAATAGCACTTCAGGTTGCTGCTGGATCACACTTACAAGGTGGGCCTCTCCTGTTCACTCTCTACCTTCTTTGTCTCTGCGATGTGGAGGCTTAGCTGCTTCTCTTCTCCCACCCCTCTCTCACTTATTCCTACTTCTCTTCACCCGATCTGCTCTCTCTCTCTTTTTCTCTCCCTCTCTCCTGACCTGTCCTCAGTGTCATTAAAGCATATTTTAATGTTGTGCAGTTAATTAATGGAGTTTTGGGTTATCCATCCTCAATTTTTAAATGTCTTCTTTTTTAGAAAAGAAAAAAAAATCTGTCAGCATTTTGCTGCATTTTATTTTGTTTGTTCCTCAAAGTAATTTCCCCATGATCTCATCTCCTGTTATAAACAGAGTTTTCAAGTGAACCTACAAACATAAATGAGAATCTCTGTATAGCCTGGATCATAAACTCAATCATTTTACCGGAGAAAAAAATTGGACAAAACTGTTTTCTACAGCTCAGCTCAGAGTTGTGGACTATGTTTCAGTTCTTTCAAATGCACAAACTGAGTAAGATCAAAGGCAAAAAAAAAAAAGTCAACTTTCCAGGAGTGTTCAGGGTAAAACTTCCCCAATCACTGTGCCTGTTGGGCTAAGAACCATCCCAGCATCCAGACACTGTCATCTGGGTTTAAATCTGGAGATTTGGATAAGACCTCTCCCAGATCCAGGCTTGTCATTGGAGTTTAAACCAGGGCTATCTCTATTTTCCAGGATGGGCTCTCATTTAAAATAAATTCCTCTTCTCATAAAAGACCATTTTACTGAGTATAAAAGTTTGGGGGAAGTGCATATGTTGCACTTGCATGTCTGGACAAGATGAAGTCAATGCTCTTCTCTCTATTCCTCCTGCTAAGTACAACTAACAACCTTGGGCATTTATAAAGCAAGCAGAAGACTCTGAAAGATAGAGAGAAGAAGGAAGACCAGCTAGGGCTCTTGGGACCCAAGGATGGTATGCTGTGAGTCCCTAGGGTTTTCTTCTTTGCTTCATATATCCTATACGGAGTACTGGGAAAGTTCATAACCCCAAAAAACAATAGGGAACAAAAAAGGTTCCCAAGTAAAGCTGTTCTCCCTTGCCAAAGGGAGAGCCTAACAAAACAGAACACATTAAAACAATACCCATCTTATTCCAGACAAATATCTTTGCGGGGGGCGGGGGGAGGATGTGGAGCTGCAGTCTCATCTCCATCCCTGTGAGCAAAAGCCAAGAGGGGAGCCTAGACTGCCATCCTTGCCAAGCAGTAAGGAGGTGGCATGTTAAAACAGAAGATTTAGGGCCGGCCGAGTGGTGCATTGGTTAAGAACTGGCTTGGGACGCCAGAGGGCCCCGGTTCAGATCCCACATATGAGGGCCAGTGACACTGCTCTCTACAGCTAAGATGCTGAACTACAGCTCAACCTGGAGCTGGGATGCCGTGAGTCACCAGCGACGGCTTAGGCTGCAGCCCCTGCTGCAGTGGGTTGCCATGGGCTACCATGTATAGCCAGCAGCCAGCGTGAGCGGCCAGCGTGAGCGGCCAGCAGCCGCCATGAGCGGCCGTCCAGAGGCCGGCGACTGATCTGCCTCACCCGGGAAGAGCGCAATGATGGTACCAACTTGGGCCAGTAAAGCAACATCTTCCACAACTAGACTGAAGAACAACAACAAAAAAAGACAGCAACTTGTCTGTTCCCTCTCCCCCAATTCCCCAGCACTGTTCCCATCCCCCAATTCCCCAATTTAAAAAAAAAAAAACAAAAAAAACCCCAGAAGATTTAAGTAAGACAAAGTCTCGCAATGTAATAACCAAACTATTCAGGACACAACTGAAAATCATTCATCACACTAAGAGCCAGGAAAATCTCAACATAAATGAGAAAGATAATCAACAGATGCCAATACTAAAATGACACAGATGTTAGAATTATCTGACAAGGATTTTTTTTTAATTGGGGAATTGGGGGAGGGGAACAGTGCTGGGGAATTGGGGAGGGGGACCAGCCAACTTGTTGTTCTTCAATCTTAGTTGTGGAGGGCACCAGTTGCCATCTAGGCTGCCTGTCGGCAGCTCGTGGCCTCTAAGCTCAAGGTGCTGTGTTACAATCTTAGTTGTGGGTGGGCATAGCCACCATCCCATGCGGGAGTTGAACCAGCAGCCTTGTTGTTAAGAGCGCACACTCTATCCACTGAGCCATCCAAGGTGGCAGCTCAGCTCAAGGTGCCAAGTTCAGTTTTAGTTGCGGGTGGGCATAGCCCACCATTGAACAGGCAGTCTTGTTGTTAGGAGCACGTGCTCTCACAAGCTGAGCCATCCTGCCACCTGTTGGCAGCTCAGCGGCAGCTCAGCTCAGGCACAGTGTCACTGGCCCATGTGGGAATCGAACTGGCGGCCCTGTTACTCAGAGCTCGTGCTCTTAAGCTAACTCTTAACCAACTGAGCCACTCAGCCGGCCCTCTGACAAGGATTTTTAAGCAGCCATCATAAAAATGTTTTGATGGACAATTATAGTCATGCTTGACACAAACAAGATAGAAAGCCTCAGCAAAGAAATAGATGATATAGGGCTGGCCGAGTGGCTCAGTTGGTTAAGAGCTCGCTCAAGAGTTTGAGCTCTGAGCAACAGTGGTTCGATGCCTGGCCTGAGCTGAGCTGCCACTAAGCTGCCAATAGGTAGCAGGATGGCTCAGCTAAAAAAAAAACACGATATTATGCTAAATGAAATAAGCCAGATGCAAAAGGACAAATAATGCATGGTTCCATTTATATGAAATACCTAGTATGAGCAAATTCATAGAGGCAGAAAGTAGAACAGAAGTTATAGGGGCTAAGGTTAGGGGAGTGGGGAATCATTGTTTAATGGGTACCGGGTTTCTGTTTGGGATTACGGAAGGGTTTTGGAAATAGATAGTGGTTTTGGTTGTACAATATTACAAATGTAATTATTAGCAGTGAATTAACTTGCAAATGGTAAAATGGTAATTTAAAAAATAATAATTTAATATCCCCAAACCACGGAATTGTACACTTTAAATGGATGAATTGTGTGTGAAATTATACGTCAATAAAGCTGTTAAAGAAGAAAGGAAGGAAGGAGAGAAGGAGAGACGGAAGGAAGGAAAGAAAGAAGAAAGGGAAAAAAGTGATGACTTCTGGGAAAACTGAGTGGTGACAAGACAGGTAAGAGGGAGACTTTTCACTATATATTCTTTTATACCTTTTAAATTATGTACTGTGTCTCATGCTTTATGTTGTTAAAAAGTAAATTACATCTATATATTCTTTTATACCTTTTTAATTATGTACTGTGTCTCATGCTTTATGTTGTTAAAAAGTAAATTACATATTTTTGAAATAAAAACATGTAAGGTCCATGTTAAAAAGCTAAGAATTTCAAGACATTGACCTGAGAGCATTAAATTAAGTGTGGGGCCCTTCTGAGTGTGGAGCCCCTCTGAGTGTGGGCTCCAGTGTAATCTGAGAGGTCGTATGTGATAAAGCCAGCTCTGTCCTATAGCACCCAAAATCCTTGCCTCTACATTTTCCAGCTGAAAGTTACATTTCTGGAAAAATCATAAATTCAGGTCAATCATAAATACCAATAGACATTTCTCTTATTTTCCTTTCCATTCCCTTTGGGGCAACAGAATGGAGTGGGTCACAACACTTGCTTACAGCTGGAGCTGTAGGCACCTCTGCTGCCCTGACCCCCGTCACTGTCACCACAGAGCATCTCTAAGGAGCAGTGCAGGCCTCCCCGGTGCAGAGGGCACATCAAGAGCCCCTCCTGACCCAGGTTTCCATGAAAGTCACTCTCAGTAACAGCACGTGCTGGACACCCATGGCGTGGCCTGTGCTGAGGGCCTTTGGATGTTACATCTTGTTCAGGCCTCACCTCTGCTCAGTTTGCAGATGAGGAAACTGAGGTCCGAGATCACCAGGGTGGGCACCTGCACACCTTTAACCTCTGGCCAGACCCCACCATGGGAGAGCCTCGCCCAGGCAGCAGGGCTCATCATTGAGTGGAGCGGGCAGGGTGACAGGGCATTTGCCCACTCTGGGATCCTGACTCCAGGGCCGGCTGGACAGAGCTGGCCACCCTTCTGGTGGTGGCCACCTACAAGGCGACCCTTGCAGGCTCTGGATTATCCGATCCTCCCATTTTTGCAGGAGACACTAAAAGGTCGCATTTTGGCAGGGGGCTCTGCACAACGTCTCCAGCGTTGGCTCACATTGAAACACCTGCACCTGAGGCCCATCCCAACCCGCAGGCCACAGCTGCCTGCCCTCCTCCGTCCCTTTCTCCCTGTCCAGCCGCCTCGTAGCACCCATGGCCAAGGTGGAGATGCCCCACATGGATGTTGGCCCATAAGCTGAAAGTGTGCAGGCCGAATCCAGAGGGAGTGGATGGGGCCCCCGTCCACCTCCCTGCTGTAGGACGCTGCCCAGCCTCCCAGGGCCCCGCCTCACTTGGTGATGGTGAGCAGCGTGGCCTGGGACGTAGCATCCCAGATCTTGATGCTCCTGTCCAATGAGACGGAAGCCACCTTCTGGCTGTCAGGGTCAAAGCAGCAGGCTGTGACTGCCCTTTTGTGATGACCTGAGGCCCAGGGAAAGGGACTCGTTACACACATTCCACATTCCAAGTCACACACTTCACGTAACCCAGAGGCTCACGCTACTCCCCCAAACAGTAACCATATTCCGGAAACACAATTCTGGTTTTCATTAGGGACTATTCACTCACGCAGACATTCCTGAGTGCTTACCATGTGCCAGGGTTTGAACAAGGAGCGCCATCAAACCACTCCCTGTCCCCGCAGAGCAGGCAACACCCCACAGCATGCCAGGAGCCATGAGAGGAAGGCAAGGTATGTCAAGCCTGGCCAGGAGAAGCCTGGCACAGCCCTGAGAGGTCGAGGAAGGGCCCGGGAAGTTAGCAAGGGCAAACAGAACAGGAAGAGTGCTCCAGGCAGAAGGAAAGCATGTACAATGGCCTGGAGGTGGGACGGGACACGGAGAAGCGTGGTGAGCAGCTAGAACCTGGAGAGTGAGGACGTGCATTAGGAGGTGACACAGTAAGGGAAACGAGCAAGCTGTGGGGTACTGCACATGTCATGGTTCCATGTTGATAAAAATGATTGTAAACACATATGGGAAGTAGCATTGTGTGTGTGCAAACACACACACAGTTCAGAAAGGCCACCCACCAACATATTGTTAGTAATAGGCACCTCTGGGGAAGAGACAGGACAGGTACAACTGCCTTTCACTTTTGGTTGTACATACTTACTATAATTTTTTACAAACATTATGTATTTTTTTAACTTTTTATTTTGAGATAACTGTCAACTGATGTGCAGTTGTAAGGATAATACAGAGATCCTATATGCCCAGTTTTCCCTCATGGTAGTAGCATCTTGCATAATGACAGTACAGTATCACAACCAGGAAGTGAATGTACAATAATTATTAATTTTATATTAAAAAAAAACAAATAAAAACGTCAAGAAGGCTGAGCCTCCACTTAGTATAAGATTGGGCTTTACATGTCTATGTGAGAACATTGTTTCCTTTATTACAAGCACGAGACTGAAAGGAAAAGTTTAACTGATGAGGACCAGTCTTGGTTTTAACTGCTGGTGCTTTTATCAATCAGTGTCCCATCTTTAATCACGTGGCTCAGAGCATTACTGTTTCACCGAATAAAGCAGTCAAACACTACGATCAGTCCAGTGACAAGCAGCCGTTACCATGGCAGACAGAACAGAGCCGGGAGCCCATGCAAACTCACCTTTGATGTGTGACACAGTCACGGCGCTTTCTGCATCTATTATACAGATTCCACAATCCATATCCAAGCCAGAGACCACGTATTTACCATCAGGAGAAAACTTACAGGAGACTATGAAGCTTTCATGACTGATTTTCCACTGAAATAGGGCAACAATCAAAAGGTTGTGTTCTCTCTAGGCCAGCTGTCCAGCAGAACTTTCTGTGATAATGAAAATGTTCCATCTATGCACGGTCCAATGTGCTAGCCACTGGCCACATGTGGCCATTGAGCACTTATAATGGGCTAGTGCAGATAAGAAGCTGAAGTTTTTAAGTTCGTTTGGTTTTAATTAATTAATTAATTTAATAAATGTACTTAATTAGTCTGTGTCCAGGACAGATGAACCAGGATAGGGAGGGCACCCAGCAGAACTGACAGCAAGGTTCTAGTAATGACCAGCTGTTCATTTTGGTGAACAAGTGGTTACTGCCTGGCACTGTGGGTGAGACACTACAGCCCCCGTCCCTCAGGCAGCTCACGTTCCCCTGGGGAAGGCTGGCACCAAACCACAAGAAGGGGACAAAGAGCTGCTCCACATTCTAGGAAAGGAGGACCTGTCTGTGTGTTACAAATCCTGGTGTAGCCATTGTGACAGTCTTAAAATATGCCCACCAATTCTTTGACAGTCCTCCCTCCAAAAGGTGGAGACTCTTGAGTGTGGGTTCGATGTAGTGACTTGCTTCTAATGAATCTAATATGATGAAGTGACAGTGTGTGACCAGGTCATAAAAAAAACCATGGCTTCCTCCTTGTTGTCTCTTGGATCACTTGCTGGGGGCCAGGGGTCGGAGGGGAGGGTGTGAACTGCCATGTCCTGAGGACACTCAAGCAGTCCTATGGAGAGACGCACGTGGAGAGGAACTGAGGCCTCCTGCCCACAGCCAGGTGAGTACAACATCTTAGAAGGAGATCCTTCAGCCCCAGTTGAGCCTTCAGATGATTGTAGCTCCAGGTGACATCTTAACTGTGACCTCACAAGAGATCCAAGACAGAACCACACAGCTAAGCTGCTCCTAGATTTCTCACTGTCATAAACTGTGTGAGATAATAAACATGTATGGTTTAAAGCTACTAAGATTTGGAGTAATTTGTCAAGCAGTAATGGATAATTAATTCAGCCCTATAGTTGGCAAGTGGCATGGATGGCTTGTGCAACAAAAATAAATCAAAGTACTAAAACAAGTTTAAAGAAGAGAAAGAAAGATCCCAAATAAAAAAAAGCTGGCTTAGAGACAAGAGCAGGAAATTTACAAGAGAAGAAATAAACATTTGGAAAAATGCTCCAAGTCAGGCATAATCTAATGCTAGTCTCATTTTTCACCTTGATACCTGGCATGTGAGGTTGGGAGATGGTGGGCTCTCCTCCATTGCCAAGGGTATGAGTTGACACAGATTATTGGAGGTTAATTTTAAAAGCACCATGTTTCTATACCAAATTGGCAATAAAATCCAGATAGATATATATCTCCAAAAAATATTGGAGCATGTGTATAAAAAATTATATGCAAACTTTCCTCACAGTATCATTGTTTATGATAGAGAAAAGTTAAAACAGCCTTAATGTCCTATAACAGGGAATGATGAAATATGGCATGACCTACCCATCCCGCGGAATCCATGTCCATTAAAAAAGATGGTGTTCCTTGAGCTGAGCTGCCGCCCAGATGGCTCAGTGGATAGAGCGTGTGTTCTTAACAACAAAGCTGCTGGTTTAACTCCCGCATGGATGGTGGCTACGCCCACCCACAACTAATTGAACACAGCACCTTGAGCTGAGTGGTGCAACTGGACTTGGAGCCGAGCTAGCTGCGCCCTCCACAACTAAGATTGAAGGAAAATAACTTGGCTAGTCCCCTTCCCCAATTCCCCAACACTGTTCCCCTCCCCCAAGTCCCCAGTTTAAAAAAAATATTAATTGGGCCGGCCGAGTGGCGCATTGGTTGAGAGCTGGCTTGGGACACCAGAGGGTCCCGGTTCGGATCCCATATATGAGGGCCAGTGACACTGCCCTCTACAGCTAAGATGCTGAACAACAGCTCAACCTGGAGCTGGGCTGCTGTGAGTCGCCTGTGATGGTGTAGGCTGCAGCCATTGCTGCAGTGGGTTGCCCTGGGCTACCTTGTGTAGCCAGCAGCCAGCGTGAGCGGCCAAGCAGCCGCCGTGAGCGGCCGTCCAGAAGCCGGCGACTGATCTGCCTCGCCCGGGAAGACGGCAATGATGGTGCCAATTTGGGCCAGTAAAGCAACGTCCTCCACAACTAGACTGAAGAACGAAAGGACAGCAACTTGTCTGTTCCCCTCCCCCCAATTCCCCAGCGCTGTTCCCATTCCCCAATTCCCCAATAAAAAATCTTAAAAAAAAAAAAAAAACATGGTGTTCATGTGTACTTATTCACCATTTGTTGCTAAGTGGGAAAAAAGTCAGGGTCTATGAAGTATGTATAAATGATACTATGTTGTTAACAGAACAGACCTGCATGTGGTCTTATGTAACAGTGTAAACAGGAAAAGAGATAGCAAGATGTTAACTGTAATCTCTGGGGGTTGTCTTAAGGTTTTTTTAATCTTGGCTTATCTTTTCTTCCTAAATATATTTTACAATGAATATAAATTGACCTTTGAACTAAGAGAAAGATTGTTTATTTAAGGAGAGAAAGTGGAGGGGGGGGAGGAAGGGAGAAGAGAGGCGATGAGGAGCTGCTGGGGGAAGGGCAGCAGGGATGGGACAAGAGATCCTGAAAAGGGGCCTGAGCAGGGCGGGGGCTGACTGGGCTCAAGGCAGGAGACAGAAGAGAACTCGGGGCAGTTTGGATGGGTGGATGGTGGCCCCTCTAAGAGGTAGAACAAATTGGGAAGGGCCAGAACCCTCATGCTTTGGCCACATGGCCTTTGTCCCATGATCTCAGCGCTACTTCCTGCCTCATCAAATGCAAACACCCCACAGGGAACAGCTCTTTCCCTCAGCCTGAAATACCATGGCCCCACCCTCTGGCCCCATCCCACTTCTTTCCCACATCCTTCCCATCCTTCGAGTAGAAGAAACCCTCCATCTGCTTGCTCTGGAAAGCTTTCCTTCCCCGATGCCCGCCCTCCATCATCTTGGGTCCCTGAGAAAATTCTTTCCTGGAAAATTGGCTCCTTTGCCCACGCCCACGCCCAGCCCAAGGCTCCCGGAAGCCCCGTCGAGACGCTGCACTTCAGCGTCTCCACTGGAGCGGGACATGCTTACCAGCAGCGCGCCCGTTTCGAGGTCCCAAGTCCTCAGTGTTTTGTCATAGGCTGCTGCAGTGATTCTGGAAATGAAACGACAAGCGTAGGGTCTTTATGACTAAGACAGTTATGCGTGTGATTTCCCCATAGACAATTTTGATAATTTAGGACTGAGTTTGCAAATAACACCGGAATCTCTCTAAAGATGGTCCATGAGCCCCCCTGGAGAGCAGTGGGTTCTCACCGAAAACAAAGAATCTAACACAAAAGCACTACAGCACCATGCTCTTCCCCACGCCCTCGGCCATTCAGATACGTCCTTTCATGTTTAGGGAATTTGAAGGTATCATTTCTTCTGTTCTATAATTGACCATCTTCTTCTAAGGGGATAGCTACAGCTCACTAGGAGCCATCACTTCTGCTCGTGCGTCTATCTTTTTGCAGGAAAATACTTGAATAGCTCACTTCATCCTGAAATATTTCCTTGGACATTTAGTAAAATAATAAAAGTGTACCTTTGTCTTGTTGTATTGCATGTTTCCATGGCAATCTTTGTCCTCTATGTAAGATAAATTTCCATAAAAGTTAAATGCCCATATTGTTTTTACCAAACTGTCGCCAGCGTGCTGTATGCTGGCCGGCCTCTTCACTCTCACTTTTTCTGACAATGTAAAATGAAGGAAAGGTCACCTTCTGCTGTCAGATGTGACACTGCACTGTACAACAGGAGCTTTGGTCCTGGGCTCAAAATCCCGAACAATCGATCCATCCACAGCATCCTCGAATCAACAGGAGAGAGGGAGAGAGAGCGAGAGGTCACTGAGGCATTGACTGAAGTTGTGAACTGAGTTCGACATCAGCCCTGAGCGTCTCTACCACCGCAAAATATGAGAACCACATGGTCCTGTGCCTCTCACCCAGTTCAAAAGGGCAAAAGGACTTCCCCACCCAGTAGGTCATGTAGCCACCCAGGGTCACATAGCTAGTGGGTCCCAAATGTGGGGGCCTGAACCATTTGGACACTTCCCAAACCCTCCTGCCTAGACTGCCTGGCTTTGGTACCCACTTATGACAGAGCAGAAGGTCCTCCAAGGTCACCTGGAAGGTGAAGAAGTATCCTCCACCTGGTTACCTGAATCGGAACCCGGGAACCAGCCTTGACTCATTCCACCCTGTCCCCCTCCTGCCCCTGAAGCCAGAAGAGACGACAAAACTCAGAACTGAGCCCAGCCCCAGCCACATGGTCATCCGTGGCCTGGCCCTTGACTGCTATCCCCTATCCCTGCTCCTTCCTTACGCACTCCTGACTGACCAGCACTGCCCCCCACACAGGCCTTCCAGGGGCTGCTGACTATGCCCAGAAGCTTCAAAAGAGTTCTCAGTAACCACCTCTCTGCAACCTTCTCTGCATCACACCCCCGTTCCTTGTGCCCCTGCTTCCTGCACCTTGGGGCACTGACCTGTGCTCAGGCCTGCCTCTCCCAACCACCCCTCACAGACAGGTCCCAAGCCAGGCCACTCTGTGATCACCAGGCCTGGCCCTACTATCACTGTGGATAGAACTCATTTTTCCCAATGAGAAAGATGCCCAAAGAGATTACACAGCTCAGACACCCCAGCTAGGCCCTATTCACAGCTGGGACCCTCTAACAAAAGATGGGAGCTCCCAGTCCAGTGGTCTCCATCCCCTGCTCCCACCGTTTCCAAATCAACAGGCTAACAGCAGCTACACTGACTTCATCTCTCTCCGGTGGCTTGATTCTAGTGTGAACCCTCACTTTGCTTTTCCTTCTTGTGCTTTGCTCAGAAAGGCCTCTCCAAATCTTTGTGATCCTTGAGTGCCTGGGAACTCAGTACTGGGGAACTCTCCACAAGAGGTAACATAAGCTTACGGGATGTTTTGGTTCCACCTACACGGGGCCACCTACCCACAGCTTCACGGTGCAGTCATAGGAGCCACTGAGGAGCTTTGTGTCATCCACACAAAAGTTACAGGAACTCACAATGTGCTGGTGTCCTGTCATAACTTGAAATGGGACCTGAAAAAAAAGAGAGACTGAATGAGTTCATCATGTTGCAGAATACAAGATCAATAATTTAAAAATCAATTGTATTTCTATGCATTTGCAATAAACAATCTAGAAAAAAACTACAGACCAATACTGCTCATGAACATAGATACAAAAATCCTCAACAAATATTAGCAAATAGAATCCAACAAGGTACAGAAAGAATTAAACATCATGACCAAGTGGGATTTACCCCAGGTATGCAAGACTGGTTCAATATTCAAAAAATGTAATATAATCCATCACATCAATAGGCTAAAAAAGAAAAATCATGTGATCATGTCAATAGGTGCAGAAAAAACATTTGACAAAATCCAACACCTGTTCATGATAAAAATGCTCAACAAACTAGGAATAAAGAGGAACTTCTCATCTTGACAGAAAATATCTACAAAAAACCTATAGCTAACATCATACTTAGTAGTGAGAAACTCAAAGTTTCCCACTAAGATCAGGTACAAGGCAAAGGCGATCCCTCTTACCACTCATTTTCAATATTGTTCCATAAGTTGTAGCTCATGCAATAAGACAAGAAAAAGATCTAAAAGGTATAAGATTGGGAAAGAAGAAATAAAACTGTCTTCACAGATGACATTATCACCGATATAGAAAATCCAAAAGAATCAACAAAAACTCTAGAACTAATAGCAATTATAACAAGATTGCAGGATACAAGATTAATATACAGGAGGTCAATCACTTTCCTGTATACCAGCAATGAACAAGTGGAATTTTAAATTAAAGACACAGTATCATTTACATCAGCACCCAAATATTAAATACTTAGGTGCATCTCTAACAAAATACATACAAGATCTATGTAAGGAAAACTGCAAAACTCTGATGAACAAAATCAAAGATCTAAATAAACGGAGAGACATTCCATGTTCATGGATAGAAAGACTCAATATTGTCAGGATGTCAGGCCTTCCGAACTTGACCTATGGATTCAATGCAATCCCAATCAAAATCGCAAGTTACTTACTTTGTGGATATTGACAAAATGATTCTAAAGTCTGGAGAGGTAAAACATCCAGCACAGCTATTGAAGGAGAACAAAATTGGAGGACTGACACTACCCGACTTCAAGATTTACTATAAAGCTACAGAAATCAAGACAGCCTGGGATTGGTGAAAGAATAGACAAATACATCAATGGATCAGAATAGAGAGCCCAGAAATAGACACACATAAGCAAAACCAACTGCTCTTTGACAAAGGAACAAAGTCAATACAATGGAGAAGTGACAGTCTTTCAACAAATGGTGCTGGAACAACTGGGTGTCCACATGCAAAAAAATAAATCTAGACACAGACCTTAAATCCTTCACATATCACAGCCCAAACTGAGCTGCCGCTGAGCTGCCAACAGGTGGCAGGATGGCTCAGCTAAAAAAAAAAAGTCTGAAAAAATAAAAAATAAAAAAATAAATCCTTCACATAAATTAAGTCAAAATGGATCACAGACCTAAATGTAAAATGAAAATTTATAAAATTCCTAGAGAATAACATAGGAGAATATCAAGACGATCTCTGGAAAGGCAATGGCTTTTTAGATACACCAAAGGCACAATCCCTGGGTGGGGGAAATACATATGTATACTTTTTAATGGAATGAAGTACTGACACATCTACAACACGGGTGAACCTTGAAAACATTATACTAAGGAAAAGGAGCCAGTCACAAAAGTCTACATATTGTTTGATCCTATGTCTATGAAAGATCCAGAATAGGCAATTCTGTAAAAAGAAAGTAAATGAGCAGTTGCCTAAAGTTGGGAAGATGGTTTGAGGGGAAATGGAAAATGACTGCTAATGGGTAATGGGGTTTCTTTTGGGATGATGAGATGTCCTAACATGATGATGGTCCTGGTTGTACAACTCTGTGTATACACTAAAAGCCATTGAACTGTACACTTTCTGTAGGTGAATTGTGTGATGTGTGAATTATATCTCAATAAAGCAGTGTTTAAAAAAAAAAGGATAAAAAGAGCAAGCCTGAAATGTTCTACTACCCCCCCCCCTCCCTGATGGCATCTATGGTGGGGTGCAGGTGTCTGGGGTGTGAAGGGAAGTGAGGAAATATGCGAGACAGAAAGGAGTGGCTTCGAGCTGTGCTGCAGAGGGTGGAGGGCGGGGGCGGGGTTGGGTTAGGCACACCAGGCCTGCAGCAAGGCCCTTGGGGCGGTGCCTGTTAGGGGAGCAGTCCGGGTGAAACGCCCCCAGTCTCACACAGGCCACGACTTCGTGCATCTGCCTCCGCCTCCTGGCAAAACTCTCCGGTCTTTGCAGTCCTCTTCCTTACAAAAATAAGGACTTGATTCTGGGAGAGCAGAGCCGCAAGAGGGGGAAATCCTTCGAACCCCATCCGGACCTTTCTGGGGACCTCCTTTCAGATTTTTTTGTCTGCGCCTAGTACTTTTGGGGTCCGTTAGGGAAAGGCACCCAGAGCAGCTGCGGAGAGAAGTTCCAAGCGCGAGGATTTCTTTTCAGAGGCGCTAACGAAAATGACTGCCCAATTTTTGTAAAAACAGAACAATTTAGCTCTTTTATATATGTAGCGTTCCTTCATTTGCTCAATGTGTGTCTTGAGCGCATCCCCCTGTCGGGCCTTGATCTATAATAGTTGCCCCGGAACGGAGGAGCAAAGACCCCCATCCGGGAGGGGTGAGCGCCGGTGGGCGTGTGGGTGCCGCCAGGGGCCGAACAGGTTCCTGCTCTGAGGGGCCGACGTGGGAGAGGGAGGCAGCCACCCAATGGCCAGGACGTGGTGCCAGGTCACGGCAAGAGCCTTGAAGAGGCAAATGGGAGGGCTGCTTTAGACTGGCGGGCGCGGCGAGCCTCCCCGGGCGAAGAGGGTGGGGGGTGGGGTGGGAAGCAGAGCAGGCCGCGGTGGAAGGGGACACCAGAGGACCTGCCTAAAAATCAGCAAGTCAGAAAGAGAACAGGGAGATGAGCCAGATTCGAAATGGTCTGGAAGGCCACGGTCTTCCTCCTTTAATGTTCCAGAAAGCCATGGGGAGGTTTTGAGCCAATTATTATTATTTTTTAATTGTGACATGGGACATTTTCATTGAGCAACACAATCACATTAACCTCACTATAGAAACACCTCCAAAGTATATTGTTTTCAGTCACTGCTCCCCTGTTTATCCTAAATCACTCTTTCTTACTTGAGTTCCTAAATTCTGATGTTTTATTTGCCAAAGTGCTCCCTTGAGTAACTTGTTCCTCAGACAGAAGCATCCTTGTGGCGTCTTTGCAGCTCTGAAGAAAATGTCTTTCTGTTCCCCTTATCAGACATCATCAGTTTAGCCAAGTAGAGAATTCTTAGATCACAAACTTCCCTCTCAGAGCCTTATAGAGCTTCTCAACTTCTGTCAATCTAATGGATCATGAAAACCTCAGGCCAAAATAATCACAAGCCACCTGAATGTGCATCCACAGATGACTGACTGGTTAACTTCATCAGGGGACAGCTAGCCAATGGGATACTATCTGTAAAAAAAGAACAAGGAAGCTATTTCTTCATTGATATGGGAAGAGCTCTAAAATATACTACGTTAAAAAAATAAAAATTAAAACCAGGTGCAGAAGGAATCTAAGGTATGCCTATATGTAAAAAAGGGGGAATATACATGTACCAGTATGTGCTGGTAAATGCATAAAATATCTCTGTCAGAACACAAAAGAAACTAGAAACGTGTGTTGCCTCTAGGGGAAAACAGGGCAGTTGGGGAACAGAGGTCCTAGGGAGACTTTTAATTGTTAAAAGGAACTTATATATATTGAATTTGAATCTTGGGGATGTTCTATTGAGAATATAAAATAAAATACGATTTCTGTGCTCTCCTTCCATTTTACTTAAAAATCAGAATAAATAGAACTAAAAGCACAGCAAAGCCCTGGCACTCACTCTGCTTTTTCTTCAGACTTCCTCATGGAGACCCCAGGTGAGGGAGGACAGGGATGGGGACTGGACAGTCAGCCAACCGGCAACCCCAGTTGTGGACCCTGCTCCGAGGTCTTCTGATGGCTGGGGGAGCCTGGATCTCAAGCTCATCCCAGGCTTTTCCACTTGTGGGACAGCCTTGCTCCTATCCTTGGAATGCATGTGGGCATTCACCGTGTAGGTCCTATTTCCCTGCAATCTTACATTGAACTTCACATCTCTTTCCACATGAGCACTCTCTCCAGTCTTTTCTTCAGCCCAGGGAGAGTTTCTTCATTGTTTCCTGCTGCATTTCTTTCCTCTTCCTCTCCACACCTCTTCTATGTGTATGGGCTCGTCTGGATCTCCCCTACATGCCCCTTGCCTTTTCTCTCATCATTATTGTTCCTTTATATTTTTTTCCTCTGAGTTCTCAGAGAATCCCATGAGCTTGTTTTCTGAAAATCTGTTTCACGTCTCCACTCTGATGTTAAAGCCTTTGTAGAGGGTTTGGGTTTGGAAATCCTACATCTCATTCCCATGAATTCTCTCCATTCACAGATTATTTCCTCTTTCCGGCTGCCAGCCTTTGTTTTATCAATGCGATGTCTCTCAAATATCAAAGTAGTATTGCTAGGTTTTTATGTTTTTATTATTCTAAGTTTTCTGTTGCTTCTGCTGCTCTGTTTAATGGGTAGAGAGGACTCCTTCACTGAACCTGGGGCATGCACTTTGGAGTGTCACCATGAGGACATTGGGGAGGGTCAAGCGGAGACCACAGGATCTGGGTTGGATCGGGGTAGCCGCTTTGGAACACAGTCCTCCTACCTCAGGCCAGCCATTTCCCCAGAAATGACAGCAGGAAGCCCAGGGCCACCCACTGGCGTCTCTTCCTGGGCATCTGCCTCCAAGCTTTTGCCCAGTAGCCGTGCCTCAGGCAGGTGCTTGAGCCCAGGGTTTCACCGGGGCTCTTAGCAAAGCCAGGTGGGTCTCTCATGGGTCCCCGCACCGGCCTGTGCCCTCCCCACGTGTGGATAGGGGACAAGCCACCGCCCCCTCCCCTTGAAGGCGGTTCTGACCTTGGAGAAGGGCTCCTGGTTGCCCCCCAACTTCTTTTCAGTCATCAGATGCTTCTGGGGTGGTGGCAAGTCCAGGTCTATGTACAGGGGGTCGAGGCGGGCCAGAACGCGGGCCCGCCGCCCCTCCATGAGCGACAGGTGAAAGTGGCCATAGGCTTTGCTCAAGGCTGCCCAGGGCACCCAGCGGGCCTCACGTGCTCCATCCGCGGCTGGGGCCAAGGGGAGCTGCATGCTAAGTGCCTGGGGCTCGGTCTTCCTGTTTTTGTCTTGGGTTTTTGGGGACCTGGGGGCATGCGGTGGCTGGGAGGCCATCTTGGAGCCCCACCTGCCAGTGGCCGGCATCTGATCCTGACCGCAAACGGCGGCACCGCGCGCCCACGCGCCCACGCCCGGCCCTCGGGACCGACGTGCCCTCAGGTGCCCGGAGATGTCGCTGCCTCCTCTCATCACAGAAGAGAGGTTTTAACCAGAAAAGTAGGCTTCGAGTTCTACGCATAAAAGGAACGACGTGTGTGAAAGCAGGTGAAGCCAGTGGCCTCATCCTCGCAAACCTCCCTTCGGGTCTTCCTGGCTCCCTTTCCCAAGCCGATTTCCGCGTGTCGTCTGCCTGTGTAGGGGCTTCCGACCAACCCAATTCATGTCAACAACAGAGAAATGGTCAGTCAGAGAATAGGCCCTGGATGAATTAAGAGGCAGCTACTAGGGGCACGTGGACACAAGATATGAGAGCACGAATGAAGTATCTGTCACAGTGCTCATGAAAAGAACGGACCAAAATGTCACTTCTAGTCGGGTAGCAGTCCCACTGCTAGAAAAAGGCAGGATGGATGTTCCAAAATATTAGGGGTCATCATCTCTGAGTGGATAGAAAGTACTTTTCTTCCTTCTTTGTCCTTTTAAAATTGTTCTTTCTATGATGTTAAAGGATAATGTAAAAAAATCTCTGTGCTTTTCTCAAAGGTCTCATCAGTGCCCACTCAGTGGGCACATTCTCTCGCCCGTGGTCTCGGTGCCTCAGACACACTAGCGACATCTACTCTGAGAGGCTGGGGCCACCTGCCATTATCCTGGCCCTGTGCCACACTGGACTCCTGGCCACCACCATCAACCACCGGAGGGAGGCGTCACACTCCGCAGGAGACTGCCGGAGCTGGAGAGCCAGCGACCACCTACCTTCCTCTTGTACAAGCCCTGAAATAAGTCCAACCGTCCTTCTCTGGACTGGGCTTTCTTCATAACAAAACCAGGGAAAATTCTTCACTTCTCATGTATTTTTTTAAAGTTTCAGGAAATATAAAATCAAGCGGAAAACAGAAAAATTTCAGGCCGGATGAGTGGCACGATGGTTAAGAACTGACTTGGGATGCCAGAGGGCCCCGGTTTGCATCCCACATATGAGGGCCAGTGACACTGCCCTCTACAGCTAAGATGCTGAACAACAGCTCAACCTGGAGCTGGGCTGCCGTGAGTCGCTGGCGACGAAGGCTGCAGCCCCTGTGGCAGTGGGTTGCCATGGGCTACCGTATATAGAGCAGCCAGCGTGAGTGGCCAGCAGCCGCAGTGAGCGGCCGTCCAGAAGCCGGCGACTGATCTGCCTCACCCGGGAAGAGCGCAATGATGGTGCCAATTTGGGCCAGTGAAGCAACGTCCTCCACAACTAGACAGAAAAACAAAAGGACAGCAATTTGTCTGTTCCCCTTCCCCCAATTCCCCAATAAAAATCTTTAAAAAAAAGAAAATAGAAAAATTTCATTTTAATTGAACTGTACACAGTCTGAATATCTTCCTTGACACTAACTGAAGTTAAAAATAGAAACCAATTTCTGCAACCTTCCAAGGCAGCCTTTGAAATGTCAAGGTTTTAAAAATTATTTTACAGCATGAATTTACATATAAATACAATCTGTACACTGTAGTAACTGAGTAATCAACAAGCTTCCATCATAGAGATGTGGTATTGGGACAGGCCAGGGCAGAACTCAATTACTGCCTCCTTAGTGGAAGACTCTTTAACCTGGAAAAGGAAATAAAAGAGAGAGAAAGAAAGTTAGATGTGAACTAAAAAACTAGACAGTTCAATTTTCTTAATACTTCACTGTGCTATGCCACTGGGATGTAGGGGTTCTTTTTAAGCACAGCTAGCTTATACTCACGCTGACGAATAATACAACTGGCTATCCATTTGGAGAAAGACAAGTTAGATGCCTACCCTACTCTGTTTGCAAAAAAACAAGAAACAAACTCCAAATAAATTAAACGAAAAATAAAACTATAAAAACATGAGAATAGTTTATATGCATATATAAAATCTTGAGTTAGGGAAGGCTTTCAAAAGACAAAAATGTAAAACATACCAACAAAGAAGACTTGAGTGCACCAAAAATTAAAGCTTCGGCACAAAAAATACAGTTAAAATCATATGATAGGTAAAACACCAAAACTCAAAGGATTAATATCCAGAATTATTATTTTTTATTCCTACAAATCAGTAAAATGGTACCTAAAAATCAGTAAAATAATCTAACAGAAAACAGAACACTGCAAAGGATGTGAGCAAGCAGTTCACACACGGCAAAGGCTGAGACACACAGTAAAGGATGCTCAACCTCATTAATAATCTGGGAAATGCAAATTAAAACGAGATGCCAGGGGTGACAGGTTAGCTCAGTTGGTTAGAGTGTGGTGCTCATAACACCAAGGTTGCCAGTTCAACCCCCGCATGGGCCACTGTGAGCTGTACCCTCCCTAAAAGAGTCAACTGTGCCATTGTATCATGAAAGCAATGTGTACCCAATGACCATGGCTGTCCCCCAATAAAATTTATAAAAAAACAAAACAAAAAAAATGAGGTGCCATTCTTTACCCATCATACTGGCAAACATTTTTGTATGGTTTGTAATTGATGTAATACAGTTGCTTTCATAATTTAAATGCATTCAGCCACTTTTGGAAACAGTTGGGCTGTATTTATTCATTCTAAATGTTCATACCCTATAGATTTATGCTACATAAAATTATTTATATTAAAAATACGTAACAAAATGTGTGTATACGTATGTTACGTGTATGTGGTTGTGCAAAAAATTCTTGAAAGTTACATATGAAACTGATGGCAGAGGTTACTGTGGAAAGAGGAGAGATTTAGAAAATTGATCAGGGGTCAAGTGAAGTTTTATCTGTAAGGTATGAATTTCACAATGATAATATATTCACATATTAGTTATGTAATTAAAAATTAACTTTTTAAAAAAGACTAGTTCATGCGCAAATTTATAATTTCTGACATTTGCCTCAAAGCAAATACATCATGAATTTAATGAGCCTTTGAACGGTTTCTGAAAACCACTGTCTCCCGTTGCCTACCGTCTCAGCAGTTCCTGAGGTGACATGTCTGCCGTCCCTTCTTCATCACTCTGGCTGTCACTGCTGTCGGTGCTCTCAGAACTACTACTCTTCTCTGATTTTTTATTCTTTTGCTTTCCTTTGTGTTTGTGCTTCCGGTGTTTCTTTTTCTTAAAAAAATAAATAAATAAATAAAAGTTGGTGGCAGGCAGACACAGACACAGACACAGACACACACACACACACACACACACACACACACACGTTTCCCTCCCTAGTTCAGTACAATGATAGGCTAATGAGACAGTTGATTGCTGGAGTCATTCAAAAACAAAAACAAACAACCTTTTGGAATTTGGGGTACGCTTTAATGTAGTATGGGACAGACCAGGAATGTACCGCTGTGCACACTTTCCACCGTGCACACATGCATAGAATCGATCCTCTAGTGACAGGCACAGCAGAACCAAGCAGATGTAGGCAGGACATTGTCTTCACACTTAGCCCCATCTTATCCAAGGTGACCCCTGCCACCTCCTGTGACCGTGACTGGTCCATTTTGTTAGGCATATGTGATAAACTACACATCAGGATGGCAAGCACTCTGGAAATTCACAGAGGAGAAACTGGTAGAAAGTCAGAGAACAGCAGAGACAGTGAATGTGGTTTCAGAACCTGTCAGCACCAGTCTTTTTCCTTTCTGTACAAGAGAACTCTCCTTATCTTCTATGCTCAGGAATCTTTTTTTCTGACAACCAATAAGGGAGCTGTTTCTAATCAATCCCATTTCTTCCCAGACCACTTTGGGTACCCAACACAAACATGAACTGAATTAAAAGCCTGTACCTAACAGAAAAGGAGACATGGATAATGAGATAAGAGACGTCAACTGCGAACACACACACTACTCGTGCAGTTTCCTCTACTTCCAATGCCAAGCTATGGACTAACATCTCTGTTGTAATAACAAAGTAGTTGAGAAATGTTCAAAACAAAACCTTCCTTTAATATTGAATGAATGATCAAACCAAACTGTTTCATTGTTTAATATTCAACCATTACTCTAAGAATCTTAAATGTCCTTTTTCACACTTTTTTTTTCTTTTTCATACTTTTTAATGCTCGCAAATTAAAAAAAATTTTAAAGTACAGCTGAACAAGTTTAAATGTTCTGTCTGAAGGAAAAACAGTTTCTGAAAATCGAGGGTTTACACTGACTGTCTGGTCAACACTTTTCTATCAAGGTGTCAGGAAACCCAGGTGCCCCCATATTGGCGACGAGATGTTCCCTTTGACAGGCTTCATGTGTCACATCTGGGGGTTTGTCTTGACAGAAGCAGGGGCGTCAGATCCCAGGACACCCAGAAGTTACTCACCTTCTCTTTCCTCCGTTTGTGCTCTTTCTTGGTCTTGTGTTTTTCTTTGTTCTTTTTATGTTTCTCTTTTTGAGGAGCCTCAAGTTTCTGACGAGCATCTAAAATACAAATATAATAAATACACAAACTACAGGAGAAAATAAAGGCTAAATTATTGAATTAGGAATCTGCCTTAATATTTAACATTAAGGCAGAACCCCTGCCCTGCCTCACTGGTAAACAAATGGATTAGCACATCACGTGTTAGCTCTATATTTAGAAAAGGCCAGGAACCTCAACATAAGCTGTGTGACCCAACCAGTATCTTGCCACAGCCTTGTCTACCAGATGACGTCAGGTGAAGATAAAGTCAGACCAGAATGCCCACACACCTTTTGTAATTTAACATCCTCAGGTAAGCTCAGAGACAAACCAGTCTGAACCTCAGCCCTGTGGCCAGCTCTGTGATCTTTGCCATGTTGCTTAACCTCTTCAGGTCTCAGTTTCCCCTTCATAAAACAGAGATAAGAATAATCCCTATCTGCTTAGGGGCATAGAGAGGATTAGATGGGATCATGTACATGAATCCCATGACCCAGAATTGGGCACATAAATGTCAGCTCCTCTCAGACCATCTTCCCTTTATGAAAGCACATTCGACATGAATTTGTCTTATAAGTGGAAACGCTAAAAAACTAGCACCATAGCAACACAGTATATGGATAATCATTAAAATGACAAGAGGCAGGCACCTAAATTCTCCACCTCCAAATACTGACCAAAATGTTTTCATTGCCAGGTACCCAAACCAGCAAAAATTCACAGCAGAAAATACTGTAAATTATTAAATCACCTTTTTCTACCTAAAGAAAAATTCCAAAGTATTTCAAAAGTGTGGATATTTTCCAAACCCAGTTAACAGGTGCCTGCAATTTTCTACTTCTCCCCATTTTTTTTTTTTAATGCTAGTTTGTGGAAAACCGTTGGCCCTCAATAATCTATAGGCCAAATTAAATTATTAACTATTACAAGGATATTAATGACAATCTGGGAAATGGGCATAAATAACTTAGCTTTCAAGAGATGACACACTTATGTTAAGCTAAAGATTTGAATAACTAAAGCAAATAAGAAATACACTCACTGCTGTTTTTCAAAACTTCACACTTTTTACTCCTCTCTGCTTCTTATCATCTCTTTGAAGGCTAGGTTAATTAACCAAACCAATATTTATATGTGGGCACTATAGGAAACTGTAAAGTAGATAACAGAATTGTATGTTATTTACATACCTGGGCCATGTTATCAGATGTTTGTTAACCCAGCCTCCAAAGAGATGAAAAACCAGTCTAAACACTTTAACGTGAGATATCAATATAAGATGGCACTGAAAAGAAATTGTTAACAGCTATTGGAGGAAAAGAATGGGCTGTATTTGCTTCTGAAAGAATGTTTTATTTTATTCGTTCCATTAGCCAAAGTATAAAAAGTCTTACAATACCCTTCTCCCTGCAATTCCCCTCCTACCTGTGTCGTACACTTTTACTTTATTTCTATAAGTGACAACATCTGAGATACTTAGGACTCTACTGTAAGTATCTGAAAGTTAAAAAGAAAAAAAGTTTAAAGGTCTCTGAGGCTGTAAAGCAACTACCATTTTAGGTACCAGGTGGAGTAATGAGTTTCCAAATGTGGCTGGGAACAGATAAATCAGAAACAAACATATATATTTGGTTGGCCTCATGTTAGATTAGAAGGGTGGAAGTCACACAGTTAGAGCTGTCATATCTCAGTGGAGACTCTGGTGCCAATGCAAACAGAACCAAGGAGCTCTCAACTCACTGGGGCAGAAGACGGGAGGCAGCTGTGGGCCGAACTCTTCTCTTTCATCAATCTGCATCTTTGGTATCAGGAAGGAAGTTACAGGCTCCTGTGGGGCCAGCTCATTGGCTGAAAAACAGCAGGGTATTCATTTCATATATCTGCCAAATAATAATGTGTTTGCATCTTTAATCAATGTCTGTTGCCATGAGATAATGTGTGCTTTTCTTCACCACTTTGCTCAACTCGCTCATGCCAGGTGCTGGGACACAGCAGTGAACACGCAGCCCTGACATCTAGCCTCATGGGCATTAGAGCAGGGAGGTCGGTCACACAAGGGCACCTGCAACCAAGCGCGCCAGTGGCTGGAACACAAGGGTGTGTACAGCACACACTCTGGGTCACATACAACGACCTGAAGGAAGGGTTGAAAGATGTCCTTGAAAAAGGGCTATCTGAGAAAAATAAAGCTTACAAACAGGGATCGGAGACTATGTCCCAGCTCAGAAAGCGTAAGATCACTCAAAATAAATGATCAGGCCAGCTGAGTGGCTCAGTTGGTTAAGAGTTGGCTTAAGAGCATGAGCTCTGAGCAACAGGGCCGCCGGTTCAATTCTCACATGGGCCAGTGACGCTGCGCCCGAGCTGAGCTGTCACTGAGCTGCCAACGGGTGGCAGGATGGCTCAGCTGGGGTAACAACAAGATTGCCTGTTCGATAGTAGGCTATGCCCACCCGCAACTAAGACTGAACTCGGCACCTTGAGCTGAGCTGCCACCTGGATGGCTCAGAGGGTAGAGTGTGTGCGCTTAACAACAAGGCTGCTGGTTCGACTCCCACATGGGATGGTGGCTACGCCCCCCGCAACTAAGATTGAATACAGCACCTTGAGCTTAGAGGCCATGAGCTGCTGACAGGCAGCCAGATGGCGACGGTGCTCTCCACAACAATGATGGAAGAACAACAACTTGGCTGGTCCCCTTCCCCAATTCCCCAACACGGTTCCCCTCCCCCAGTTCCCCAATAAAATCTTAAAAAAAAAAATTTAATTAAAATAAATAAATTATCAAAGAGAAGAAAAACTGAATAGAAATAAATTATTACGTTCACATTAATCATCTCATTTTTTTAAAAGAGATGACTATTTTTGGATAGAAGAGCTAAAAATGGGAAGTCTGGAAAAATATGCATAAGAGTGTTCACCATGTCGTAGGGTTCCAAGGGACTTAAGCTTTCGATATTTTTACACTTTTAAAATTCAAGTATATATGACTTCATAATAAAATCTAAGGTGGGTTTGTTTGTTTTTTTCCACAGAAATAAGAAACAGCTGACATTTGCAATCACTTAAGAACTAACAATATTTTCTACCACTATGTCACTTTTTGGTTAAAGGCCCTCACAAATTATGCCCGAGTCCACCAGACTGGCAGGGGCAAACAGGACACTCCAAGGCTGAGATGGACAGGGGCAAACAGGACACCCAAGCATCTGCAAAGTCTCCCACCGTTGTCAAGCGCCAGCCAACCGCCTTTCCCACGCCACAACCCCTGGCTGGGGTAAACGGAATGAGCGGGACAAGCCACTGACCAAGTGTTAGCCTCACAGTGAGGAGAACAGACCCCATGTACCAAGTGCTACTAAGGCCCAGGCCATGCCAGGTGACGGCTGGCCCAGAGCACACAGGATGCCCTGCAGGGAGGAAAGCCGGAAGAGCCCTGTTCACTTCACGACCAAATGTTTTCCAGGAATCCTAGCACCTCCTCATCGACCAGGTTTAAAAAAAGAAAAAGCTTTTTTTTTTTGAAAAAGCTATTTTTTTAATGAAAATTTTACTGTTTTAATTCTTCTCATTTAAGATAAGTAGGAAAATCAACATTTTCAAACACAGCTATACTAAAACTATACCAGAGATTTATACCAGATAGAAAAAAAACAGAACTCAGCTCTACCCCAATTACAAATGTAAAAAGATTAAAACATCACTGATTGATAATTATCCCGGTTTAAAATTACATGCTATAAACAAAGCAGCAGCTGCTGTAGAGACATCGTCATTTGCATCCCAAAGTCTGAAAACACTGACATACTGTGAGCCGCAGGGGTTTCCACCAAGTCGGCCTCTTGAGGACTTTTGAAGTCGGCCTCCCCAGTGCCCTCCTGGTCATCCTCGCTGTCACCCTGCTCATCCTCAGAGGATGAGGACTTTTCTTCTGAGGAGCTGGCAAAGATGGCCTTGAATAAGTCCATGGATGGGCGGCTCCCTTCTCCTTCAGCCTGTGAATCCTCACCTTTGTTTACCAGCTGGATTAACAGTGAAATAAGAGTCAGGAATGAAGAAGCAAGGGTGAAAGGAGCCAAAGATTCTAGAACACACACACGCACTCACACACACACACACTCATACACGCGCGCGCACACAAACATGCACTTGCACATACACACACACGCACTCTCACACACACTCATACACACACAAACACACAAGCACTCGCACACACACACACATCACACACATACACACACATCACACACACAAACACACATGCACTTGCACACACACACAATCACACACATAAACACACAAGCACTCGCACACACACTCACACACACTCATACACACACACACATCACACACACACACATACACACACACAAACACACAAGCACTCGCGCACACACTCTGATGTTGATGCTCGTGTACTTCGGTCTCCATCCCCACACACTGCCTAGCTAAACAATGATCACTCAGTCAGCATTTATTTTTGTGGTGTTTCTAATTCAACAACGGCAGAGTGTGTTGAATGGTAAAAGAAGCTGCAATCTCTCATGGGGACAGAATTGCAGAGGACCCAGAAAAATGCAGTAGGAAATAGCAGAGTTCCTCTGTCTTATGTTCAAGAATCTATTCAAGCCTTCAGAGGTCCAATATTGAAAGTGATGAAGACGGTCTACACACATGAAAATGCTGGGGAGAAAGCTGGGCCCTCCACACAATGGGGAGAGATTCAGGAACATGTCGATAGATGAGATGGCCATGGAACTTCCCTTTGCAATTACACGTCACCCTCCCTAAAAGAAGCCCAGATGTGGACATGCACAGTCACCAAATAAAGAGGCAGTAAGTTTGTACACTCGATTCAATAAACAAAAAGCAAAGGTATGAAGAAGACCCAGATCCCACCTTCCAACAGTTTATCACCAGACAGACACTGGGTAACCTAATCTGCCAAGCAGTACGAGGGAGGCCCGGAGTGGCCCAGGTCAGAATCCACTACAGTCCTTCATTTTATCACTGGAGATCCCGGGTCAGAGATGAGAGGCTCTGTCAGTGATGCACTCGTGGTACGTGCCAAGGAGAGGACCTGGACTCGTGGTACGTGCCAAGGAGAGGACCTGGACTCGTGGTACATGCCAAGGAGAGGACCTGGACTCTACTGCCCAGCTCTCCTCACTCTCAGCAGCGGTCACTCCCCCATATCACACCACTTCCAATTTCTGGAGTGAAGTTACAATAACCACATGAAGAAAACTGGTACAAGACAGTGGCATTTGTGGTTTTAAAGTAAACTCTTGTCACTGAAAAAAATTAAACAGAAAAAGTATACCATTCCCCACTAAAAATAACCAGGGCACGTTGGAGAAAGGACTGATTCTAGAGCTCGAGTTGAGAAATAAAAAGAGGAGCCCAGAAAATCTTACTGTGTCAGAAAGCAAAAACATGCTCAGAGTAAGAGGGATATAACAAAAGGACACAGAAGCCAACTTGAAGGGGCTCCAATTAGCCAAACTAGGACAATTTGAGCACTAAAATAAATAAGGATAGTACCAAATTTATCCCTTTGGAGGAAATGGAAAATCATGGGTCCGCAGTGATATAAAGAAATAGTTTGATGAGAAACACAGTATTTATACTTCAAAGCTCCTCAATATTTATTTAAAATAATGAAGTAATGAAGTAAAAAATAATAAGAAATAAATAAATAAAAGTACTTATTAACTAGAAAGGTGAAAAGACTAACTTTACAGTGAAAAACCTGACAGGCACCACCTCACTCCAGTGATCAGAGTGAACCCCGCCAGTAATGGGACAAATCGACAGCCCACACCACCTAACGGGATCAATGAGAACACAGCCCCAACCCTTTTGAGGGGTTCCTGCCAGAGATGCAGAACCCGAGTCTAGTCCTGAGCAAACATCAGACAAGCCCAAACTGAGGGCCGTTCTACAAAACACTGGCCTGTAATCTTCAAAAGTATCAGGACCATAAAAGTCAAGGAAAGACTGAGGAACCATTCTAGACTGAAAGAGACTAAGGAAATGTGACAGCAAAATGCAACAAGGGGGCCGGACAAGTGACTCAGTTGGTTAAGAGCTCACTCAAGAGTTTGAGTTCTGAGCAACAGTGGTTCGAGTCCCGGCCCGAGCTGAGCTACTGCTGAGCTGCCAGCAGGTGGCTCAGCTAAAAAAAAAAAAAAAGCAACAAGGGATGCTGTGCTGCATCCTTTTTGCTATAAAGGACATTATTAGAACAACCGGTAGAAGGTGAACAGGTCTGAGGATTAGTAGTAATGTATCAGCGGTCATCTCCTGATTTTGATGGATATACTGTGATTATCCAGGGGAATGTCCTTTGAAGGAAACACAGGGGCATCTGGCTGACAACTTATACTCAAGGAAAAAAAAAATGATCCGTATACTGTATTTGAGCTTTTGAGATTGTTTCAAAAATTTTTTAATCATATAAAAAGTCAGGAGAAAAAACCTGACAGTGAAGCACAGGCCATCAAGGCAACAATTCCCTAGAAAAGTCACGAATCTGATATATTTATGGCAAACCACAGATCCCAATGTTACATGCGCAAACCCATAATCTGAATGACAGTTGGCTGGTATCTGTGTTCACGGACATTTCTGGCCTTTCATGGTATCTGTATTATTAAACATACAGGCAGAACTGTCATAACAATATGAGATATTCTACTCCTAGATACCTAAACAAGCTGATCTCTTTTTCTGGTTTGTTTTTTTTCTGGAATATAATAGGAGCTGTGCTGGAATTAAATAACAACAACAACACACAGCAAACACATAGCATCTATGCTGGCTGGCAGCACCCCCTCCACACGCTCCACCCAAAGGTATGTATGCACACTGACATCTGTGCTGACTCAGGAAGCTTTCAAAGAAAAAGCATTAACCCAGAGAGGGGAAGAGACCTTCCTAAGGTCACACGGCTAATATGTGAAAAAGCAGGAACCAAGACTTTCCAGGCAAAATTACCCAAATACGATCTCAGCATGATTTTTAAGGAACTTCAGAAGGCTTTCTAATCTCATGATCATGTCACAGAGCCAGGATCCATGAGTAGGATTTTATGCCATTAAAAAAAGTAACCGTAAAAGCCCAACAGAGAGGTTCCACATCCATGGTGCCACCGGGGTGATGGCAGCAGCTGCCAGGCTCAGAAGGAGGGGAATCTTTGTCTCTGACCACAGAAGCCATGATCCCAACTGTCTGGATGGAATCCCGCTGCTTCCCCGCTTCATGTCCTTCTGCCAGTTGATTCCAGCCATAGAAAGTCACGGGACGTGCAGGGAAACTAAAGTCCGAGCTTCTGATTAGAGGATGGAAGGGGGAGCCCAGAAAGTGAAACAGTGTCAGGACGGGGCTGGCCGAGTGGCTCAGTTGGTTAAGAGCTTGCTCAAGAGTGCGAGCTCTGGGCAACAGGGTTGCCGGTTCGATTCCCACATGGGCCAGTGATGCTGCGCCCGAGCTGAGCTGCCAACAGGTGGCAGGATGGCTCAGCTGGTGAGAGCACGTGCTCCTAACAACAAGGTTGCCTGTTCGAGATGGTGGGCTACGGCTGCCTGCAACTAAGACTGAACTCCGCACTTTGAGCTCAGCTGACGCCCGGATGGCTCAGTGGATAGAGCGTGCGCTCTTAACAACAAGGCTGCTGGTTCGACTCCCGCATGGGATGCTGGCTACATCGACCCACAACTAATTGGACACGGCACCCTGAGCTGAGTGGCGCAACTGGACATGGAGCTGAGCTAGCTGCACAACTAGGTCTAAAGGACAACAACTTGGCTGTTCCCATTCCCCAATTCCCCAACACTGTTCTTCTCTCCCAATTCCCCAGTAAAATCTTTAAAAAAACAAACAAACAAAAAGTGTCAGGACGATTGTGAAGGGGAGACGCTCAAGAGGGTGATTCTATAAAGTGGGCTGTGAGCGTCTGGCTCACCTCTGAACTATGCACGCATGCATCTGACTCTAAACAGCAAATCAAAGGCTTTGCTAACAGAACTATGGGATTAACTGCCAACCAGGTCCCAGACCAGCCACTGGGAAGTGCACATGCCAGGAAGTTCTGAACAGTACTATAAAGGCTCTGAAAACTGGGATGACATTTGAACCAAAGCCCACAGAAGATGGGTTGGAACGGCAGCCTGAACCTAAGTAGGTTGATCGTCTGCTACAGAAAAATAAAACAAAATAAAATTTAAAAAATCAACATTGTCCTCACAATTTGAACAAGACCCGGGGTCTCACGCCATAATATTCAAAATGTCCATGATATAATCCAAAACTACGTGGTATACAAACAACCAGGAAAATCTCAACTTGCAAAAGACAATCAATAGATGCCAACTTAAAATGACAAATGTGTTAGAATTATCAGACAGGCTTTAAAGCAGCTTAACAACTATGCTCCAAGAATCAGATAAATGGAAAAAATACAAAGAAATAAAAGATATAAAGAAGAACCAAATGAAATGAAATGAAAAATATTTTAGAAATGAAAAATACAATAACCAAAATTAAAACTTCACTGCATGAACTCAATAGCAAAATGCAATGGCAGAGGAGTCAGTGAACTTAAAACAGATCAATAGAAATTATCTTATTTCAACAACAGAGAAGGGGGAAAAAGATTGAAAAAAATGAACAGGGGAATCAGAGTGTAGTGCAGAAAGAATATTTGAAAAAATGTTTGGGAATGTCCAAATGTCCAAATCTAAAGATTTAAAAAGCTCAGCAAATCCCAAACAAAATAATCTCAAAGGAATCTGTGCTCAGACACATCAGAATCCAACATTCAGAGGAAAAGCACTTCATTATAAGGAGAGACAATTATTCAAATGACTGTAGATTTCTCGTCAGAAATCAGGAAGGCCAGAAGGAAGTGGTACAACATTTTTAAAGGACTCAAAGAAAAGAATTGTTGACCCAGAAGTCTATAATCAGCAAAAAACCCTTCAGGGATGAAGATGAAATACAGGATACGCTCAGATTAAGGAAAATTAAAGAGAATTCGTTGTTGGAACTTCTCTAAAAGAAATGCTAAAGGAAGTTCCTCAGACAGAGGAAAGTGATAGGAGAGAGAAACTTGGAACTTCAGGAATGAAGAAAGGACAGAAATGGTAAGTAATCTGAGTAAATAAAATAGACCATTATCTTTTCATCAATTCTTTAAAATGCGTATAACATTGAAAACAAAAATCAAAACATTATCTGATAAGGTTTTCACTGTAGATACATAAGACAATATAGGGGTGACTGGTTAGCTCAGTTGGTTAGAGTGTGGTGCTGATAACACCAAGGTTGCCGGTTCGATCCCCGCACGGGACACTGTGAGCAGCACCCTCCTTGAAAGAGTCAACTATGCCACTGTAGCATGAAAGCAATGTTAGCCAATGACCATGGCTGCTCCCCAATAAAGTTTTTAAAAAAAGACAATATAAAACTGGGAGAGAAAAGGGGCCTATACAGTGGTAAGGATTCTATATTCCACTTAAAGTGGTAAAATATCAATCCTTTTTTTTTAATTAAAGTTTATTGGGGTGACAATTGTTATTAAAGTTACATAGGTTTCAGGTGCACAATTCTGTAATACATCAAAAATATCAATTCTAAAGTAGACTTTGAAAAGGTAAGACTCATATGTATATTGTAATCCCTAGAGTAATCACTAAAAAAATAGAGTAAAAAGATTAAT
>NW_017731574.1:1232339-1234883 GCF_001890085.2 Hipposideros armiger
AAAATTCTAGAAAGAGCAAAACTATAGAGATAGAGATCAATGGTTGACTGGGGCTTGGGGTGAAGAGAGGATATGACAACAAAGGGACAGCATGAAGGAGGTTTTTTTTGGGGGGGTGGGGTACCATGATGCATTCTGATTGTGGTAATGATTACATGTATCTGTAATATATTTGTGTAAAAACTCATTAAACTGTACATCAAAAAAAGGTTAATTTTAATGTAGGGGTTCCTTTCACACTCAACAGCAGAGCTAAATAGTTGTGATAGAAACTATGGCCCGCGTGATATTTAATACCTGACTCTTCATACCACAAGTGTACGAGCCCCTGCTATCGAGCAATGAGAAAGCTTCACCACAGAGAAAGGTAAAGGCCACAGCCAGCGTGGCAAGGAGAACCTGGAAGCCCCAAATACCTTATCTGAGAGTGATTCCTTCACTTGGTCTCCCTCTTTGTTTACTAATGGACTGGACTCTTGTTGAGGTGGACCAACTTTTGATCTAGCCAAACTTAAGAATTCACTGATGGAATCCTCTTTCTTTTCTTGTTTAGATGCGTCCCATCTGGATGGTTTTCTGGATTCTGAAAGGTAGGACAGAGGCATAACATCAGCTAGCAAGCAAAAGACAAGTTTTTCATTACAGCTCTTGAATTCATTCAAGAGCATCAGTGAATTGGCTGGGCACGGTGCCAAGTGCTGAGGATGTGGCAGGTGCTAAGGCAGAGTCCCCACCTGATACAGGATACATCGGGACCATGACAACATGGGCTAAGGTCGCCACATGAGCAATTCTCTAAATGGAGGGTGAGTTCGTACTACATGTATCTTTAGGAGTAGATGACCCTTTATTTCTGTCTCCCTAACAGGCCAGGGGTTGAGGCCATGGTGAGCACATGGACCCGAGGAAGCCCTACTCACTGTCAGGGCCTTGGAGCTGTGGTACTTTTGCACTTGATTCTTGAGTTGTGGGCAAGGAAGCTGTCTCTGGGAGCGCCAGAAAGTTGAAGACGGAGTATTTGTCACGTTTCACTCTTGGTAAGCCAACTAAAGTTGAACTGAGGGTTGAAAAGAAAAACATATAAATATAATTTCAATAACCACTGTGAGAATCAAATCCAATTTCTATATCAAAGCTTTCCATCTCGTGTTTTTCACCAGTAGCTCTTCTACTTGGCTGAAGAGATCCTCTAAGATGTTTTCACTTCTCAAAGCAGTTTAAGAATTTATACCATTATAAATTCTGTATAAATGACTGTAGGACCTATTAATTTTTTCCTTATTATAGTAAGAGCTAGAATTTAACTTTGAAAATGGATTTCTATTAAGGAAAAGTTCCACTGCTAAAAATACAGTTGACCCTTGAACAGCATGAGTTTGAAATGTGTGGGTCCACTTATATGCAGATTTTTTTCAATAAATATTGTAAATGTATTCTCTCCCTTATGATTTTCTTAATAACATTTTTTTCTCAGGCTTACTTTATTATAAGAATACAGTATATAATACATATACCATATAAAATAATGTGTTAATTGACTCTTTATGTTACTAGTAAAGCTCTAGTTAACAGTATTATTAATAGTTACCATATTTCCACATGTATAAGATGCACCCTTTTTTGAAAAATGTTGGGTCTAAAAACTGGGTGCGTCTTATTATACAGTGGTGTATGAGCGCAAAAACAAGCGTGAAAAAAGTGGGAAATGCAAGTAAAAAAATTCTACAACCACTGTATAAGATGTACCCAGTTTTTAGACCCCAAATTTTTCGAAAAAGGGTGCATCTTACACATGGGAAAATACGTAAGTTTGGGGGGAGTCAAAAGGTATATGTGCATTTTTTACTGCACAGGGGGTCGGTACCCCTAACTCCTGCATTGTTCAAGGGTCATCTCTATACCAAAATTTTCTGACAAAGTCTCAGATTCAACTGCATATGCTTTCTTGCGGTGTTTATAATCAAATAAGAAGATGCTAAACGTATATAAAGAATTAGAAAACATAAGTAACATTTTAAATGTAAACTGTATGTGCACCATTGAAAAGGTGGCAAGTTAAACAAGCATTAAGTTTTTAAAACTTGACATATATGGGTTTCATATCTTCAATATAGAATAAGTTTGCTATTTGGATGTTTATTTTTTTAGTAAAAAATTAATGGAGGTTAAACTGCACAATTTGGCACTCTAGGCATTTACAAGTAAGTTCATCTAGAAAAAGGGAATTTATGAGTATGTAAGGAGAACATTGGCTCTAATATGAGGGAATAAGTACTGATGAAAGGGCAGGTTTACCCAACTTACTCTGGATAAGGGTCAGGGACATTAAACCTCTTACATAGGAGCTTGTCAGGGTGCCATTCAAAGGTATCTCGAGTAAGCTTCCCAAACATCTTCATCTTCACAGCCGACTGCTTATCATTCACATCATTCTGGGAAAAGACAGTCATTCCATTTCATGAAGCGGCCGCACAGTTGACCTGACTGCCCTTCCATTTAAAAGTTTTCAAGCAATCTTCCAAAATTACAAACGCGCTTATGCTA
>NW_017731574.1:1237998-1251126 GCF_001890085.2 Hipposideros armiger
CAGATAGTTTCGTTCATCTAGCTGCTGTTGAGGGGAATGGAGTGCAGAGGGCAAAACGAAGACTGATCGGGAGGGGCTGCTGCAATAGGTGAGAGTAGACAGGCATTGAGACAAGGGGGAGGCAGCTGAAATGCAGAGAAGTAGATGGAGTCCCCACGTGTATTTGGGGCAGAAGAGAGAGGACTTGCTGATAGACTGGGCAGGGCCAGGGGAGGGAAGGAAAGAGGAGAGCTAAGAATTAGTAATCCTACGTTTTGGACTGAGCAGTGGGTCACTCGTGGTACCATTTACTGAGAAAGGGAGGACTGGAGGAAGAGCAAGTTTGGGGAAGGAAGAGGGAACCACGAGTTCTGTTTGGGTCTATTATATTTCAGATATCTGTTAGGCTCCCAAATGGCAAGTTCAATTTCATCTCTCACAGCGGGTCTTTCTTGCTCCAGCCTACAGGGGATTCTCCACATTTGTTCATACTTTCAGATGCATTCATTCCTTTTCAGCTTTCAGAAAAAGAGCTACGGTACCCTTATCCCCTGAGGAAAAAATCATATGTTCCCCATGCTGTGCAGAGAAAGGGAAGGTACCCAAGTCCCTGGTCTCCACTACATTCCTGGACAATTATTAAAAGTCTGAAAACTGCTGAGCTTAAGACAAGAGTTGTAATTTCAATGGCACAACTCAAACTGATGGTGGGAAAACGAGTCTTAAGAAGTAAAAGATGTACACTGTTATGTATGCCATTCACAATAAACTATTTTATTTCCACAGTTTGGGAATGCAAAATCATGAAAAAAAAAATGTCAATGGGAAAACATGTTTCCGTTTTGATTTTGATAACTCAGATTGCTATAAATGATTTTAATCTTCTCCATTGCACATACCTTGAATAGGTGTTTCTCCTAGCAACTCTCCCCTCTTGGAGGCATTCAGTTGGTGTCTACTATGTGTCCCTGAGTCTTGTACTGGCTTTCCAGCTGACTCTGATAATACTTGAAGTAAGTGGGAGTTCTCTGAGGTTGCAGCTATCACGGGTCTGAAATAATGCACCGGTCGATAGTCTCTTGGCAATTCAGGTGGTGGATAAATCTTAAAAAAAATAAAATAAAAAAGCTCAGAAAATACAGGCTGCAAGATGATCATGTTTGATTTAACCAAGAAAACCTGTTACCTCTGAGCATTAACCCCAGCCTTTCCTAGGCTAACATTCAGCAGGTAGGTAGCACTGGGAACAGCCTGTCCAGGGACTTAAGCCAACATCCATCCTGCATCCGGAGGGTCACCAGAACTGCACTGTTCTAATAACCAGACATTTTTAATATTACCCCTGTCCACTTCTACAATGATAATATGCATGGTTCATATGATGAGAACAATAACAATAGTTAACACAATTTACTGAGTGGCCCATGTGCAGAACTGGCCCACTGTAAATCAGAATATTTAAAAGAGTGCAATTCAAGGCGTAGAAAAAAATAATAACTCTAAATAAGTTACTTTTAAATTCAGAATTTTTTTTTCTGGTTATGTTTCAGTTCCAAGTTGGAACTCCAGGCCTTATTTTTTGACCTGAGGTATTTTTAATTCCAAAGCTGACTGAACTGAAATTGAAATATATTTGAGAAATTCAGGTATCCATGATGGCAGAACACATAAATTAAATGAAAGTATTCGATATTTTTTAACTATTGCACTAAATGGTCTCTCTTGCTCTTGGTCTAACTAACATATATATTCATGGACAGTCCTATTGAAGCTGTTTCCTAGATTTTTCAGCGACCTGAAACTCTGAACTCCATAACTGGTGAAGCACTAGGCGCCCTCGGGCAGAGGTCTCGGCCCCAGCTGCACACTGGGCTCGCCTGTAGCTTCTAACAATAGCGATGCCTGGTCCCATCCACAAAGTTGGCTACCATTGGAGTTTCCCAAGCTTCCCGGGTGTTTGTAAGGTTTCCAGGTGGTTCCCTGGCATGAGTCCCTGGCATGACAAAAATCCATGAAAGAGTGCTATGATCACTGTTAGGAAATCTTTTCTTTTCTTTTTTTTTTTATCATCTTAGCCTGACCGCCTGCTCTGAAAAACACAGACTCCCCAGTCAGCCGGCAAACACTCTCATGTTACCAAGACATAAAGATTCAGGGGTGCATGGCAGAAAGGAGGGGTGTGTACACACAACTCTTCTTTATATCCTCCATCAGATTCAAAGCATTTCACAGAGGCTGAGTTTTTAACCACATATCTAGAAAACTTGCCTGGCTGTGAAAGGCTAGATGGACACAGCCCTCTGAGTTGTTCGCCCTCAAAGCCCTGCTCCAGCGAGGAGCACGTCGGGAACCCCGAGGGCCTGTCTCTCCATGTATGGCACTCTGCCCTACAGCGAATTTGTCTGTCGGGCACCCTCACCGAACAGGAGCTACCTGGGGGCCAGGACTTAGTCTTCTCTATCCGTGACCCCCTGAGCTGAATGAGTACTTCTCAACCATCTTTATGCTCCCCTTTCACACATGTAAAAAACTCGCATTCTCCTTGACATATTTGACATTTCTAGTAAAATAGCAGGTGTGCACAACACTGTTTTAAAAATATTCTGCTCGCTATGACAACACATTTACTATCACCACCAAACCAGTCAAAGCCACTGTAATATCGAATGTACTTCCTCAGGCATCACTGCTCCTGGCTGCCCCTGTACTGAAGAACCACAGTACTACAGAAGCCACAGAGGTAGTTAACAAATGCTTACTGAAGGAAAAACAAAAAAGCCCGTTAAAATGTGGAGCACCCTAATAAAAAGGCTGCCAACAAGACAAGTGGCCAGGTGCACCCCTCCTGAGCTCCCAGCGCCCACAACTAACTTGTGATGCTTACCTGGGAACATGTGACTCTGATGAGGGTCAAAAGGCACCATTTGGCCTAAGCTGTAAAAAAAAATCACAAAAATGGGGCAATGTGGCGTTCTCTACCAGAGTTCTCCACCGTGGGCTTTGGCCCACATGCACGCGGCTTCTGTCCCTTCTGCTTGCCAGCCAAGGAGCCCAGGGGACCTCGCCCACGCCAGTGAACACGCTTCACAGCATTCAGGAATCAGGACTGTGGGTCATTGAGACTGTTTGGAAGTTTTCTACTTTTCCTTAAGTTACAGTATCCCTAAAATTGTATCAATTCCATTCTCCCACCAGTTTCTACTGTCATTCTTTTTTTAGTGGAAATAGCCACTCCCTTGAAGTTTGGATTTAAAAATTAGCAATTAGCTGTTTTGAATACAATGTGGCTACTGACTGACATTTCTAATACAGATTATGTTCTCCTGGACGATCACTAGTGGCTAGGCTGGTGCTTTTCAGAAAACGGAATTCAGAATTTACTTATCATTCCAGTTGTTAACATGACCCAGATTACATAGTAGCAAAAATTTTAAGTACTAAACCAGTGAAAAAAAGAAATTCTTACTTTCTTAGAAGATAAAGGTTTAGAAGCCAAGGAAAATCCATCCAATATTTTGCCAACGTAGCGAAGAGCTTTCTCTGTTTCTACAAAATGATGTCATTGATTAATTCCAGCAGCACAGGTTAGAATAAGACAAAAGACATCAGTTTTTTATCTCAAAGAACACAAATACTACATGTTATACATGATATCACACAGAGATAGCAGTAAAGGAGGAAAGAACGGCACGTAAAGCCCTCACACCTCTGTTGACTCTGGCAGCCCAGCCCAAACCACTCACAGCTGATTGGGCTGCCCAGGACCGAGGATATGGCCCTCCATGGCAAGTATTAATACCTCAGCACTGTTTTTAGAAAAAGTGCCCGAGATCGTAAGCTAAGGGGCACCAAAGAATATACTCTGAAGCACGAGCATGGATAAAAGTAAAAATCATAACTAAGAGGGTCATTTCTAAGATGAGGTGAAGAGCCATGGGAGATTACCTCCCATTTCCTTAGCAACCATCCAAATAAGGCACAAAAGACAATACAACGAGGTCAGCCCATAATCTAATCTTAGTACAAATTAAAAGGTACATTTTGTCTTTTTCTCAAATAAAATTCTAACAAGAGATAAAAGATCACTAATTCAGCAAACAAAATGACCAATGCCCTCTGACTTGGAGCCAGGGATCCTCTGTTGGTTGCAGTCACAACCCCATCGACAAAGGCTCTTTGATTATCAAGGCTTTCCAGCACATAGGGGTTCAGTCAAAAATCCATATGCTAGGCCAGCCGAGGGGCGCGTTGGTTAAGAGCTGGCTTGGGACGCCAGAGAGCCCCAGTTTGGATCCCACATGAGGGCCAGTGATACTGCCCTCTGCAGCTAAGATGCTGAACAACAGCTCAACCTGGAGCTAGGCTGCTGTGAGCCGCCAGCGACAGAATAGGCTGCAGCCCCTGCTGCAGTGGGTTGCCATGGGCTACCGTGTGTAGCCAGCAGCCAGCGTGAGCGGCCAGCAGCCGCAGTGAGCGGGGCCATCCAGAAGCCGGCGACTGATCTGCCTCGCCTGGGGAAAGTGCAATGATGGTGCCAACTTGGGCCAGTGAAGCAACGTCCTCCACAACTAGACTGAAGAACAAAAGGATAGCAACTTGTCTGTTCCCCTTCCCCCAATTCCCCAGCGCTGTTCCCATCCCTCAATTCCCCAATAAAAATCTTTAAAAATTTATACACATTTTAAGAAAGGAAAAAACTATTAAAATTGTAATACTCACTATATACTGATAAAAAAAGATGAACACAAGTCATGTGTATACCTGTTTTTGGCACCCCAGGTATAATGATAAAGCAAAAAAATATTAATGTAAGCAAAAGGAAGAAGATAAAAGTAGTGTAATTACTACCCCGAGGTAACACCAACTAATATTTGTGTGCACACCCTACCAGCAGCTTGTGTGAAACCCTTGGTTCTTTTTGTGGTGATGATGACAGCGGCCACTCACACTTACAGAGTGCTTGCCGTATGCCAGGCACGTTCTAAGCCCTTTATGTACATTAAAATCTCCATGGCATGGGTAGATTTTGTTACACAAAAATGCTGAGCACAGAGAGGTTACATAGCTTGTCCAAGGTCATGGCTGATAAATGGGGAGCCAGGACTGAAACCCAGGCAGTCTGTCTTCAGGGATTGTGTTCACAACCATTAAGCAAACTACCTCTTAAAAACTGTTTTATACCTGCTTTTTCTTTTCCAGAAATGTAAATGAGCATCATTTTGGAGAATGATGCTTAGATTATTTCAACATGTATGTTTTAGATGTATTTTACAAAAGTTAGACCAAACTTTATCTGACTACAGCTGAAAGTGTCTGAATCAATTGTTTTATCTCAGCTCTCACCTCCTTACTTTATTTAGGTGGTTGTTATTATTGTAACTGAAGAATAGTAGGTGCCATTTATTTAGGACTTGAGGCGGGTACTGCGCCAAACACCGAGCTATATCTTTTAATCCTCACAATAACCCTCAGAGTGGATTTTATCCTCACTTTACAAATGATACCCAGAGGTTACAAGCCTTGCCCAAGGTCATGCAGCTGGGCAGGAGAGAGCTGGGATCCAAATCTAGGTCTGATGGGCCCCAAATCACATGCTAGTACCTATGCCACACGATCTCCTCCCGATAGCTTTTTTGGAAAGACTGAAAGACTACTTAGAACCACAGGATCTGAATTACTATAGATTCTGACTTGAAATTCAAGGTATGTTGAGAGAATGCCCATGTCCTCGCCCAACAAGAGTGCCTTCAGAGCCAGGGACCCCCGAGCTCCCTCTTGCTGCAGGCTGTGTTCCTACCACTGGTCACCACACCTCGGCCTTCTGACCTGCTGCTTGAATTGGCCTAGTCTAACCGCCGGCCCAGTTCCTCGAGCTGAAAGTGCTTCCCTCTGACCCAGTGCCAGCTCTGACCTGCAGCACGAGCACCCTTCCCCCAAAGCGGGGCCTCCCTTGATTCAGGACTCTTTCCCCTTCCTTCCTTCGCCCTTGCTTTACCAATCGGTTTTGGCTTTACCCCGTCTAAATCCCACCTGTGTCTTACTTCCCACATTGGGCCTCTCTTCTCCCCACTTTGTTGCTCACCCTGCATCTTGGACCAACAACCCCCTACTCCATGGAAGCGGATAGTCCAGTGTCAATCTTGCAGCCCCTTCTCCCTGATGCCCGGACACTGGTCCCGCCATCAGTCGCGGGTCTGTGGAGTTACCTTTCTGACTTTGATATTGCTTGGGTGCTGTCCAGCCATACAGCCCATCTCCAGGCTCCTCATCCTTCAGAATGGTGTCATATTTGGATAAGGTTTCTGTGGCATAGATATCATCATCTTCCTCTTCCAGGGCACCAACACCAAAAGCCTTCAAAAACGAAGTTTCCAACAGTTTTAGGGTATGACTGCATTGAAGGATAAAGCTACTTTAAGGATGTAATTGAACAGACCACATTCGCACTGTACGATCACCAAGAGACAGAAGTGAATGGGAGACCCAGACGGACACAGGCTCAAGTCCTTTGAAAAACAATGACCAGAAGCAAATGCCATGTCTCCGGTGCGACGGCCGTTCTCCAGACCCCGCAGCAGCTACGGGTCTGGGTCCAGGTATGGGCAGAGTGGAGAACACATGCAAGCAGCAGTACAGGAGGAGAAACGGGGCCCCCAAAAGGAGGGAGGCAGAATGTGCTCTACTGTTTAGTGTGGCCTGAGATAGTGCGGGTGACCAGGGTCTGAAGACCACCACTACTCTAATAGCTGCTGTAAGAACTCCTAATCTTTGTGGGAAACAGCCTCCAACAAGCATCACTTTTTGTTAAAAGAACCCAAAAAAACACATGTATGAGAAAGAAAAGGGTATGATATTTTCTAACTGTAATTTAGGAAAGAACCTCTGAATCAATTTGCGAGAACAGGCAATCAGTAAAAGTTCTCCATCTCCTCAAAGGTAAAAAAGCAAATCTCCCAAAAGCTCCCAACGTAGGGCTGGCAGTACTAGGAAATAGTCTGAGAGGTAGTGAAACTTGGACCTCCACTCGGAGAGGCAGATTACAATTCAACTTCTAACTGCTCGTAAATCAAAGGAGTAAATGGTTTTCTGTTTAGCCCCACAAGGAGGTGGAAAAGCAGTGCTCACTCCTGGGAGCACACAAACTCCACCAAGAACATAGGTCACAGGGTCTCAGGAGTACATGTTAAAAACAGGAAGGTATGCTTTACACGTCTTCAGAAAAGATCCTAGGACAACACATAACCACTTCAAAGTCTTCCTGTAGTCGATGAATAGTGAGTGCCTACTAGAGGGCAAACATAAGGAAAGTATTCTCATGTGTTGGTGGTTCCATGTTTACAAAACAGGAACACTTTTACCTGGCCTGAAATGCCCAATTTTCTTCCTTTATTCACTCCAATATCTCCAAGAAGATTACTGGTCCCCGCGGGTCCCCCACAGAAAAGATTAAAAGGCTCTTCCGAAGTCCCAAACAACGCTTGGTGGGGATCCAGGCCCTTGTACGCCAGTCCGTGTACATTATCTTTAGGTGTGAAATCCACAGGCATGACATCTTTGGGTGCGAAGGTCACATTTTCTGGCAGGTAGTCATTATCTTCATCCTATTTACAGTATCACAAAAAATAGAATGAAGGTGGGTCACTACCTGGCGCAAAGCAAACCCATAAAATACCATTCTCAAGTGCAGTGATTAATTCCAAACAGAATAATTACCAAACTCAATTCCGGTATTAAAAATCAGGGCCGGCTGAGTGGCTCAGTTGGTTAAGAGCTCGCTCAAGAGTTTGAGCTCTGAGCAANTCTTCGTCCTTGGCGTGAGTGAACCTGGAGGACAAGGTCGAATGGGAAGACACATACAGCCGAGCTGCCTGAGAAAACTCATCCCGTTCGCGGCCTCGCTCCCACTCTGTCATACTGGGGTCCAGACAGTGTTCCAGAGCATCTACGGGACAGAGGACAAGAAAGTACTTCATGCTTTGGGGGAAACATGGTGCGTAAAGGAGAACATCCTGGGGCAGCCGGTTGGCTCAGTTGGTTAGAATGCAGGCTCATAACACCAGGGTTGCCGGTTTGATTCCCACATGGGACACTGAGCTGTGCCCTCCACAACTAGATTGAAGGTAACTACTTGACTTAGAGCTGATGGGTCCTGGAAAAACTCATTGTTTCCCAATAGAAAAAAAAAAAGGAGAACATTCTGGTTTTTTAAGAGCATGGCAGGGAGGTACTCAGCAGGAAATATTGCTTGCTCCCTCAAAATGATGCTTTTATTGAATTCTACCTACTGCGTGTATCAGAGAAAAACACCTGGGAACGAATGCTTGGTTAAATCTTCAAAGCAAGGAACCTGTTACTACTCCCAGTGATAAGTTCATCCCAACTATACTCCTAAGTTTTGACAGAGAAACACTCCTTTCTCTAATTTAATTTTTTTTTAATTTAACAAATAAACATTAGGGGGTCTGGATTCTTAGTAGGGACTTCAGGCACAGTACACAAAGACCTGTTTTGAAAACCAAACCCTGGGGTGGCTGGTTAGCTCAGTTGGTTAGAGCACAGTGCTCATAACCCCAAGGTTGCCAGTTCGATTCCCACATTGGCCACTGAGATGCGCCCTCCACAACTAGATTGAAACAACTACTTCACTTGGAGCTGATGGGTCCTGGAAAAACACACTGTTCCCCAATAAAAAAGAAAAGAAAAGAAAACCAACCCCTCTCATTTGCTGACTACCTCTTGTGAGGACTACGACGTATTAGAGTAAGCCCTCTCCTCAGTCTCGCCATATTTATTTCCTTCATAGATTACAGAGTGAGTTTTTCCTCCCCCATGTAGTGGTTCAACAGCCAACTCTCTTTGTAAGTCAATTTTTAGACTATGATTTAGGGTTGGATGATTAGGACCTTGAGATAAGGTGGGAGATGACCTTGTTCTCTTGGTGTGAAAGGCAATGCTTACAGAAGCCAAGCATTTGCAAATAGTAAATGGTCTGTGAGTCAGCCTTAGCCACCACCAAACATGCTCTCTACTTAAACAGCTATCGTTGGACCCCGAGATACAGAGAAACACAAGTTAATTGTTCTCGCTTTCTAAGGTCAAGAGCCAGAGCCTGGAATCTTTGCACTGATCATAGAAGGATGAATCAAATCACTAGCAGATTCAACTTTCAATCTCAGACTAGGATTAGAATAGCAAGAATGCCGTCCCTGGCTGAGACATGGGAGACCAAGGCCTAGCACCCACCTTTCTGACCGCGTTTCATATTTACTAAATACTCTTCGTATCGTTTTTGCTTTTCTGGATCTTTGGCGAAAGGTTTGAAGTTGCTGGCTTTTGTGATGGCTGTCCCACCACTCAATGCCATGTGCCGAGAGCCATGTCCGACGTCAGGAGAGGCGGGCTGAGGTCTGCTGCTTGAGGCATTCTGGGCCAGGCTCCTGGCCTTGAGTTGGGCTGCTTTAAGGTCAGTTGCCTGCTTCATTTCTTTGATTCTCTCTTTATCTTTTGGGGACAGAAATTCTAACACAGAAGTGGCTGAACCTAAATAAAAACAACAATAGGAAGAGATGAAAAGTATCATAAGACAAATACGTTTACATTTCACTGTATAGACATTTTCAATATCACAAATGTATGTAATTGGAGATCAGTATTTTACATTTAGTGTTTCATCTGCATTCATACTACCCCTGTGAACTAGATAGTAATATAACAAGACTCCTATTTGATGGTTGGCAAAAATGGAGTTGAATACTTGGAGGTTTATTGGGCCAGTGTGGTCCCAGAACAAGGAAGCTGACATGCTGAACTCCGGACCACCAGTCTGCGGTGGCCTCCATTTCCACAGTCCTGACCAGCACAAGCCCCTGTTCAGAGCACAGCTGCCCATCACGCACTCACTCCTGTCACACATGCTCACTGGGCATCCACTCCATACCAGGCACTGGCCTAGGGCTGGGAGGACAACGCAGAAAAGGTCCTACTCTCATTAGTGAGGGACAAGGACGTTAAAGAAGCCAAAAATCAGCACCAGAGGATTGATACAAGAGGACTGTGGGGAAAGAAAGGGGGTGATGCGAATGAGGGTAATTTAGATGAGGGCTGGTAGTGGGGTTGGAGGGGGAGATAGCTAGCTTATATGGTGGGCAGGGAAGGCCTGGAAGGGCCCTCTAAAGACATAATAGTTGAGATAAGTTCTCAGTAAAAATAAGGAGCCAAAATATGAGGTAAGAGCAGAGGCAGAAAAAGCAGCAAACATAAAGGCCCCGGGCGACATCATGGTTGGCAGATCATGAGGGAAGATCATGAGGTTAGACTGCAGGGGGTTAAGGCGAAGTGGCACAAGATGTGGCTTGAAAGGCGGGCAGGGCTGGATCCAGANTCAGAAAAGTCAAAATTAAATTCTTCTCACTTAGCTGGTGTTATGAGGTCATCAAGCAGAGTGGCTCCAGGAATCGGGGCAGTGGCAGCTGCTAACTGCCTGGCCTTCTCTCGTATTCTATCTCTGGTTTTGGAGGCAAAATCATCTGTGGTAACAATCGCTTTCGGTGCTATCCCAAATTCACTAAGATCCTTACAAAAAAAAAAAAAGTCAAACAGAATTACTTACATTATCTGGAAAGTGATTAAACATGATACATCACGTAGCTTTATTCTTTTAAAAAAGGAAAGTTAAAACTACACAATTGACTTAGGGATCAGAGGAGCGGCTGACTTCACTCACTAATTTTGGGACCCTCATGTAAGCTAAGGCCAATGGCCAAGGCTGGGGGCGTTATAGTGGCTACTGGGTGAGGCCACAAGGGCACGGACAGGCTAGGAAAACAGGAGTAAGTACCGCATTCTTTTCAGACAACATCGCAAAGGTCCGTGTGAAGGGAGCAAATCGTAGAGTCACAGCCAACAAGAGCATTTACTGTGGCTGCCTGTCCAACAGCTGTTGGCCCGCCCTCTTTCCACACAGAGCCCTGAGGTTGTCCAGGCACCTGCCTTCCTCTGCACCGCCATGCACCTCGGGAGCGGTGCCCCTGGTGTGTGCGTGCTGAGGCTGGGGCCGGGTTAGGGAATGGGCTTCATGTCTTATGTAAGCCATTGATTTTGATCCCATGTCCCTGGCCAAGGACTGCTTTAACAATAAGCGCCTAAAACAGTCTGTCCAAGCAGATGGGAGTGAAAATCCACTGGAGGGTTTATGTGAATGGTTTCTTTGCTCTAAACAAAAGTTACCAAGAAGAAAGTCCCGGGGGCCGGCCGAGTGGCTCAGTTGGTTAAGAGCGTGAGCTCTGAGCAACAGGGACACCGGTTCGATTCCCACATGGGCCAGTGAGCTGCACCTGAGCTGAGTTGCCGCTGAGCTGCCAACAGGTGGCAGGATGGCTCAGCTGGTGAGAGCACGTACACTGTTCCCCTTCCCCAATTCCCAAAAAAAAAATCTTAAAAAAAAAAAGTCCTTCCCCCACTGGGTAATGTCCTCCTGGGTGTGCCACTGGAAATGACTGGGTGTGCCACTGGAAATGACTGCAGCCCCCTTGCAAGCACAGAGAGAGCTAGTGTAAGGACAAGCTTTCATGCAGAAGATGACTGAGAAGAGAATCTGGGGCCATGGTGACATCTAGACTTCTTGTGACATGAGACATGTTTCCATACGGATTATACTAGTCAAATAGGAAGGGGGCCTCTCCTTGTCTCTTACCTGCAGCCTAAAGCATGCTGACGTAAGTCTTTTATTTCATCTTTATCACAGAAGGCTTTGTGGCAACCCTGCTTGGAGCAAGTCTATCAGCACCATTTTTCTAACAGGCTCAGATGATGGTTAGCATTGCTTGGCAATAAAGTGCTTTTTAATTAAGGTATGTATTGTCTTTTATATGCATTGGGAAAACAAAAAATTCATTTTTTGTTCATTTATTGTGATATTCGCTTTATTGCAGTGGTCTGGAACTGGACCCGCAGTATCTCCAAGGTATGCCAGTACATGACTTTCCTCTTACATCTTTTTTTTTTTTTTAAAGGGCGTTGGAGGGTGGGGGGAGCAGGGCGCAGCTCACAGTGTCCCATGCGGGGATCGAACTGGCAACCCTTGGTNCCTCATTTGGGAAGAGCACAATGATGACAATACCAACATGGGCCAGTGAAGTGACATCCTCCACAACTAGACTGAAGAACAAAAGGACAGCAACTTTTGTTCCCCTCCCCCAATTCCCCAATAAAATCTTTAAAAATTTCACATCTATAAAGTAGCAGATGCTGCTGTGCCACAATGAAGGTCGGCCACCCCATGCCATACCTCAGAGCCTTCCGACCCTCCAGGGGGTAATGCACAGCCATAGATTTTTACTCCAGGATCTATTGAAGAGATTTCAAACGCATCAGTCATAAGCAACTAAAAATACAGAAAGCCAACTTGCTGACACTCTTTAGACGTACATGGCTACGCTTGTAAAAGGTGCTTCAGCTTTAGGGTGGGAGACAGATCCCTCAGAAATTATTTTCGCCAGCCCCTGCCCCACCCACACTCTGGAACGATGCACTCAATGAGTAACCACTACGTTGCCCCAGCAACGCAGAGAACCCGAAAAACAAATTATTGCTGCCTCCTAGAGTTCAGTCTGACTAGGGTGACAGAAGGCAAAGAATAAATAGAAAATAATCATGTTAAGTTGTGATACAGTTTCGACAGAAGTAGGAAACAGTTTCGTGCTGCTAGTGGGAATGTAAACTATTGGGTCGTCAGGAAAGTCAAGACGTATTTTTCTATATGTTTCAATGCAAAAATGCGTCATGACTTTCCTGACGACCCAACAGTATAACTTTTCCAGAAAGCTACTGCACATTACCAAAAAGCCTTAAAATATGCGCATGCCTCTGAGCCAACAACTTCTTTTTCTAGAAACATGTAGCCATTAAAAAGTATGCTGTAGAATTAATGACAATCAAATAACCTACCAGGTTTTTGTTGACGTGGTTTTCTCTTTACTCGGGGGCCAATTCCTTGTCCTTCCTTCCAACCCATTTTTCTCAGCAATTCAAAACCAACAGATAACCTAGGATATCAAGGCATTGAAAATGAACCGCTTTTTACAACACTAGCGAACAACAGGAAATGAGCAGCCTTTGAGTTCCTGCCCAGCTCATACTCGTCATGCCTGA
>NW_017731574.1:1258221-1264232 GCF_001890085.2 Hipposideros armiger
GATCTGCAGACAACTACTGGAACCTGAGGCAGCAGAGGATGAGGACAAACCAGCATGGCCGCCTAGGTCACACAGGGCTCCTGAGGAGGCGGCACCACCTCTAACCACAGCACCAAAAGCTCCAGGGAGAAGACCCATTTTGGCCAGGCTCTGTTATAATTACTGCTAATAACAACCAATCCCTTCTTGTCACACACATTATCTCATTTGTCATACCCTGATAAGAATGCTCTAATTAATGGCCCTGAGGTCCAAGCTAATAAGCACAAAGCTGAAATCAGATCCAGACTCTGCCTCCAAGCCAGGGATGCCTCCCATCCTATCCTCACTTGTCCCCAAACATTTACTGAGGGCCTTTACCATGGAAGCAGCCCTGTTCTAGACCCTGGGTGTGGAAAACTAGACACAACTCCATCCCTGTTCCCAGGGCACTCAGAGCCCAGCAGAGGAGGCCTGCACATATAGGAAGTCTTCTGACAATGTGCAAGGACCACAACATCACATGCGCCCCAGGCAGGGGCAGAAGTTGATAGGTGCAGATAGGGACACAATTCCCAACAGAAGCAGTAACTCCATCAGTAAACAGGGGGCCCAAAAGGGTAATATCAGATGTTTTGAGAGTGTGGTCCAGGCTGACAGAAGGACAGGGAAGGAATGGAAGATGGAACCAGAAGGGCAGATGGTGCAGAGGGCCTTGAACATGGTGTTGCAGGGGCTGGGGTACATCCTGTGGGTGATGGGAACCACAGACAGTTTTAGGTGAGAGTCACAGCATGGAGGAGGAAAATGGTCCTAAAATTCATCTGGGGACAGGATAAGATGGCAATGAGAATTCTAGAGCCAAGTGAAAGGGTCTAAGGAAAGAGTAGATAAGTACTGGTGCCCCTTTCCTTCCAGGCCAGAGAGAGGGCCTATGTGTCTATGGGACTATGTGTGACAGTTCAGCCACTGTCTCTTAATTAATAAACCTTTCTGTCGGGGCCATGAACTTTAACTAAGGAGTAGAGTCCTTCCTCTAACGATGTTTGTCTAGCCTGTCACTAAAACTTCAAAGCAGGAAGTAAAAATGATTACTGGTCTCTAGTATGTTACGTTGTAAAATGTATTGAATGCATTTAAACGTCAAAGTGCTTAGGAAACAATCAATCCTCAAAAACTTCTAATACTGCGACGTTAAGGATGATTTTAGGGCCCCCCCCCCAAAAAAATCTACAAATCAAATGTCCCTTCCTTCCACTTCAAAAGCAAGGTTAGACCTTAAGCTTCGTTTCACATTTTATGCATCATCAAAACAGGAAGAATTGGAAACATATAGGTCAAGTAGTTGATGACTTACATCCAATACGTCACTTGACAAGGAAAAAACTAGAAATATAGACATGACTGTGAACAACTGACTAACAAGGTTGTAATAAGCACCACCCATGTACATTTAACCCTTGCTCTCTTCCTGCATAGCTAAATTCTAGCCAGTTTTCAAAGGATCCCAGGCTACCTTCTCAGGTTTCCCTATTATCTTATGTAGGTTATTTCCTGTCTACCATCATATACTTTTGCACTTGTGAACCTTGTACTTCTGTTCTGTGGATGAAAAGGGAGTTCTGTAATAAATATGACAAGTCCAGTGATGGATAGTGACCTCACAGGGTGACCTGATCAGAAATTCCTAATGCAGCAGGTCATGCTGGATAGCCATGCCCCAGGCATGTAACTTTTATAGAAAAAGATTTAATCCTGCCTTGAGCAAGCCCTATCCATTGTTCTTGTGCATCTAGGCTAACACACCTTTTAAATGCCATTTTTCAGACCCCTCAAAGGTGTAACCACCCTCCATGGGGCATATAATCTTACCAACTACTTGGTAATACACCTTGCTTTCTCCCACTTTCATTTACTCTTCCTTATGTTCCCTCCTTAATTCCAAGTACATTAAAAAACAAAACAAACAAACAAAAAACACCTGCAAACTGTAATTTTGAGAAGCATTGTTTTCTCAGTCTGCTGAGATCTTGCTTCCAGGTTAGCCTTTGTTTGGCTCAAATAAACTCTTCTAAAATTTTTCTACAGATTTGGACATTTCTTAACACGACAACAGTTCTCAACTAGATTTGAAACTCCTCCAATAAAGAATCTCTGTCAGCAAATTCTTTGAGATCATGGGGTGATGTGTTTGCCAATAAAGCTTGTGGGATCTTAGGCTGTATTAAAAAATAGTCTAAAATGAAGGGCACATTAGTGATGGTGCTGCTCCAACCATCCTGTCTCATACCTGGAGAAAGGCTTTGACAAATTAGGGTAGAGGGCTTTAAATTGAAAGCATCAGAGAACGACAGATGCTAAGTGTGGTACAGAGATGTCTTAAAGGAAATGCAAAGGCTGTCTTCAAACATATAAGAGGCTTTCAGGAGACTAGCCTTTCTCTGTCTTTTGTAAGCAGAGGGTAGAAGCAGGGCCAGTATCTGGCAGAAGTTTCTAATGATTAGGACTGTTTACAGGAAATTAAAGGGTCATCACTGAAAACGTCCCAGAAATACAACCAATCTGCAGGATGTGATCAGGGTGGGGAAAAGTTCTCACCAATAGGAGGTCTGCAAGTAACTCCTAACCCACCACGTTTCTTCGTCTTTCCCGTAGAGCTAGCACTGCCATCAGTCCTTAGTGGACACTCAACACATACTTTGCTGAACAAATCACGTCACTAAGTGGATAAGACCAGAAACATGGGAAAGAACCTTGCTTCATCCTGCCCTCCCCCTATATTCCACAAGCAAGTTTGGTCAGCTCTGCTTTCAAAGTACAGTAAAACCTTGTGATTGCAAGTAACTTGCTCTGCGAGTGTTCTGCAAGATGAGCATTTCTAATAAATTTTAACTTGATAAACGAATGATGTCTTGCAATAAGAGTAGGATGTGACGCCAAACGTCAGATGATCACAACTGAACCAATGGTTCTTCTCTCTCTCTCTCTCTCTCTCTCTCTCTCTCTCTCTCTGCAGGATTGTGGGTGATCATCTCCCATGCTCAGATGCTCAGTCTCAGGCTGCAGTGTTTGGCAGAATCAGTGAATGAGGACGACATTCAAGAGCTGGTGGAGGAACATGGCCAGGAGCTGACCACAGATGAATTGATGGATCTGCATCACGAGCAACAGCAAGAGGCTATGGAGAAGATCTCGTGTGCAGAGGAAGTGGAGAAAAAGGCGGAGGAATCCCTCACTTCAAATGAGATTAGGAAGATGTGTAAAATATGGGAAACAGTGCCAAATTTTGCAGAAAAGCACCACCCGAATAAGACTGTCGCAGTGCAAGCAATGAAAATCTGTTTAACGACAATGCAATGTCATATTTCCGCAAAATCCTCAAAAGAAGGCAAAAGCAATTGTCATTGGATAGGTCCCTTGTTAAAGCTGAACGAAAAGAAAAAGGTTCCAGGGCCGGCCGAGTGGCGCGATGGTTAAGAGCTGGCTTGGGATGCCAGAGGGCCCCGGTTCGGATCCCACATATGAGGGCCAGTGACACTGCCCTCTNGAGGCACATGGCATGCAGAACTGTGAGAAAGGAGAGACACTTCCGTATCTCTTCCAGAACTTCATAGCATCCCTAACTCCAGAATTTTTCCTTTGGTATTGCCCATTTTTCCCAAATCTTAAGAGCTTCCTTATTTCTGGAAATCTTCTGATTCCATAGTTACTATTCTCTAAACGTATTCCTTTTCCTATGTTGCTGAAAGGGGCTGGGTTGCTACATCACACAAGCGAAAAGGAACTTAATACATTTTAGCCTGGTCTAAAAATTCCTTAGGTTTAAAGTTTTAGGTACTATGACACAAATTACTGCCTAAGTTTATCAATTCAAATTCAAAATTCTGAATCTATTTAAAATAAAAAGTAACCATCCAGTTATTTCCAAACATTCAATACAGAAAGCAAGTTATACAGTAGTTAAGGGCACAGTGTCGAGAGTCATAACACACTGGATCTTTTTTTTTTTTTTTCTGAGCCATCCTGCTACCTGTTGGCTGCTCAGCTCGAGCTGGACTCGAACCGCTGTTGCTCAGAGCTCAAACTCTTGAGCGAGCTCTTAACCAACTGAGCCACTCGGCCGGCCCTTACACACTGGATCTTAAAGTCAACTCCACCTTTACTAGCACCGGGACTTTGGTCATCTTAGCCTCTCTGTGCCTCAATTTCCTCATCTGTAAAATGGGGGTGACAGTAATAGTAATAACCATCATAGAATTGAGATGCAAATTAAGTAAGATAATGCCTGTAAGGGCTGGCTGAGTGGCTCAGTTGGTTAAGAGCTCGCTCAAGAGTTTGCGCTCTGAGCAACAGCAGTTCAATGCCCAGCCCGAGCTGAGCAGCCACTGAGCTGCCAACAGGTGGCAGGATGGCTCAGCTTAAAAAAAAAAAAAAAAAGATAATGCCTGTAAGTGCTTAGCAAGAAGAGGGACACACAATTATTACTTTTAAATACTAGGTGCTATTGTTGTTGTTAACAGGTACGCTGGCAAAGTCCATTGTTGTTGTTGTTGTTATTATTATTATTATTATTTATTAACAGTAGGTAAGATGGCAAAGTCCATGTGGACCAGTTGCTTCAATAATTAAGCCAGTTACTACTTCTGGAAGGTGGAACAAAAAGTAAAGGAACTTCCAGCTTCACAGTCTTCAATTCTTAGTTGTATTATATATAGCTCATGAGGTCTCTAGGTTGTTGCTGGGGTATAACCCACAGTAGTCAAGAGCTCTGGTTCTAAAGACCAAGCGGTGTGGGCTCTAATTCCTTTACCCTGCTGCTTGCCAGCTCTGTGAACTTGGACAAGTGACTTGATCTCTATAAGCCTTGGCTTCTACAACTACAAAATTAGGGTAACAACCGAGCCTACCTTATAGAGAGAGCAGTGCTGAGGAATACCACGTGCAGAAAGCTGCGCACGGTGCCTGATCTTAGCAGAGCTCAGTTAATATCGGCTACAATTTCATGTCACTCTAAAGAACTGAATTACAGTTTGGGTCCCACAATCCAAGGTTTTCACCATTTCTTAGAAATGCAGTACCCACACTCCATTACTGCATGTGCACCTGACGTGATTCTTGGCTGAGGCAGCGTTTCTCAGCCTTAGCACTACTGACAGTTTGTGCGGGAGAACTCTTTCTTGTGGGGGATGGTCTTGTGCATGTAGGATGTTTAGCAGCATCCCTGGCCTGTAACACTAGATGCCAGTAGCAACTCCCCTCTCTCCCCCACCACACACACACCAAGGATGACAACCAAAAATGTCTCCAGACCTTACCAAGTGTCTCCGGGGGAAAGGGGGGGAGGGAGTTGAGGGGGGCAAAATCATCCCCAATTGAGAACTACTGGGTTAAAGTAAGAGAGGGCAGGTCCTGCCAATGCTAGCTGCTGTTCTTGCTCAGTTCTCTGGGCACTCCTGATCTGGAAGGGGAGATGCGATCTGCAGACAACTACTGGAACCTGAGGCAGCAGAGGATGAGGACAAACCAGCATGGCCGCCTAGGTCACACAGGGCTCCTGAGGAGGCGGCACCACCTCTAACCACAGCACCAAAAGCTCCAGGGAGAAGACCCATTTTGGCCAGGCTCTGTTATAATTACTGCTAATAACAACCAATCCCTTCTTGTCACACACATTATCTCATTTGTCATACCCTGATAAGAATGCTCTAATTAATGGCCCTGAGGTCCCAGCTAATAAGCACAAAGCTGAAATCAGATCCAGACTCTGCCTCCAAGCCAGGGATGCCTCCCATCCTATCCTCACTTGTCCCCAAACATTTACTGAGGGCCTTTACCATGGAAGCAGCCCTGTTCTAGACCCTGGGTGTGGAAAACTAGACACAACTCCATCCCTGTTCCCAGGGCACTCAGAGCCCAGCAGAGGAGGCCTGCACATATAGGAAGTCTTCTGACAATGTGCAAGGACCACAACATCACATGCGCCCCAGGCAGGGGCAGAAGCTGATAGGTGCAGATAGGGACACAATTCCCAA
>NW_017731574.1:1266787-1272672 GCF_001890085.2 Hipposideros armiger
TGTCTGTTCCCCTTCCCCCAATTCACCAGCGCTGTTCCCATCTCCCAAACCCCCCAATAAAAATCTTTAAAAAGAAAAAGGTTCCATTGAGCCAATAGATAGCGGTGATTCCGTTAGTGATAGTGACAGTGGTCCTACACAATAACCCTCCTCTCTCTTGTCTCCCTCACACCAGCCACGAAGGTTTTCAAAGGTAAGTGCAGGTTAATTTGTTTACTTTTCTTTATATTTTGTATTTTCTTTATTATTTTGTATTATATTACAGTATTGTAATCACTTCTATATGAATATTTTTGGGTTGTGGAACGAATCATCTGAGTTTCCATTATTTCTTATGGGGAAATTCGCTTTGATATACAAGTTCTTTGGATCACAAGCATGTTTCCGGAACCCATTATGCTCGCAAACCAAGGTTTTACTGCTTCACCCAGGCCACCACTTACTAGCGCCACTGCTAACACTCCAGCCGAAGCCATCATCATCTCCAGACCTCTTTTTGCTGATCCCCCTGCTTCCCTCCTGCCCGCCCACAACCCTCCACCTATTCCCAAAATGAACGGAGTAATCTTTAACATATACATCTCTCCCTGTTGTAAACTCCCCAATGACTCTCCTACACTTAATAGAAAAGCCCAAACTCTCTTACCACACCCAGTAAGATCCAGCCCCTGCCTCCCCTTCTGACTTCCGCTACCAGTCTCTCCCTGAGGCCGGCTGCTCCATCCACACCAGTCCTAGCCTGTCCCTCAATTTGCCAAACTGGATCCGACTTCAGTGCCTTTGCACGTCCTGTTCTCTCTGCCTGAAATGCTCTTCCCATCAGATCTTCGTGTGGTTGGTTCCTTCCTCTGTTTCAAGTCTGAGCTCAAACGTGCTCTCCTAAGAAAGACATTGCCTGGCCACCCCCACTCTCGCACGAGCCTGTTTCATCATGTTTCCCATCCCTCTGGGTCTCTCATCCGTCTCTGCAAAACTTGAGCGCCCCAAAAGCACGGCGCACGCCTCCCTTGTCGCTGTTCCGAGCGCCCGTAACTAGCAAGTCTTTCCCCGGGGCCAGCCAAGGCCCGGCACAGGGTTGTGCATTTTCGCCTCGAATCCTGGAACCCCGGCCTGTTTTCCACAGGCCCGAGAGACCAATCTGGCTCGCACCTTCTTCCAGCAGCTCCAAACCTGTCCCATAGCTGACCAAGTCCTCGTCGCTGTCACTGTCCAGCGCCGCCATGCTGCTTTCTTCCGGGCTCCGCCTCCTCGCTACGGCGGCCTAGACAGGCCAAAAGTCTCTGCTCTTTCTCCTCCGCGAATCTAAGCTTCTAAGCCTCAGATCGGCGTCTGGGAGTTCTCAAACCCCTCTTGGGAGAGGCGGGCTCCAACAAACGTTACCTCGGAGGCTTTGGCAATCACAACATCCCATCCTAGCTCCGCGGTGAGCCGGTGTGGAGTAGACGCCTGAAAGAAGCTGGAAACCACCCAGCTGTCCGGCTGCAGGGTGGGCTCCTTGTTCTGCCCACCACCTCCACGCCCCGCGCCCCTTCCGTTGCCAGCAGACACTGCCCCCCTCCGAACCCCACCCTGACACCCCGCCACCTGCCGGGGAAGTGCCTGTGCTTTCAGATACACACACACACTCACACACACAGAGTATGTGTCACCCTTAGGTTTGCACTAAAGGAGTCCCCTTCCAGACCTCTGGAGGGACTCACAAACATGGGAACCCGATACCCCAGGGTGAAGGCAGTTCGGAACAACATTTGATCAAAGAGAAAAATAAATGGAAAAGAGAACAAAAGAAAGGAATAAGGAGGGGGGCGGGGGGAGAGGAAAACAGGAATAGAGAGGGAAAGAAAATGGAAAAGACAAAACGAGAAAGGGAAAGGAAACGCAAGCAGACAAAAACTTGATGTGATGTGGGTGAGGGAGGCTGAGGTCTCCCTTATTGAACCTAAAGCAACAAAACATCTGTCAAAGGAGGTGCTGTTATCCCATGCCAAAACTCTTTTTTCTTTTTCTTTCCAGAATAGAAAAATGAAGCTTAGTTAATAAGGGGTAAGCTGAGATGAAAACTAGAACCTGGAAGCCCGAGCTTTCAAAATGAGGGTCAGAAGTCTGTGTTGAGTCAGAATCACTAGAATGTTGTTAAAATCCGTCCCACCCATCCCCAGGCCTCCTGAATTGGAATCTCTGGGAGTAGGGCTGTCTGTTCCTTGAGCACTCCAAACACATCTGACTTTAACCCTTTGCATTCACTGTTTCCTCTACTTGGAATGTTCTCCCTCCAGATACCACACCACTCATTGCCTCACCTTCTGCAGGTCTCTGCTCAAAGGTTACTTTCTCAGTGAAGCCTTCTCTGACCTTATTTTAAAAACAATCCCTATCTGCTACACTCCTTATCTCCCTTACCCTACTTTAGATTTTCCACAACACTTATCTTTATCTTTAAAAGACTACATAATTTGATTTACTTTATTATGTCTATTGTCTTTCTCCATTGGGATGTAAGCTCCACAAGAACATAGATTTGGGCCGAGGTTTTTTTTTTCTCTTTGTTGTATCCTCAGAGTTTAGAATAGTGCTTGGCAGGTAGTAAGTACCCAATAATTTTTTTTTTTTAAAGAATGAAAAACTAGTTAAATAAGTCATGGTACATGACTTAAAAACCAAAAATTTTTTAAAATAGAAAACTGGTTTTAAGACATAGACCCAAAATTGTTTGACAAGTCTCCCATCTGGAAGTGGAGTCTATGTCCCCTCCCTGTAAATCTAGGTTCCATGATTGCTTGACCAAAAGAATATAGTGAAAGTGACAATAAAACATTGTCCATATCCAGCTTTTAAGGGACTGGCAGGCTTAACTTTCTATTTCTTGGGATGCTGGCCCTTGGAACTCAACCTCCTTAATTCCAAAGGTATAAAAGAAACTGCAGGGGTGGCTGGTTAGCTCATGTGGTTAGAGTGCAGATTCATAACACCAAGGTTGCCAGTTTGATTTCCACATGGGCCAAGGAGCTGCGCCCTCCACAACTATTAGATTGAAGACAACTACTTAAGTTGGAGCTGATGGGTCCTGGAAAAACTCACTTTTCCTCAATAAAAAATTTAGAAAAAATAAAAGAAACTGCAAAACTGTCATTCTCTGGAGCATTTTAGATCTTGCAATTCCTGTCAGTTTGGCAAAAATAAAATCTCTTTAAGTTCTTTACAGGCAAGGACGTTCTCACTTCCACACAAGCTAAACACCAAGTGCCCTTCCTTCCTTTCAGATATGCAAGAAGACACAATTCTCAGAATCTTATCAACTGCGGATAAGAAGATGGGCTGAGTCACCCGGGTAGGGAGTGTGGACAGAAAAGGGGCCACAGGTTAAACCCAACAAGCTTAGGAGACTAAAACTAAGATGGTGTGAACACACATACAAAAAAATTTTTAACTAAGTGGCCCATGGTGGGAAGTCACATCTTCAGCTTCCTCATTAAGTTAATCTGTGCCTTTTAAGTGGGCCTGTTGTCTTTCTGTACCGATAACATCTTTAATCCTTTTTCCGGACCAGAGCTGAAAACTTGCAAAATTCCTCACTATTATGCTTGTCTCCTGATTACCATCTCTAGGTGCTGTAAAAAGCTGTTAACTATCCTGCACCCACCTATGTAAAAGAAGCACCTGTCTCTCCAATTTACTTTTATCCAATCCCAGAGATTTCCCCACTTTGCTTTCTCCCACCCCCTTAATCTATCACCAATGGATTTCATGTAGCCTTCTTCCTTTGATTTTATGTATAAAATAAGCTGTATAACTGCCATTCTTTGGATCATTTTCTCAATCCGTTGAGATTTTGCTTCCTGGCAATTGTCGACAGTCTGGCTCAAATAAACTCATAAGTTTTCTCTTAGGCTGGTTGTTTTTCATCAACAGGAGTAACTTTCTTCTCATGGTCCACACATCAGTGATGGCAGTGGAATGGTCACTCATGACATGCAAAGAAGCCTGTTCTGTATTCTTAGGAATCAACTTCACTTTTTGTTTTTCCATTGTGCTTTGTTGTTGAAATATAACATATGTACAAAAAAGGGCACAAATCGTAAGTACAAGTCTATTAATTTTCACAAAGTGAGTATACCCATGTAACAACAAGCAAATCACAAAAGAGAAAATGTCCAGAATGCCAGAAGCAATAATACCAGAATGGACTAATTTTGTTTGTTTTATACTTTATATATTAATAAAATCAGATAGTATCTTGCCTGGCTTCATTTGCTCAACAATATTTTTGTGAACAAAATATATGGCTCACAACATACTTGTTGCTTGTAATAGTAATGTGTTCATTTTCATTGTGTAAGTTTTTTCATTATGTCACTATGCCACAATTATCAATTCTGCAGTCGATGGTGTCAGTGATTGGAAGTTTTTCCTCTGCCCTTCAAGGTTCTTCAGGCTGGTCTAAGGAGACCGATTACAAGAAGAAAAACAAATTAAGGATTAATAACATGTATACCTCCTTGGATACATGCGACAGACCCAGGAAAACTGAGTAACTCACCAAATGGCAGATGCCATCACCTTAAATACCACCTTCAGCTAAAGACAAAAGAAGGTGTTGGGGGTGGAGAGTCAGTTATGGGAAGTTACCAGAAAAAGCACAGTAAGCAAGGGTGATTGTTATGCAGATGTAAGTCCACCCCTTCTCTATAAGCAGCCAAGGCAACCCTAGTACAAGAGACAGAAACACCTTATAAATAGAGATTTCCCTTACAAATGTAAATGTCCTTTTACAAAGGGTAACTTCTACTTGGTTTTCAGAGCTTCTTCCTTGTCCACTGTTTCTTAAATTTAACTAATCTAAAATAATCTATATCCCAAAAAGACATATTTTAGGGTGGCAAACTCTGTTTCCCTTCAGTCCCACCTTTGGAACTTCAAATAAGAATTTTCACATTCCAGAAGCTAAGTTGATGTATTGTTTTATCTCATTAAACCAGTCTGTCTTTTTTTTTTTTTTTAAGATTTTATTTGGGAATGGGGGAGGGAAACAGCATTGGGGAATCCGGGAAGGGGAACAGACAAGTTGCTGTCCTTTTGTTCTTCAGTCTAGTTGTGGAGGATGTCGTTTCACTGGCCCATGTTGGTATTATCATTGCGCTCTTCCCTGGTGAGGCAGTCGCTCGCCAGCCATTGGACGGCCACTCACAGTGGCTCACGGCAGCTCACACCCGCTGCAGGCCAGCCCCGCTGTAGCCTACGCAGTCGCTGGCGACTCACGGCAGCCCAGCTCCAGGTCGAGCTGTTGTTCACCATCTTAGCTGTAGAGGGCGCAGCATCACCGGCCCTCATATGTGGGATCCGAACCGGGGCCCTGCTGCTCAGAGCTGGCGTCCCAAGCCAACTCCTAACCAACGCACCACTCGGCGGGCCCCAGTCTCAGTCTTAACTACAGGTCAGTTCAGTTAAACAGTTTTGTCTCATTTCAGGAGGCAGTGATGCAGATGATGCTTATATTTTGTAAGCAAGCAATCAGGTATTTAATAAGAGGCATTTCTACGGAAACAAAGAAAAACAAAGGTTAAATGATTAGAGCAGACTATTATCCCACTTTCTGAGTTCTGAAGGCAAGCAGTCTGGAGGATTTCTAGAAGTCAGGGTGGTAGCCTGTTTTGCCATTTCAATGGCTTGGATGATGTCATAGGGTGTTCAGGTTAACTCTAAGTGGCTTACACAGCAATAGGCAGGAAGATTGTCCACATATGAACTGTTGTGGTGCTTTCTTTGAAGTTTATATCTAATTATCTAGTTGCAGTTTGCAGGGCTTCAGGAAAAAAGACAGTTTGCAATGATTCCAAGTTAAAAAATGGGAGAAGGGCCGGCCAAGTGGCTCAGTTGGTTAAGAGCTC
>NW_017731574.1:1273114-1281233 GCF_001890085.2 Hipposideros armiger
CACACACACACACACACACACACACACACACACACACACACACACACAACTAACAGTTTCTGGACTTGGAGCTGATGGGTCCTGGAAAAAAAAACACCATTACCCAATAAAAATTAAAAAACAAACAAACAAACAAAAACCCTTGGCTTGATTGTTTGTATAAGTACAACAAGAATAGCACTTGACCATATAGGGTCTTTTTCCTTTCTTCCCCGCTTTTTTTTTTTTTCTTCCTAAAGAGGGCGTATCTCAAAGTGGCCCAGGCAGGGATCAAGCCAGCAAACTTGCTGTTCAGAGCGCAAGTTCTAATCAACTGAGCTTCCGCACCTAGGCTCTTTTAAATCCCTTTGCTGGAGGTTTTATTCAGAAGAAATCAACCTCCAGGTTGAACTTTAAAAGGCCTCTCGAGACCAGAAAAGCTCAAGAACTTGCCAGCAGACTTTGCCTACAATACCTATAGATTTGGGTGAATTCCTCTCTTTTCAAGGTCTTAGGCTAGACTTAGGTTCCTGCACCTGCCAGAAAGTGACCTTCCTTACCCATCTGGTCAAGTTGCTGAGAACTCTGTATGCAAGATACCAGGCAATTTTTCCAAGGAGGCTTCCATAAATCAATCTTAATTCCTTAATTCCTTAAAGCTGTCTGGTCATATCTGAGTCTATCTCTCACAAACATGAGATTCCAGCCAAAGCCTTGGTAATATAACCAGTTTCCAATGGTGTGCTGTTAGAAGGAGAACAGATTCTAATTGAACTTATGCAAAGAAAGATATTGCTATGAAAATAAGAATACTCACAGAGAGTTTCTGAATTGTGGAAAGATCAGGTAGGGAGGAAAGTGTCAATGTTTTAATTCTACATACAAAGGTATATTTTACCAAGTTGATCTAAATCATAGCTAGCTTAAGAGGGAAAAAAAAGTTTCCTTAGATCTGAAAAATGAAAGATTAAAGAGGCAGTAATATTTCAAACAGAAAGTCATAAATATTATAATTATCCTCATCAGTTCATTCAGTCCCACATAATTAAAACTTGTTCTGCTTGAATTCAGTTTTTCCATTAGTTCTCTCAACATTACCTGATAATTAAGGGTGATGACAGTGATAATTCCAAGAAGTTTTCAAGGCTTTTGTCAAGGATCCTATGATTCGCTCAGTGAAGTGGATGCCTTGATCACTAGAGATTGTGTAAGGTGGGAAACCTTACCCCAAGTGGGAAACACATTTTCTAAGTTTCTTTGCCACTGTGAGGCCATCAGCATTTGCAGGACAAGGCTTCAACCCATCCAGAAACTATACATACAACATAATGATAACTAAGTGGTGGTTGAATGAAGTCCAGCTTAAATGCACTATGGTGGATGAAGGAATGCAAAAACTGAAAAATGGAGTTTACCAGGGAGCTTGGAAGAACCAAGTAACCCTCTTGGGTTTCCCATAGCCCTGACTATACATTCAACTTACAGTCATTATTTACCAACACAATATACCATGGAAGCTTATCATCACTTACTTGACAATGCTTGCCTTGTAATTCAACACACCAAATAAGCCTAATTATTTTCATATTCCCCTTTTATAAGAAGAGAGAGAGAGAGAGAGAGAGAGAGAGAGAGAGAGAGAGAGAGAGAGAGATCCTTTAAAATGATGTAAAGGGCCTTATGAAAAGTCTCAAAGTTATTTTCAGATTAAGAAAAAAACCCTAAAATTTAAATTTTGGGAAATTTGTCAAAAAATATCAAAAGGTTTAAAAACACTTGACTAAGTAGGGTTATGGGTCATTATGAAACAATACATAATTATCCATTGAACCAAAGTGACAATGAAGATTTCAAGGACAAATACAGAAGGTTACATAATTGTTAGCAAAACTTAGTTCTTACTATTGAGACGATTCCGTTTTCTTAAGTAATCAAGGACCTAATTAAGATGACATAAAACACAGAAAATTATTTGGATAATATGTAGAAGCTTTGCTTTCCAGGCAAAATACTTTTCACAATATCTTATCAAGAACAGCACAACAGTACAGGAAAACTTTGTCCTTTTAACAGGGAGAGAATCAAACTTTAATTCTGCATCAGGTTACTTTTGACATTTAAATTCATGTACTCAATTCATTTCAATCCTATTTAGCTTGACCACACGTAAAATTTCCTTTCTCAAAATCCCTTTTCATAAACCTTCTACATCTTTCCTTGCCCCTTCCAGTTTGCTCTTCTTACTCATGCAGGAATAACCAGCTTAGTTTAGTGCAAGCCACTTTCTTATTATATATATATATATATATATATATTATATTATATATATATATATATATGTATGTATTATTTTTAAATTGGGGAATGTGGGGGGAACAGCGCTAGGGAATCAGGGAAGGGGAACAGACAAGTTGCTGTCCCTTTGTTCTTTAGTCTAGTTGTAGAGGACGTCGCTTCACTGGCCCTTGTTGACATCATCATTGCGCTTTTCCCGGGTGAGGAAGCCGCTTGCCGGCCACTGGACGCCGTTCACGGCGCCTCTTGGCAGTGCACACCGGCTGCTGCCCGCTCACGCTGGCTGCTGGCCATTCACGGTAGCTTATGGCAGCCTACTGCAGCCTATGCCATCACCAGCGACTCATGGCAGCCCAGCTCCAGGTTGAGCTGTTGTTCACCATCTTAGCTGTAGAGAGTGCAGCATCACTGGCCTGCATGTGGGATCCGAACCGGGGCCCTGCTGCTCAGAGCTGGCATCCCAAGCCAACTCTTAACCAACGCGCCACTCGGCCGGCACGCAAACCACTTTCAATTCGCTCAAAAATGCATCTCCATACATTATACCTGCTGATGTCGATTTCAGGAATGTCCAAACTTATAGAATTGAGTTTATTTGAGCCAAATTTGCCAAGAAGCAAGATCTCAAATGGCCTGGCAAATGAGTTTTGCAGTTCTTTTCATATGTTTGGAATGAAGGGAACATAAAGTGTTGATACATGAAGGTGGGAAAAAGCAAATTGGAGAAATCTATGATTGGATTACAAGATAGTTAACAAGATTATAGGCTCCCTTGAGGGTGGTTATGCTTCTTAACACTTCTGGTATTTCAAAGGTATGTTAACCTAGATGTATAGAACAATGGACAGGGCTGGCTTAAGGCACAGATAAACCTTTTATAGGCCTGGAGCATGACTACCACCATGATCTGCTCAGTTAGGAATTTATGATCAGAACACCCGGTGAGGGTACTTTCGGTCACTGAACTTGTCAGATTTATTACAGAGCCCCTTTTTCGTTCCCATATCTTCTTTTACTGAAAATATATTATTTCCTTGCATTCAAAGTTGTTTATTATGGCCAGTAGTTTCAAATTACATACACTGGAAATTTTTTTTTTTAAGAATTTATTGGGGAGTTGGGGAAGGGGAACATTGTGTTTCTCTCCAAGTCAAGTTGTTATCCTTCAGTCTTAGTTGTGGAGGGTGCAAGTTCAGCTCTAAGTCCAGTCACAGCTTTCAATCTAGTTGCACGGTGAAGGAGAGTGCAGCCCACCATCCCATGCAGGAATCGAACCAGCGACTTTGTTGTTAAGAGCACGCAGTCTCACCAGGTGAGCCATCTGGCAGGCCCATACACTGAAATTTTTAACCCTTCAAACCTTAATTTCAAATGAAAACTAATTAAGTAATTAGCATTCTTTAGATTGGTAAATATGAATACATTCCATAACCTCTAGAAATATAGGCTCTTTTACTGGTAAATATATTTCATAACTTCTTCAACATAGCATAAAACTTTTTTACTAACAGACAAATTTATCTTTTAGTTTCTCTATATTAAGAAGCCAAAAGTAGGTAAACTTAGACTGATTAAGCAAATAATAATTTCAATATTTTATCTTATTTGGAAATGATATAGACATTCAATAATTTCCATCTTTTAATTTGATTTAGTAAAACTAAGCCTTCAAATTACCAAAAGATTCTGGGAAACTCTTCTTAAGCACATATAACACATAATTATTGCTATAAAAGTTTTACTTAAAAACCTTTTATTCTACTTAAATCTATTTAATTTATTTATCTTTAACAAATATGTTTAGATTACTCATGAAAACTTCATGAGGTGTTAGACCAAGTCAGCCATCACTCCAAGTTATTTTTGCTGACAAACTTATAAGCTTATGTAGAATAAAAGTATTATATTTAATGTTGATAACTATAAAGAAATGTCTGTTTTAATTAGATCAACAAATTAAATTGGCTTTAATTTCAAATCTTTTTTCCAAGTCATATGAACATGAAAACCATTTGGTTTAGTTTCTATAGTTCTGAGAATTGTAGTATACCCAATCCTTAATTTATATAAGCACTTGTTTGTTGTTACACACACACACACACACACACACACGAACATACCAACAGACACCTCATGGCTTCCATAAAAGAAGTGGGATCTGTTCAAAAGACCTTTCTCCAGGGCCGACCGAGTGGCAAGTTGGTTAGGAGTTGGCTTGGGACGCCAGCTCTGAGCAGCAGGGCCCCGGTTCGGATCCCACATTTAGGGCCAGTGATACTGCATCTTCTACAGCTAAGATGGTGAACAACAGCTCGACCTGGAGCTGGGCTGCTGTGAGTCACCGGCAACCGTGTAGGCTGAAGTGGGGCTGGCCAGCAGCCGCCATGAGCCGCCATCCAATGGCTGGCGAGCGACTACCTCACCGAGGAAGAGTGCAATGATCACAACACCACCTGGCAAGTGAAGCGACATCCTCAACTAGACTGAAGAACAAAAGGACAGCAACTTGTCTGTTCCCCTTCCCGGATTCCCCAACACTCCTCCCCCAATTACCCAATAAAATTTTTAAAAAAAGACCTTCCTCCACCCCAACCTTTTTAAAAAAATAAGAATTATCTTCCTGACATTTGCAGCTTAAAAAGATAGCCTAGGTAAGAGTTCCTAGAGAAGACCAGGTATTTACATCTCAAAGGCACAGGGAAAGAAATGTAAGCACCTCCTAAAAGGACTTTGAGATGAAGAGGGGAGGCTTGGGGGGATGGTAAAAATCCCCATGCTCCTGTGGCACCATATGGCTTCAATTTCTACGAATTTTTTAATGAAATTTGAAAAATTTGGTCTATAATTTACAATGAATTTTATTCACTTAAGGATGACCTTGTAATTTCTGCTTTTAATTTGGAAAATTTTATCAGATGCTCCAAGAAGGCATGTATGCCAGGCTGCTGCTTCCTGTTAAACAAAAACTAAAGGCCAAAGTAAGAGGCAACAAGCACTTATTTGAGATCCAAAAGAATAGCTATAGCTATTCTGGATGCACTGATTCGGATAGAAACTCAAGTCGTGTTCCAATTAGAAAGGGAAGGCAAGGGGTGTTTATGAGAAAGTGAAAGGGAACAATTTCATCAGTAGAAGTGTTATGTAGGTATTTCTATACGTGTAGGTATTTCTATACGTGCAGATAAACTAACAGTGATGATGCTAATTCTAAAGAATGTTTTAAATCTTCAGTCCCTAGTAATGATATCTGCTTTCTTGTTATCTTGGCAAACAGTTGTTGGGAATACAATTCCTCTTTAGGCCCAGTTTAAAGGCTATTTACCCAGTTTTAACATTCCGAAGGTTTGAGGAGTGACTAAGGAGTTCCTCTGGGATGAGTGTTGCTTTGTCTTCATTTTAGAGTGGCTCCTTTTCTATTATTTTTCACACCCCAGAGAAGCCAGAGCTTCTTTGTCACCAAGCAGGTCTTAGGAGGTGAGACTTAAATTTTTTTTGGAGGAACTGGGTCCCTGGACAGTCAATTGCTGGCCTCAGCCAGGTGGGAAAACAGCAACTTGAAGAAATTGTTGTTTGCAGTTGAGATTTTAACCTTTTGCCTGCCTCAGAAATTCCCACCCCACTTTTTTGTTAGGATCACAGGTCCTCACTGGTGTGCTTATGATACATGCCACCAACAAGGTTGACAAATAGGAGGTTAGACGTTCCACTCCTGTTGGGTCAGCAGCAGCAGCTCTCATTTCTTTCTTTTCTTTTTTTAAAGATTTTATTGGGGAATTAGGAGAAGGGAACAGCATTGGGGAATCGGGGAAGGGGAACAGACAAGTTGCTGTCCTTTATGTTGTTGTTGTTCTTCAGTCTAGTTGTGGAGGACATTGCTTCACTGGCCCAATGTTGGTATTATCATTGTGCTCTTCCCGGGTGAGGCACTCGCTCGCAGGCCATTGGACGGCGGCTCACGACGGCTCAGGGGCAGGCCACTGCAGGAGAGGCTGCAGCCTACTCCATTGCCAGCGACTTACGGCAGCCCAGCTCCAGGTCAAGCTGTTGTTCACCATCTTAGCTGTAGAGGGCGCAGCGTCACTGGCCCTCATGTGGGATCAGAAGTGGGCCCCAGGGCTGGCCGAGTGGCGCGTTGGTTAAGAACTGGCTTAGGATGCCAGAGGGCCCCGGTTCGGATCCCACATATGAGGGCCAGTGACACTGCCCTCCACAGCTAAGATGCTGAACAACAGCTCAACCTGGAGCTGGGCTGCTGTGAGTCACCGGCGACGGCGTAGGCTGCAGCCCCTGTGGCAGTGGGTTGCCATGGGCTACCGTATGTAGCTAGCAGCCAGCGTGAGTGGCCAGCAGCTGCAGTGAGCAGCCGTCCAGAAGCCGGCGACTGATCTGCCTCGCCCGGGAAGAGTGCAATGATGGTGCCAACTTGGGCCAGTGAAGCAACGTCCTCCACAACTAGACTGAAGAACAAAAAGACAGCAACTTGTCTTTTCCCCTTCCCCGATTCTCCAATGCTGTTCCCTCCCCCAATTCCCCAATAAAATCTTTAAAAAAAAACAAACTATTAAGTCAATAATAGTACAAGTGACAGTATATGTGACAAATTTTAAAGGCGATTTGGAGCTTCAAGGTGGTGGATGACAAAAATCTGAAGGTGATAGGGAATGACTAGAGTCAGCAGGCCTGAACTAAAACGACTCAGCCACAGAGGTGTGTGTGCCTGTGACACTCCACTCCTTGGAACATTAGTCTTCTCAAACCAGGATTATTTAACCCACTTATTTGCAGAAGGGTCATGAGAATGAAACATAGAATCTATAAACTTTTTGGCTAGAATAGAGGTCCTATTATTGATACCTTTATTATTAGTAGTAACAGTAGTAGTATTAAAAATGTAAGTGACCCACCACCCAGGGATTCCCAAAGCCGAAGCTTCTGTTTTTAACTCCCAGCCCGGGGTGGGGGTGGGGTGGTACTTTTCCAGGGCAATGGATCAATTATAAGGTGACCCACATATGATGAAATTAGCTTAATACTCACTTCCTACCCCAAGAGCGATGGTAAGTTTTTGCATCTGCTAGTTTCCTGTACACCTGTCCCAGCGCTGAGCTGGTTAGGACACTCCAGGTTCTGAGAATTAAAAGTCCTTTCTGGAACTGCCTTTTCTTGTGCAGCATCTTGGAGTTGACAGTGACAGGTGGGGTTTTTAACATTTACTTGGTTGTTGGTGCTTGGTTGCTGCTACTATTTACTTTAAAACTTTCGAACACCCCCTAATATACCTCCTTCTTAAACTTTGTGTTTTAAAAGAGAAGTAAATGCTTCGCTTGTTTTGAAAGTAGATTGTTCTGTTCTACCTGTGGCATCTACTGCGACCGCCAAATGCAGCGACAACTCTGCAAAGGTGTCCCTTGTTGGGGTTTTGTGATTACAAAACGGAAGCCTGAAGGGGAGAGGGGGCGTGGCCCTCCCGGGCTGGGGGCTTCTGGCTTGGGCCGCGTGGTCTGGGACCCTGTTCTGCCAGGCTTCTGCAGGGAGTCTACAGGTCAGCGGGGGAGGGGAGGGGAGGTGGGGGTGTGTGTATGAGAGAGTAGTGAGAACCCCGTCGCTGGAGCCCCCCTTTCGCTAAGCCAGGCCCATCCCTTCACCCAGCTAAGAGCTTTAACACGCACTTTTGTTGAAATACTTTCGAGCAGCCAGAGAGAGGGTGATCCAGCCCCATTCTGCAGTTGAGAAAGCTAAGGTTTGAAGAGGTGGTTAAGAAACGTGCTCAAGGACATCTGCCAACTCTCTCGAGCACAAAACCCTTTCTGGGGATCCCTCCATAGTCGGCCCCCCCAACACACAC
>NW_017731574.1:1282013-1336147 GCF_001890085.2 Hipposideros armiger
CCCGGGGGCGGGGCGGCTCCGGGAGTCCTCTGGGGCTGGCGCGGCTGCCCAGCCTCAGTCCTCTCTCCGCGCCCGCGTCGCCAGCATGACTGACACTCTGCTGCCCGCGGCCCCCCAGCCTCTGGAGAAGGAGGGCGACGGCTACTTTCGGAAGGTGGGTGGCTTTAGACAGCCGGGAAGTCTGCGGGCTGCAGACCCCTTTTCCCCCAGGCTGTGGAGGGGGCTGCGGGAGCGGGTGGCCGGGGTCAACTGGACCCGGAGGGGGAGAGGGCGCTCTGGCCTGTGGTGGGCCGGGCGGAGCCTCGGGCTGAGGGGTGCGGCGGCCGTGTACCCGGCGGCCGAGAGCTAGTGGCTTCCGGGGCTGGGGGCGCCTGGGGCCTCCCCCGCGCAGGTGCCGGCGGAGGATGTGGCCAGGAGGGTGCATCTGGGGAAGGGACTGGTTCCTAGTTGCGCTGGAGCCCTCCTCGCGGCGCACTGGGACCCAAGCGCTTGGCAGGGGCGCGCGCGGGTGGAGATAGAAGAATCATCCCAGGCGTGTTGGCGGTCTCCTTTAGCCTCCAGAATGCTTCCAGTGTCTGTTTATTCGACTTTTTTGAGGGCAGGGGTGGTGAGCTGCTGGTGGGAGGTGACCTCGGGCGTCACCCCCTTCTCTGCCTCAAATCGCCCAGGAGGGCGTGAGCGTGGCAGACGTGACTTATTTGATTGTTGAAGAGACCCTGGTGAGCGCGGGCTCCGCGGGAGCTTGGCACTTTCCGGCGACCCTCGGCACACACGCAGGCCTCCCGCCCTGGAGATAATAGTCCTTAGTCCCGTCCCTCAAAAACGACCCCAGCCCGCAGAACAGGGGCACTCAGATGCCGGCAGGTGGCAAGGCCTGGGCTACAACGATGCTTTTGAGCGCAGAGTCACGGTGTCACCTTCCACCCTTCCTCCTTGCAGGTCCCCGCCAGTCTAAAAATAGCCTTTAGAGGCTTGGCCAGGTTTGACTTGTGGCTTGAGAAAAAAAAATTTTTTTTTTTTATAACATATGTGACCCGAGGTAGAGTACGTAATTATAAACAGGGAAGTGAAACTGTTTCCCACAGAACAATCAGTTCTTAATTGTTCAAAGCCTAATGATCCGGTGGATAAATGGACTTGGCATCTTCCTCCTCCCTTGTGAGGCAGTCTTTGGGCTTTTGCTCTCTGGTGAGGAGGGATTGCTCCAGGGGATGGGCAGGACTGGAGGGAAATGTGGGGAAAGGTGAGGACAGAGTGGGAAAAAATTCTTTTGGGTTAAATTGCTTTTAGCATTTAAAAAAAGAGTAGTTTTAAGGTATATTTAAGTTCAAAGCTGTCATCATGGAATTACAGGATTATAACTTCTAATTATGTGTGGCATTTGGGACAGGATCACAGGCCATGGAATTGCAGAAGGAGGCCAGGCCTGGGAATCACTAGAGCCCCAGAGCCTGACGCCACCCCCACAAAATTGCTCTGTAGCCTCCAGAATGTTGCTGCCTCTTTCTGGGACTTCATTTCCTCTCTGAATTATTTCTCTGAACAGATGGGGGTCTGGACCTACGGTAGCATCTGGGGGAAATGACAGAGGGAAGGGCAGAAGAGATGGAGAACACCTGTGAGGGTTATGTTCTCAAGTCTCCCAGAACAGGTTTTCCAGTGGGAGGATGTGCATGGGGCGAGGGAGCCGTGAAAAGATGCAAAGTTGGATTTTTTTTATATGCAGTTTTTCTCTAGTGGATAAGAGAATCATAGGTGCAAAATAAATCACTGGTTTACCATTAGAAACATCCCTTTTGAAAAGAAGACTTTGTAGTAATTATCATACAATTCTACATCATACCAGTCCAAAGAATGTTCTTTGTATGAGGATGATAAAAGGTGTTGACGTTGAACCTTTCCTGATCTGTAATCTGAGCCAGTTTGACCTAAAACAAATGTTCCTTGAATAAAAGATAGAGAAGGGTGAAGAAGAGGAAAAGCACTTCAGGTAGACGGAACAGTATGGGCACAGGCATGGAATCGTGACCACTGGAGAGGGAACCCCCTGGGGTGTGGATGTGTAAGTGGGAGCTAGGCTGTTTGGGGTCATGCATCCTGGATACATGGGAAGAGAGCCGGGGGGGGGTCCATCAAAGTGTTTAATGCAGGACCAGACATGTGAGATACATGTCACACAGAAAGGCCATTTTGACAGCTGAGTGGTTTGGTGGTGGTGCACAGCCAGCAGGGAGAAGTTGGAGTTGAGGCTGGGTGGGAGTGGGGGGTTAGCCCCCTGTGATCTCCATTGTCTCTGACCTTCCTACTCTGATGTGGACTATTGATGACTTTTCAGTTACATAAAATGCTGTGTAAACACAGCCTCACCACCCACCCCTTCCTGCCAGTTTGCTCTTCTAACCCAGACTGGAAGCAGTGATCTCAGTAAGGAGTTTGAAATGATAAGGTCCTACGCAATGGCAGTATCAGCAGGGATGGGAAGAACTAATGGACAGGATATGGTGGGGAGGTGCTGCTGACAGGAGCCTAAAATGTCTGCCTTAGGTGTCTGAGTGGATGGTCATGTCCCTCACTTGATATGGAGAACCCAGGAGGTTGGTGTGGGGGCAGGTGGACTTGAGGTCCCCATGAGATAGCCAAGTGGTGGTGTGTACTCAGAGGGGAGTGTACTCCAGGGACCTAGCAGCCATGAGAGCACCCTGGCTGGAGATGTGGCTTTGGGGGGGGCACCGGTATGGGATATTGTGAAAAAGGACCCGAGACAGAAGGGAATAATAGTACCTCCACTTAAGGGACAGGCAGAGATGGAAGGCAAGCCAGGAGGGTGGCAGTGTGGAGGAAGCTGAGAGAAGAGAGTCTTTTTAGTATAGAGATGAGATTGACAAGTCGGAAGAGTTAGTTCTTTAGGATTTAGGATTTAGTCTTTAGGGGGTTGTTAGTAAGTGAGTAGGTAGAGAGTTGGGGGCAAAAGTCAGTGCGGTGGGTGCAGCACCGGGAGAAGGGTGGAGAAGATAGTTGTTGGAGGGAGATGGGGGTAGGGAAGAGAGAAGGCAAATTTGTTTTAGAATGAGGAAATCTAGAGCCTTTTTAAAGCTGGAGGTGAAGAAGCTGGGTGGGGTGGGTTTGTGGTAGATTCAAGGGAGAGAGAGAAGGTGTGGAGAAGCCCCAGGAGACGAGAGGGGAGGTGAGGATTGGAAATAGCTGCTGCAGATATTGGGTGGGTGAGCCAACCAGGAACAGTAAGTTAGCACCCCCAGACTGAGATATAGTCAGAGCATATAGTACAGCTGCCCCCGAGAGGCAGGCTCCCCCCGAGAGGCAGGCTCCCCCATCCTGTCTTTGGACTTTAGGGATTTTGCGCACCCTTCTAGGACCACATTAATTTCTGCTGAAGTCAAGCTTCGCTTTTCATCCTGTTTCTCTTAGCCTACCTTTCCTCCCCTTCCTCTTTTCTTGAAAAGGCCATTCTGCTCCATTCATTCCGAAAGCGTTTATTGAGTGACAGCTCTGCGCCTGACTGCTATTAGGTTCTTGGGCACACTTGACCCTGATGCAGGATGGCTTCTCTGATAGTTCACAGTGGGCCTCGTTTTCTGGGTGCTGAGCAGTGCTGGGAGCTGATGCTTTGTTTGATAGCTCAGTCCACGCTTGGACAAGAATCAGCTTTTTTGCTTTAGCCCAGACAGCAAAAAGTGTGTGTGTGTGTATGGGGGGGGGGTGTCCGTGGCCCATAGTCACAGCTTCAAGTCTGTTTTGTATGACTTGTACACACAATGAAGACTAATGGCCCCAAAATCCACTATGCCAGCGGGGCCAGGCCCCTGAATGTGAGACAATCATTGGCCAAAAGGGGACCCCCTCGTAAATCAGGTTCTTCTTGGGGTTGTGCAGGACTTGGCTGTACAAAGCCTGAGGACACGGACAGAACTTGGCCCCAGGTCTGGCATGGACACCCCCAGTACAGACCCTGGGCTCTTGGGCTGGCAGCTTTGGGGTTCTGAATGAAAAACAAACAAAAAACGGAACAGTTTCTGGCCTATCACAGTATGTTCCTCTCTTTGGCTTCTCACTGTTTTTTCTTTCTTTCTTTATGTTAATATGTTTATACAGAGGCACAGCTCTGTAAGATTAGAACTATAAATTACTTTCTTAAAAGGATGACCTGGGGAAACGGAGCTTCTTTTTTACGCTTATCCCAGTGAAAGTCTTGGAAGAATGTGTGTTCTGGCCCGAGGGCTATGCAGATTAGTTAATGCCGAGTAATGCCGGTTTCCAAGACACTGTGTCCTGAGAGCAGGGCCTGTCTCCAGGGCTCCCTGGGTGCTGTAGTCCTAAAACCCCAAGGAAAACCTGTTCTTGGCCAAGAGAAAAACCAGCTGGAGAAAAAACTAGAGAAAGCTGTTCCCCAGGAACGTTGAAAAGGGCCTAAGTGAAAGGTCTGAGCACTGGGGAGAAGAAGAGAGTCAGCACAAAGTGTAACATTGTCAGTCCTTATCTCTGCTTCTGCATCCTTTGGGAACACTAATGACCCGAAATGAATTTAGCTCCATTGTTTTTACTCAAGAGCTGGAGGAGAAGTTGTTTCTTGTTCACAGAAACCTCCAGGCTGGACAGGGCCCCAAGGTTCACTGTGTCCTGGTTTATGGTCGCTGTTGACTCTGGGCTTCCCAGAGGCTCCAGCAGGGAAGGAAGGAGAGGCTTTTCGTTTTTTTTTGTTTTGTTTCTTTTAAACCCAGAAGCTCCTCCTGGTTCTTCGCCACACCATTCATCTTCCGGGGTATAATTTCATGTTAGACACATGTGTGCATGCTATATGCGCATACTTGCGTCGGGGGAAGCCTCCTGCTGGGCCCCGGGTCCCAGGAGAACCAGTCATGGGGACTCCATGGTTTACTGGGTAGTGATGATGTTTCTCCAGGTATTCAGACCCATCCCTTTGGAGCCTTGAATCCTTTCCCGGGTGGGGAGGAAGAAAGGAGCGGGGATGTGAAGGTTTGTGATGCTGGCCTTCTCCTTGCCCCAGACCCCACCATGGTCTGAGCCAGGCCCTAAAGGCCAGGCTGTACCCAGGCTGATCATGGCCTTGGTGAGGGTCTAACTGCACTGGTGCACACTGGCAGCCCAGAAGGTGTGTCCGGCAAATACCTCCTCACTTAGTGGGATCCTGGCCAGGAGGGGTCCCCTGGCAGAAAGAGAACTTTCATGGTGACTCAGAGGAGAGTCAAAGTGATGAGGTGTAACACTGTAAATGTCCTTTGTTTCCTGGGGCTATTTGGATGGATTCCAGGACACCACCTGATGACACCAGGCATTAGCTTTAGTCTGATCACCACGTCCTCCTTTGGCTCAGACACCAGAGTCTCGTGACACAAAGGCTACATTGGAGGTGACCTCAGAGGACAGTGGGACCGCAGGTGCAGCTCAGCTAGAGGACTGAGTGTGGCAGCACTGGCAGCAGAGGGTGCCAGCGGGCGCAAGGTCTCCTGCCTGCAGCCCCAGAGATGGAGCAAGATGAAGTCCTTCTGGCCTTTCCTGTCAAACCCACAGAGTTCACGATGGCCGTGTGCCCTTAGAGTCCCAGGGTTGGATTGGATTGTAAGGAGAGACCACTGCAGAAGTAGTTCTTATTCTCCAGTATTATTTGTATTATAAAAGTAACAAATTGTTGTAAAATGGGTAATTACTGAAGTGTACAAAATCACACACACATACCAGCCCCCACCCTACCCCACCCCACCCCACACAGTCACCTACTAGATAAGGACTGTTAACTATTTATTGGTGACTACATCCTACCAGCTGCAATAAGCAGACCGTCAGTTGTGGAAATACATTTGATTCATGGACATTTTGGTGATGGTGAATCTTTGTTATTCATTCAGCATGTTGAAAAAAACCACTGAGCGGCACACAGTGGGTGTTTATGAAGGTTTGTAAAACTGACTGGAGGGAGCCTCTAGTTAAAGATGGCTGAGGGCCGGCCGAGTGGCTCGGTTGGTTAAGAGCTCGCTCAAAAGTGCGAGCTCTGAGCAACAGGGTCACGGGTTCAATTCCCGGCCCGAGCTGAGCTGCCGCTGAGCTGCCAACAGGTGGCAGGATGGCTCAGCCAAAAAGAAAAAAGATAAAGATGGCTGAGTGTTGGTTCATACTGTGGTCCCGTACCCCTGAGTGAGTGGATTGAGATGCTGCTGGGAGGCAGCTGAGTCTCGGCCTGCAACGCTGGTGGAGATCCTGGAAGGGCAGGGGGGCTCTTTACAAGTGCCGGATTCATGTGTTAATTTTTATGGATGTGGAAAAGCTGGACTCTGTCCATCAACTTGCCCCGAATCTCTAGCGTGGTGAAGAGTTACATTGACATATGTGTGTATTGCAGGGTGTATTGCATGCTATTTCTGTGCTTTCTGGTCGACAGCTTCTGACTAACTCGTAAACAAACAATTCTGTTTTCCAGAGTTTGATGGTTGAGTGAGGGATTACGTAACTAGGAAGGAGTGAGAAAGGCAGAGAACATACCCTTGCCCTACAGGGAGCAGCAAAAAGCACCCGCTCTCCCATGCCCTATGTGAGGGTCTCTATCCAGGAGATCCTGCACTGTCACTCACTCAGCCTTACTCCTGATCTGGAGACCCCACGTTCACACTGTGCCCTCAGTTTGCTGGAAACACATCTGCATGTGTGGGCTTTGTCGGTGGCTGTGTGGAAGCAGGGTCCCCTGGTTCTCCGGGTGGAGGGGCGCAAGGCGCCAGTACTGCCCAGAGCAGAGCCCCAATCTGGGAGGAAAGACTGCTCTGTTCCTTCTGTGTCTGCTTTTCTGCTGCTCTGGCCTGTCTTACCTTTCCAGTGCCAGCCTCTGCAGGTGTAGGTTACGTAACCTTCCCTTTCTTTCAGCGGCCTCCAGTGTATCTTTAGTTCCTAACTCTTAAATACTTCTTCCCACCTAAACAGTATGACTATACGCTAAGGGCATGGGGGTGTAGGTTGACGAATAGAGTTTCCACTCCAGGTGAACTTGTTCTAGGCAAGACTATTTTAGTGGCAGGTGCCAGACAATCCAGTCCAAGATGGCTTAGGCAGATAAACACACATTGGGACATCCCTACGATGGAATGCTACTCAGCACTCTGAAGGAACAAACCACTGATAAGTGCGACAACATGGATGAACCTCAAATACTGAGCAAACTAAGCCAGATACAAAAGAATACATACTATATGATTCCATTTATATGAAGTTCTAGAACAGGCAGAAATCTATGGTGATAGAAACCAGGGTATTGGTGATAGAAATATTCTATTGTTTGATTGGAGGAGTGCTTACAAAGGTGTACACATTTGTCCAAACTCAATGAACCAGGTACTTAAAAACCTATGTATTTTATTATGTAAATTATACCTCAATTTAAAAAGTGACTTAGGCAAGAAAGGGAAGGCGCTGACTCCTGTCACTGAGAAGCCCAGAGGAACGGCGTCAGACCTAGCTTGACCTAAGGCTCAAATGCTGACGGTAAGACTCAGCTTCTCAGCTCTACTTCCCCTGGATTGGCTTCATTTCTGAGGAGACACTCCCCTGCTGTGGTAAGGTGGCAGCAGCCGCCCAGTCTCACGTCTTCCTAGGTTCGCAAGTGATGGGGAAAATGAAGCCCGAAGGGTTCTGATTATCCTATGTCAGGTGCTCACCCTGAACCCATCTTAGGGCCAGGGGCCTTTGGTTTTCCCAACCAGCCAGGCATGAATCAGATGTTCTTCCCCTTGGAAAGTAAGTGTGGGAGCAGAGATTAACTACACCTGAGCATCATGGGTTGTGAGGTGGGAGAGTGAGATGCAGGTCACTGTGCCCAAAGGATGTGCAGTGATGCTGGGCAGCCCTCAGCCAGGAAGCTTGTGCAGGGTGTCTGGGGGTTGGCAGGCAAGCTGTCACACATCCCCATACATTCCTGTTGCTCAGGCTGCCTCATAGCCCATCTTAGAGCACCAGGAAGGACACGGGCTTAAGTCCTATGCCCACCCTTACTGCCTTTAGGGTCTTTAGTGGCTCACTTAACCTCTAAGCGTCAGAGTTGTGGGATCCAAGATGCTGGGTCCACATTGGCTGTCTGACACATGGGTGACACTCACAGAGCCAGCGATGAAGCTGAGGTTTCACTCACTACTTGCCCTTCTTGAGTGTTGGCTGTTGGACCATACTTCCATGTTCTGAGACTGATGCAAACGCCCAAATCTTGGTCTGGTAAGGGAACCAACAGACCTCATGTCGAGGAAAGACTCGCTTCACTATAAGCCTTGCTGACAATTCAATCCCTCCCCAACCCACACTCCAGGTTCCCAGGCCAAGCAGGCGTAACGGGTACTTCCCTGATCCTTGGCACAAACTCCAGTTTTGGAGCAGCTCTACATCCTTGTTGAACCAATCAAGTTCTTGAACGAATCAAGAACTAAGTTGTGGGCAAGGACTGTGGGTTCCCACCAGCAGAGAACCCCTGGCAGGGGCCAGTGGACATGGATGGCTAAACAGCCTCCGGTGATGCCAGGAAGTTTTTCGGGCCGCCTTGCCCAGATTCACCTCTCAGGGCTCTGGGAGGTTTCCCAGTAACCCTGTCTTTGCTTCTGGTGTTTCCAGCAGCCCCAGCATTCCTACTTGTCAGTAAGAAGTAATGTCGTTTGGGTCCAATTACTCAGTCAACTCTAATCCTAAACATTCCTATGTCTTATCTAGAAACTTGACCCCACATCTGTGGGCTAGTTAGGGTGTAGCCATTCCGGACCAGCCAGAAGTTGGGTAAAGTATATGAGCAAGAAAAGTTCTTATCCGTGAGCTGGAATGGCTGCTTATCTTAGCTCTGGGAATGTACATAAAGGAATTAGTTATTAAAGCCTCTCTGTTGAATTGAACACAGCTTTGGTGAGCCATGTAATTTGAAGTCAGTCAGATTGAACCATCCTTTCAGAGTAATTTTAGGAAGGGGAAAGGAAAGAGGCTGGCAATTATTTTAGTCCTTTAATATGAAATTAGTCCTTTAATATTAAAGCTATTTTAATCATATCTGAAAAAAGACAGTTTTCTGATTTTTATTTTAAATCAGGGATCATTTAATAATTTGAAAGATGTTAACTTTAAGTTTATTCTAACTCAGATTCTGAAATCTGTGGAATTTGAACTTGGGGGCTGTGTGGGGGACAGGTGGGTGGCTAACTGCTGGGAAATGAGAAATCTTTGTGGAAGGAGAAACATATCTGACCTGCTAGTCCAAAGGCCACTGATATGGGGATCCCTGAGAAAGTTGGTGTTGTAGATAACCCACTTCTTCCCTCTTTCAGGTGGAGGTCATGGGCACGACTTGGGCAGAGATGGGGAGGCTAGGTGTGCGCAGAGCTGCCATTGCAATGACGCAGATGGAGAGAAAGGCTGTTTTCTCACCATTACTGCTCACCAGCCACTCCCAGGGTGTAACCATAGCTGCATCAGTGGGCAGAACCTAAAGATAAGCTTCAACAAGGCATGGAGCCCTCACTCAGGTCCCAGAGTTTCAACTGGCTGGGTTGGAAGAATATCATTAGGTTAAAATGAAACTGATTCTGATCTTAAACTTTTCAGAATGAAAGATTGTAATCCAAATACCCCAGGAAATATGCACAGAGAACATAGACAAATCACTGACAAAGAAATTCAAGTGATCAATAATATTTGGAAAAAAAAATGTTTATCTTCACTAATAATAAATGCAAATTGGAAGAATAAATGCAAATTGATACCTGTTTTTGAATATCAACTTGGCAAAGATTAAAAACGACACTTTTCCACTCTATAATAAACAGACAAATAACCCGGGCTGGCCGAGTGGCGCGATGGTTAAGAACTGGCTTGGGACGCTAGAGGGCCCGGGTTCGGATCCCATATATGAGGGCCAGTGACACTGCCCTCCACAGCTAAGATGCTGAACAACAGCTCAACCTGGAGCTGGGCTGCCATGAGTTGCCTGCGATGGCGTAGGCTGCAGCCCCTGTGGCAGTGGGTTGCCATGGGCTACCGTATGTAGCCAGCAGCCAGCGTGAGCGGCCAGCAGCTGCAGTGAGCGGCCGTCCAGAAGCCGGCGACTGATCTGCCTTGCCCGGGAAGAGCGCAGTGATGGTGCCAACTTGGGCCAGTGAAGCAACGTCCTCCACAACTAGACTGAAGAACAAAACAACAGCAACTTGTCTGTTCCCCTTCCCCCAATTCCCCAGCACTGTTTCCATCCCCCCAATTCCCCAATAAAAATCTTTAAAAAAAAAAAAAAGACAAATAACCCAGTTTAAAAATGGGCAAAGAATCTGAATTGATATTTCTCCAAGAAGATATACAGGTGGCCAATAAACACATGAAAAGACGGCCAGCCCAAGAGTTTACAAAAAAAAAAAAAGATGGCCAGTGTCATTAACCATCAGGGAAATGCAAATCCAAACCACAATGAGACACACACCCTTGTTTGGCTATAATAAAAAAGACAGACAGTAACAAGTATTGGTGACACAGACAGTGACAAGTATTACAATATATAAATTGTAACCCTTGTATACTGTTGGTGGGAATGTAAAATAGTATAGCCACTTTGGAAAAAAGTTTGACAGTTCCTCAAATGGTTAAACATAGAATTAACCATATGACATAGCAGTTCCACTTCTAGGTATAATATAGCCAAGACAAGGGAAGACATAAAAAGTTACACACAGGGGCGATCAGTTAGCTCAGTTGGTTAGAGTGCAGTGCTCATAACACCAAGGCTGCCGGTTTGATCCCCACATGGGCCGCTGAGCTGCGCCCTTCATAACTAGATTGAAACAACTACTTGACTTGGAACTGATTGGTCCTGGAAAAACACACTGTTCCCCAATAAAATTGAAGAAGAAAAAAAAAAGTTACACCCAAATAAGCAACCTTATTCATAATAGCCAAAAAGTGAAAACACCCCCAAATGTCTATCAACGGATGAATGGATAAATAAATAATTGTGTGTCCATATAATGGAGTATTAGCCAGGGACAAAAAGGAATGAAGGACCAACACACACTACAACATGGATGAACCTTGAAAACATGCTAAGTGAAGGAAGCCCGTGACGAAGACCACATTTTATATGATTGCATTTATATGAAATGTCCAGAATAAGCAAATCTATGCAGACAGAAAGTAGATTTGTGGTTCCCTGCAGCAAGAGGGGAGAGCGGACAGAGAACAGGGCCTGGCTTTCTTTCCCTGAGGATAATTGGGCTGGTGCATGGGGGTCCTTAAAAAGGTTAGGCCCCCTGTCACTCTGCCCTAGACATCTACTTAAAGACAAAACTTGAGGTTTATCAAGATTTGTGTTTACAAATATGTATCAAATGAATATACACGATAGCAGATACTTGGAAATAATCTGTCCAACTATAAGGAAATGATAAATCCTAAAAAGCAATATTGTACAATCATTAATATGGTTTTCAGGAACATTTCATAATAATGAACATTTTCATGATTGAATTTTAAGTGAGAAAACATGATAACCCTTAGGTGCCACTATGCAGAAAAGGGTTAACACAGCCGGCCTGAGGCTGCTGTCCTTAGGAAGGTCTGCTGGCAAGGCTGGCCCTTGCCTGGTGTCTAAAAACCTGGCCGCTGGAGCGTTGCTTCCATTCCGTAACTGATAAGGTTGGCTCAGTGTGCCTAGACTGATGGCAAAAATCATGTAGTTTTCCGATGAACACCTGCTTTCCTTCTGGAAGCCCGGAATTTGCGTACCTGTTTTGCAATTAGGCAGAGTGTGCCTTTGTGACCAGCCCCCAATAACACTCCCGGGCTTCGATTCTCAAGTGGGCTGACCTGGGCAGACACATCACATGCATGTTGCTGCATTTTTGTTGCTTGGAGAAAAATGTGCCTTGTGTGGCCCCTCATGGGGCAGAGTTGGGGGGTGGGGAGATAACAAATGAGCGAGTGAGAGCGAGAGCATAAGGAAGTCCGCACATGGATTCCTGCAGACTCTGCTGACTTTTTTATTTTTTTTAAATTTTTTCATTGGGGAAAAATGTGTTTTTTCCAGGACCCATCAGCTCCAAGTCAAGTCACTGTCCTTCAATCTAATTGTGGAGGGCGCAGTTCAGCTCCAAGTCCGGTCACTGTATTCAGTCTACTTGCGGCGGGGCGCAGCCCACCATCCCACAGGGGAGTCGAACTGGCAACCTTGTTGTTCAGAGCACATGCTCTCACCAACTGAGCCATTTGGCCACCCCTCAGCTGACTCTTTTTTTCCCCTCTGATCCAGCTATGTATCCTTACTAAGCTGCTGTCATAAGTTGTGGCCATGAGTGCGACTCTATGCAGAATCCTGTGAGTCCTAGCGAATCCCCAGACATGAGGCTGGTCTTGGAGACTCCTGACACAGCCACTAATGTGGAGAGTAACGCCATGCGTATAATGTACATGGGTAGGAAAGAAACCAATGTACAGTGACTGTTTTAGAGTTGTGTTATTATAAGTGATATTTATTTATTTATTTATTTATTTATTTATTTATATGTTTATTGATTTATTTATTTTAAGGAGGACGCAGCTCAAAGTGGCCCATGAGGGCTCGAACTGGCAACCTTGGTGTTCAGAGCACGTGCTCTAACCAACTGAGCCACCTGGCCGCCCTTATTTATTTTTCTTTGTTTTATTTTTATTATTTTTAATTAATTAATTAATTCATTCATACTTTTCAATATTTTACATATTTTCCAGGTTGTTTTCTTGTCAGGAAAGTTTAGTTTTTTAAAACCACTTTCTGTTACAGTAAATGTCATCAGTTTTGGTGGGGCTGACCTCTCAAGGGGCATCTCTCATTTTCCCCTTAGGGTTGCAATCCTCTCGCGCAAACTGGCCGGAGCAAACTGCAGAATCAGAGGGCTGCCTTGAACCAACAGATCCTGAAAGCCGTGCGGATGAGAACGGGAGCAGAAAACCTCTTGAAGTAGGTGCCTGCTGGCTCCACAGGAGCCCAACCTCCCCTGAGGCCTCTCCAGCTATTCCCTACACTCCTAGGCCTGTCCAGCTTTCTCTCCAGTTCTTCGTTTTAGCTTGGGGTTTCCTCCTCATTTCTGGCACCTGGAGCAAGGCCCTCTCCTGTCTAGAGCATGGTTACATTAAAGGCAAGTACTTGACTTAGCCTGTCCCTGTGTTTGGGAATAGGGGAGCTGGAGGTGGAGGTGGGGGTGTGGGGGGAGAGTGTCCAGTTGTTTTTGTGTTTGTTTTCCCTGCTTTCTGTGGGATGTGTCTGTTTTCTTGACTGCCTAGTATTGTGCCTGGCCGAGGATCACTGCTGGGTAAGAGCTTGTTGAATGTATAAAGGAAAGGAAGGCAGAAAGGAGGGGATGAGGGCATTTCTATTGCCAGTGTCCATCGCTCTAATGAGAAGGGCCCAGTGCAGCCCCATGCTCCCGGGGCACTCATTATTATGCTCTGGTAGTAAAATAGTTACTTATCAAGCGTAGAACTCAGTGAAGCCTTACCTGTGTCACAGGCAGCTCTAAGCTTCAGTGCAGTGCAAGACCACATGCCAGCTTCCTCTTCTGAACTTCATTCCGAGTTCCAGCGGTAACCCTTGTCAGCCCCGTGGCGCCTTCTGCACTGAGTAGTCGAGGCAGGCGCCATGCCTGCTGCCCCGGGAAGGGAGACAGATGCCTCCTGGAGCCTGAGAAAGAGCTGTGGAGTGCTTGCTGGAACCTGGAACCCGGCAGGGAACCCGGAAGCCTGACAGGATATGGCTAATGGGTGTTCCCAATGGGTCAGCTTCACTGGAGGATTTAGGGAGCCCAGAGGTAGCTCAGAGGTTGTTGGGAAAAACAAATGCACTAAACTGAGTGTTTGTAAAGGAGCCGCAGGACTCTGGTGGTCACAAGAGACTTGCGATCGGCAGGATCAGCTCCTCCACGCGGGGCCACTCACCGGAGCACTCAATAAACAGGAGGAGAGCTTTTGACTATGAACTTGGGCTACATTTATTTCCCAATCTGTCTGTATGTGCTCCTTAGGAAAGATTTCTGAGCTATTAAGTGGGGAAAAGAAAGGTGCAGGGCAACCAGCCCTGCGTCTGTGTTTAAAGGATTTGTACATATGCTTTTGTATATGCACAGCCTTTTTCCAACAGGGATGAAGAAAGCAGCTGTTAGTAGAGTCGGCTCTTGGGAGCTGACCAGGGTCGGGGTGGAGGTGGAGGTCACTCTCCTTTTCACTGTACTCCTTTCAGTATTTGAATATTCTTTTATGAAGTACATGAATTACTCATTCATTTTTATTGTGAAATACTGCAGAGGCAGAGGAAGAAGAACATAAGCAGCCCCCTGACCCTGCCACTGGGTCAGGAATGGCAGTGCTGTGCCTGGGCTGGGTTTGTTCCTCATGGCCCAGGACACAAGTCCTGGGGGATGACCAGGTACCTGGGAACCTCTTCTCCAGCTACTTTTGTAACAGGGTGGGAGGGAGGTTATTCCTGCAGGAGACTGGGAAAAACATCGTAACATTGCACCTTTTACAATGTCTGACAGCGTCCCTGTCCCCAGAGAAGTCTGGGAATTGTCAGGTGTGGACCACATGCAGCCAGTGCAATTCGGGAGTGCCTGCCGCGTGCTGGGCTTGCCGTGCTGGGAAGGCTGCAGGCACGTTCCTGGAGTGTGTTTGGTGGCTGCAGATTTTGGCTGACATTTTGACAAGCCAGCCCTGTGGCCGAGGGGGCAGGTGGGCAGCCCTGACTTGTGTGGCTTCCCCAGAAGTGGGCTGCAATTGGTTTGCCTGTTCATTCACCCGTCACACAGATGGATATGTTGAGTACCTATTAAGTGGCCGGCATCGTTGCGGGGCCAGGGGATAGGGCTGCCAGCAATTCCAATAGAGGCTCTGCTTTCATGGTGCTTAATCTCTTGTGAGGGACCTTAATACCCTAGTAAACAAATCCAGTTGTGTCAGGAGGTGATATTTCTATGATGTTGATGAAAAGGAAATGTGATAGAGGTTGACGCAGGGTGGTACCGCCTTAGAGACGGGGTGGTCAGGGAGGCCCTCTCTGACCAGGGGACCTGTCGCTTCTTAAGATGGGAACTAGGGCGGTTTTGTCTGTCTTGCTCTGTTAATAACAACAGCACACAGTTTCCTGGAGGCCCAATGGCTCAAGCTCATTGTCAAGTGGGCAGCGGAGCTGGCTGGGGTGGGGGTGGGGTGGTGTTGTTAATGATTCTCGCAGTGACCTAAAGGTTCAAAGTGCCCCTCTCTGGAGAATGTTGTCAGAGGAAACCCTAAAGGTATTTATTAATCTGACTCAACCGGCACCAACAGTTCTGAAAACAAATAGGGCGTTAAGCCAAGCCCAGGCCTGGCCCCATGGGTGTCCCTGGGCTGCGATTAGCATGGGGTAGTTTCAGTCATAAACTGGGCCCCGCTGTCCTGCCTGCCTGTATGTCTGTCTGTTTTCAGGTTCCCAGATGTCCCATCACAGCCCTCAGATGAAGGTAGAACAGTTGGAATATGGCTGCGGGGGAGGGCATTTGGGAAAATGTCCCCCAAAATGCAGGAGTACGAGGGTCCCAGTCCTTACCTGCATTGATGAGGGAGCTTCGAGGCTGGGCAGGCACTGTGAGGGGCCAGGTTTCGTACCCCTTGGAGGGCTTCTCAGATCTGTATCAGCTAAGAGTCTATGAACTTCCTGGAGTTTGATTAGGAAGATATCAGATATTTTAAATGTACTTTTTCAGGCTAAGCAAGGACAATATTCCCTCTCTTTCCCCAGCTCCCTCCCCTCCCTTGAGAAAAGCTGGGGTAGAAATGTGATGACGCTTCTCTGAGACAGAGATGGTCTTTGTGAAATTTAAAGCAAGTTGCCACATAGCTCAGTTTTAACTAACTGGTTCTTTGAACAAGAAGGGTAAGTCGTTTAGCCTTGGTGGGTTTCAGGTTCCTTTCTCATGCTGGTAGCAATTGGCCTGGAGCGGGGTGGCCCACTTTGAGGTCTGCAGGGTCCAGGTGGGCATGGAAAACAGTGAAGGGCCAGGACTGAGACTGTGAGACCATAGGGAGTGGTAGCGACTGCGGCAAAGTATGGAGCATGTGTGCTGTTGGGGGGCGGGGGGGGGGGGCAACTGCGATTTGCCCCAAATGGAGGGCACAGCCAGGGTGGCCAGGTCTTCCGATTTTTTTTTTTTCAGGAGATGCTAGAGATCTGGCTTTTTTTGTTTTTTAACCTTCTTATAGTTGATTTTTAAAATATTGGCCACTAGCTCAAAGGGGGGAAAAAAATAACACCCCAAGACCCAAGTTAACAAGTCCCACAAAACTCTAGTTGGTGACCTTGGTACCAGAGTGTCATGAAGTTCTGGGCCAGAGGTGACCTGGGGTGGCTCTGGCTGCTATGAGAGTGACTGAAGGTTGGGGCCTGCACCCACTCTGAGCCTGCCTTCCTACACTGACACAGGGGCTGCGGTCAGATGTCCTGCCACACTGGCTGCTCTTGGCTTAGTGGCCACAGGAGGGCACCGGGCAGCCCTCCTGAACCCTGGCATGGCAGGATTTGGGGTCAGATGGGTTAAGGCCAAGCTGCTCCAATAAGGTCTCTGAAACTGGTACAAGCCTGTGGACTGTCAACGTGCCTGTTCCTGAGGGACAATTTTACTAAGAGACTTGAGAAAAAAATTACACTGAAACAAATGAAGATGTACAGGTCAGAATGAAAAACTCACATGCATTTTTAAGACAAAACATAAGGATGTTCAAGAAATTTTAGACTTGGGGCCGAGAAGCCATCATCACATAGGGGCTTTTTATGGTGGAAAAGGTCTCAGAAGCTCCACATTGAGGGAAACCGTGTGTGGATGTGGTCTCAGGAAATAATGGACTGTGGCTTTCCTTCCCCTGGTCACACTTGGTGAGTTGATCACTCAGAGAAAGTAAGTGGGACACACCTTCTCAATATATACATGTTCTTTATGAAAAACCCAAGGAAGCAGGCCTTCCTTTGGTGGTCCTGGCTAGATGGAGGCCATGGAGACTCTGGGCAGGAAAGGGCAGAAACACTCACTGCCTTATCCCAGTTGATCTCAAGGCCTCTTTTGGCTGTAACATCAGTTACCAGACCACAGGGCCTCAGAGGAGGGGCACATCGAACAGAAAGCTGAGAAAAGCCATGTTCTCCCAAGAAGGCCCATAGAAGCAATTCTTTTTTATCCGGAAAGGCATTCCAGGTACGGGGCACCAGTACTGCAGAGACCAAGGCTCTGGTCTTCATTCCTAATTTGGGTTGCTGATTCTATTCTTGTCTGTTGCCCCAAGCTATTTCTCCAGCCCGGGCACAGGGGAGCTGCACCCATGCGCCATATTGAATTGGTGTTCCTCATTCGAGAAGCCGCCTTCCACCAATCGGTGAACAATCGTTACCTGTACTAGAAACAGCTCAAACTCTACAGTTGCTTTCTGAATCATCGTTGTACCCAAAGGTCAGCATTGTGGAAACCAAACCTGAGGCCCCGCCTGGCCACCAACCCTTTCCACAGTGACCCACACAAAAGAGCTCCGCATCCAGAGAGCATCAATTTGTTGCAAATCGTAAATCTCAAATTGTCGCCAAGTCTAGAGGGTGGAGACGTGGTAAATGAGTATGTAGAGGTGGAAACATTGTTGGCATCTTTGGAGGCTCTCCAGGTATTCGGACAGGGGTCTTAGGGTCTAAACTGTTATATTTAAGTTGGACTCACTCTGCCGCGAACCAGTCAGCACCCTCCACCCCCGCCCTGCATCACTGTTGCCTCTAGAGAGTGGTCTTTATTCTGCCATTTGTTTTTTCATTATTGAAATTTGTTGAGCCCCCAGCATGGGGAAAGGAATATGCCAAGTTCCAGGAGAAATATAAAGAAATATATTTCTCAACGTTCAGGAGTTATAATTGTTTATCTTGCCTCATTCCAAGATGGATTCAAGGCACCTTTGCACACTCCTACAACATGTAAGATCAACCCAGGAGTGAAGGAGGATATGGGGGGGGGCAGAGGAAGAATGAAGGAGACATTTGGCTGGAAGTAAGGCTAGTACATGCTAACTACCAGGTCCTATATACTTTATTAAACGTGGGCCACAGTATATCTGTGAGCTTCTGGGAAGGCAGTGTGAAAAAGGGATCTGATCTGGAACACATTCCATACCCATTAGCCAAAAGCAAACCAGTTGCTTAGAAGGAGCCATTCTCAATACTGAGGGCTGAGAGAATTTTCTTCCATCCATCCTCGCAGACGTTATCAGCGAGTGAATCAGTCACATTCTCAGTAACATCTCTGTTGTACAGGTTTTACAAGCGGCAGGTTGTAACCCAGGGTATGGAATGAAATCAATTAAATGGGTTGCTGTTGTGGTATAATACAAAAATAAATATTTGGTCTTTGTGCCTGGTTCCTGGCACAGAGCTCCTAAAAGCCCTGAAGTCTCCAGAGCACCTTTTGTTTGCCAGTGAGATGACCCCTGATGGAGAGGGGGAGCTTCAGGACGGGGAGGGGGGCTGGTTGCCAGAAAGGCCAAGCCTGACAGAGGAATGGCACTTTCAGCCCCAACCCTGGAGTTCAATCACCAGTGACCAATGATTTAATCAATTACGAAGCCCCCATAAAGCCCTAAGCGATGGGGTTTGGGGAGTTTCTGGGTTGGTGAACACCTCGAGGCGCAGGGAGGGTGGGATGCCCAGAGGGCATGGAAAGCCCATGCCCCCCCTTGGCCTGTGGATCTCTTCCATCTGGCTGTTCCTGAGTTGTACCCTTTAAAATAAACCACAGTAAATGTAAGTAAAATGTCTTCCTGAATTTTGTGAGTTGTTCCAGTGAATTATTGACCCTGAGGAGGGGATGGGTTGTGGGAGCTTTTGATTTATAGCTAGTCGTTGAGAAATACAGGTGCCCCGTACTTACAGCTGGTGCCCGACGTGGGTGGTCTTTTGGCACCAAGCCCGTGACTGTGAGGTCTGTGCTAACTCTGGGAGTTGGTGTCAGAACTGAATTGAATTGTTGGGCACCCCATTGGTGCCAGAGAATCAGAATTGGAGAGTTTCAAACAGCATTGTGGGGTTTTTTTTGTTTTTTTTTAAAAGACGTTATTAGAGTAGACTAGACTATATTGGAGTGCACCACATAGATGGCAAAGGATGGTTTCATGAGAATTTTGTTTTAGGGGCGCGTGTGTACATGTACTGTATTGTGATAGAAGATGTATTTGTTACTGGTGATGATAGCCCAAAAAAAAAAAAAATTTTCCCAAACTAATGATAGTCGCCAAGCTCAGCTTCCAAGATCTCATTGCCTGGCTGGGGAGCCCAGACATGCACGTGTGAAAACTTACTGGGCAGAATAGAGAGCAGGTGCCATCATATCTGCAGCCAGGGTCAGGCTTGGCTTTTCCTGAGGGGGCGGAGCATAAGCTTGTTTGATCAAGGAGGAGTTCAGTGAAGGGGGTGGGGGAGGAGAGAAGTATAAATACATCAGGGAGAGAACCTGATGGGCCCAAATATGTGGTGAGGCGGGGAGCCGCCCCAGTGGGGAGGACAGGTGGTAGGGGAAGCATTAGCCCTTTGCTCCCTGGAGGAAAGGTGGTGAGTAAAGCAAGCTGGTGACAGACAGGTGGCTGGATTTTTATCAGTGAGGAGGGGAAGATGGTCAGGGACCGACTCAGGCTGACTGGAGCTCTTGGCTGATGAACCGACTCAGGCTGACTGGAGCTCTTGGCTGATGAACCTCAGGTGTCATCTGTGAAATGAACATAAATTCTAGTAGCCGATCTGAGGTATGACTGAGGACCTGCTTGGATGGTTCACGGAAGTGTGCTCAGCAAGGTCTGGCTCAGTACTTGATTTTTGTTGCCACTGTTATTTTTGCATTGATCCCTAATCTATAAAGTGAGGGAGCCACCTGTAAGGTCTTCAAATCAATGTCAAAACCTCTGCTGGAGAACTTGGGTGAAGTTCGTGCCTTCGTACAGCGTAACACCATTCTAGTCGATGGATGTCCATATTTCGTGTATCTCTTTACCACTTAGTGGGTATCTGGATTGCTTCCACTTTGGGGCTATTATGAATAATGCTACTATACACATTCACTTACATGTCTTTGTTGGGACATATATTTTTATTTCTCTCATATAGATTCCTAGGAGTAGAATTACTTTGTTAGATGATAAGTTTATGTTGAACATTTTTGGAAACTCCCCACCTGGTTTCCAAAGTGGCTGTGCCTGTTACATTCAGCAATGGATGAGGGTTCCAGTTTCTCTACATCCTCACTAACATTTGTTATTGTTTGTCTTTTTTTTTTTAGGATAGCCAATCTAATGGGTGCGTATTGGTACCTCATTATGTTTTCAATATGCACTTCCTATTGACTAATGATACTGAGCATCATTTCATATACTTATTAGCCACTCATACATCTTCTTTAGTAAAACGTCTATTCAAATCTTTTGTGCATTAAGAAAATTAAGTTGTCTTTTTATTATTTAACTAACAGAACTTATATTCTGGATACAACTTTTTTTATCAAATATGTAATTTGCAAATATTTTCTCCTAGTTTGTGGCTTATCTTTCTTTCCTTCCTTCCTTCCTTCCTTCCTTCCTTCCTTCCTTCTTCTTTTTTTTTAGCTGAGCCATCCTGCCACCTGTTGGCAGCTCAGCGGCTGCTCAGCTCGGGCTGGACTCGAACTGCTGTTGCTCAGATCTCAAACTCTTGAGCGAGCTCTTAACCAACTGAGCCACTCGGCCGGCCCCTTCCTTCCTTCTTTCCATCTGTCCATCCGTCTTCTGAAGCACAGCAGTTTTTGTGTTTTTTTTTGAAGCACAGAAGTTTTTAAATTCGACACAGTCCAATTTATCAATCCCTTCTTTTATGGACTGTGTTTTTGGTGTGTAATTAAAAATACTTTGCCCAACCCAAGGTCATGAAAATTTTCTCCTATGTTTTCTTCTAGAGGTTTTGGAGTTTAGCTTTTGTATTGAGATCTCTAATGCATTTTGATTTAATATTTGTATATGATATGAGATTTAGATTGAGGTTTATATTTATTTATTACTTTAAGATTTTATTGGGGAATTGGGGGTGGGGAACAGCCAAGTTGTTGTCCTTCAATCTTAGTTGTAGAGGGTGCAGCTAGCTCAGCTCCCAAGTCCAGTTGCCTTCCGGCTGCCCGTCAGCAGCTTGCAGCCGCTCAGCTCAAGGTGCCATGTTCAATCTTAGTTGCGGGTGGGTATAGCCCACCATCCCATGCGGGAGTCCAACCGGCAACCTTATTGTTAGGAGCATGGGCTCTCACCAGCTGAGCCACCCTGCCACCTGTTGGCTGCTCTGCGGCAGCTCAGCTCGGGCGCAGCTCACTGGCCCATGTGGGAATTGAACTGGCAACCCTGTTGCTCAGAGCTCGTACTCCAACCAACTGAGCCACTCGGCCGGCCACGAGGTTTATTTTTTGACTGTGGTGCAGAAAAGAGTTATCACAGGCAGGCCTGAGATGGCTACCCTTAGAGAGACCTGCTTGTAAGGTTGGTCCTTGGCTGGTGTCTGGAAACATAGATTTCAGGTGAGTTCCCACCAGTCCCAGGACTGATAAGAGGGGCTCATTGTGCCTAAACTGTTTGTGCAAACAATGTACTTTATGCTGAACACCCATTTTCCTTCTGGAAGTCTGTAATTTTGGAACATGCTGGGCAGAGGTGCCTACCTGACTTGCCCCCAGTAAAAACCCTAGATGCTATGTCTCTAATGAGCTGCCTTGGTAGATAATATGTTGCATGTGTTGTCATAACTCCTTGCTATATTCTGAGTTTCATGAGTCCTAGTGAATCACTGAACCTGGTGATGGTCTTGAGGACACCGACATACATAGGGATATCCGATGGCTTCAGGACCATTTGTTGGAAAGACTGCTTTTTCCCCTTGAATTGTCTTGTCACCTTTGTCAAAATCAATGGACCACAAATGTAGGGATTTATTTCTGGATTCTGTTCTGTTTCATTGCCTATTTTTATGCCAGTACCACATTGTCTTGATTACTGTGGCTTTATAGTTAGTTTTAAAATTGGATAGAATAAATCTTCCAACTTTGTTCTTTTTCAAAATTATTTAGTTCTTCTAGGTCCTTTGCATTTCCGTATAATTTTTAGTATCAGCTCATCAATTTCTACGTAAAAAGTTTGCTGGGTTTTGGAATTGCATTGACTCAGTAGAGAATATCAATAGAAGATTGATATCTTCACAATAGTGAATCTTCCAATTAGTAAACATGACATGTCTCTCCATTTAATGTCTTAGCAATGTTTAGAAGTTTTCAGTGGCTGGGAACAGGTCCCTTTTCCCTTCCCAAGGCTAATTCTCTGCAGAGATGTCTTTAGGATTCATATCTGGCAGCTTGGTGTCGTTGGCTACATCCCAGGTCCGTTTACTAGTAGGTGTGCCTCAAAATGGGGCAGACACCTGCTATTCCTGAGACACCTTATTGATCACACCTAGCACTCCCATCTGCAGGTGGACCTGTAGTGCTTCCCTGCGAGGATTGGGGGGTATGCTCACCGGGCATCTTGGATACTTGGCTGAAGGTGCTTCTCTTCCCTTCTCTGTTAACAGAGTAGCCACGAACCAAAAGGTACGGGAGCAGGTGCGCCTGGAACTGAGCTTTGTGAACTCAGACCTGCAGATGCTCAAGGAACAGCTGGAGGGGCTCAACATCTCGGTGGGAGTCTATCAGAGCACAGAGTAAGTGGGGCAGCTCGTCTTCCAGGTACTTCCTGAGCCTTGGAACATGCCGCCTCAGGGATGGCACTCAGAGAGTCCCAAAGTGTGGCAGACCCCACTTTGGGAAGTGAGGAAGTGATCAAGTTTGGGGTTGAGCAAGGTGCAAGAGTTAAAGGGGTGAACCTGTGAAGTTTGTTGGAAATACCCAGAGAATTGACTAAAAAGGCATTTATTGGTCCTGGGGCCCCTGGAACGTAGGTTTACAGGAAAGCTGCATGACTGGGTCCAGGCAGGGAGACGGCATCTCTCCCATGGGCTGGGTGGCGGCTCTGCCGTAAATATGCTCTGGAAATACCTGTGGTTACCTTTGAGAGCTGACCTGCCAGGTGGGGCCCAGGTTGCCCAGCCTTCTTCCCCTTTAGCTTCACCACCAGCACAGCGCCTGACTCCGGATCACTCTGTTAATAGAATGCAAAAACGTATAAGCTGCCTTTTGCACATCAAAGGTTAGGGGACCCTAGCAAGTTCCCTGAGGAGAAGGTGCAACTGAGACACTTCAGAAATGGACCCCATTAAATATTTGAGAAACCAATGTGCTAATTCAGAAGCATCCGTTAGAGTGTGTCTGTGGGAGGTGAGGTATTGAGGTGTGGCCTTCAGAAAAGCTCAGAGAGTCTCCCACCCTAAGGTGAACGACCTTGGAAAAAAATATCCACCTTTAAGGAGAAAATCGCTTTGAGACGCTCCAAAGAAGGGTTGGCCTACTTTTCTGTGTGGGGGAAGTGAGACTTCTCAAAAGGTAGGGGAGCCCCAGGGGAAACTCAGTCAGAAAATAGTTCCCTGGATTAACAGAAGGATGACATTTGGGAACCTCGAGTCATCTTTGGAATGTGCTTTTCCTTTGGAATGACCATCCTCAATCCCCTGTATGGCATGACGTGTTTTTCAGAGCCGAGGGAAGCGTTAGCCCGTGAAACCTCTGCTCTTCCTTGTGACATCCGTGTGCCTTGGCTTGCTTAGCTGGTGGCCCCCAGTGCAGTGTGAACACCTAATCCGAACAACCAGTGAAAGGCTTTTCCCAGCCTTCACTTCGGTATTTAATTCCAGTGTTTTGCCCAAAAGGTTAAAGTTCCTCGAGGAGGCAAGGCCAGGCCAAACTGGCGATACATGGAGGGTGGTTCATAGTCCCACTTGCTTTACTGAAAGCTCAGGGGTGTCTATCATGAGGGCGTCCTACAGAGACATGCAATTAAGGCCCCTGTGTGATCACAGTGTGGCTCTCAAGTGGCCAGTCGGTCCCCTGTGCCATTGGGAAGAGGGGAGAGAGAAGTGCACATTCATAATAACACCTTGTCATTTGACTCCACCCCCTTCCTGTTTTCAAAGCAGATTGTTTCTTCCTTAGCATAGTTGATCTTGAAACATTTCTGTGAGGTAGGTAGGGAAGAAACAATCTCATTGTGCAGATAAGAAAACACAGGGAGGCCAGAGGTCATGGAGAAAATTACGTTCGCCCACGTTTGGGGCTGGGGTGCCCTGGCCAGGGGACCTCAGGACACTGGCTGCTCCTGAACAATCGCAGGAAGAGCAGCCCTTGCCTCCAGCCCTGAGTGGGATGAGGACAGGAGGGCGCAGGGGTCCCGAGGAGAGGGGCATGGCCCAGCCTCATCTCCTTCCAGCAGGGTCCAGCACTCCCCGTGGGCTTTGGGGAAGCCACGCACCCCTGTTGGATCTCGCCTGCTTAGAGCACAAGCCCCCTTGTTTTCGCTCCACCGCAGAGGCAGTTTCAGCTTACAGCTGCATTGTCCACTCACCCTGCTCAGCATTCCTGGCTCTCTCCTCCCAGCCCCAGGAGGTCTCCTGTTACAGGTCAGGGAGCTAAATCCCTGTTTGCAAAACAGCCTGAGCGGATTCACTTCCTGTTGGCTCTGCCCCTAAGAACTAGGCTCAGGGCTTACACTCCCATGGTGACCTGTGGGGAGACTGAGTGGTCAGTGGGGGAGGGAGAGGAGTTGGAAGGGAAGCAGTCAGCTAGGGCCTGACCCTGGGCTGGGAGCTGGGAGCACTTAGGTGACAGATGGGTCCCCTGCCTTCAAGGCTTTCCCTGTACAGGTGGTGAGACACCTAGAGAGATATTCCCCAGAGAGGCAGCACCTAAGAGCCCAGGATTGGAGGGCTGCAGGAGAGGTGGGACCCACTGTGGTGAGGAAAGGAGGAGGAGGAGGCTGACGAAGGAGGTCAGTGGTAGGGTGGTGTGCTCAGGTCAGGGAGCAGTGAGCACACAGGCGCAGGCCCTGGGGCACAGTGGGTTCTCAGCACAGCTACTGAAGGAAGGGTTGAGACTTGAGGGGTACATTGATAAGCAGGCCCCCGTGTGTCAGGCTGGACCGTCCAGACGTCGCAGGGGACTGGGACCCGTTTTAGAACAGAGACAGGGATGTGACCAGAGTTGTCTTTATGGGAAATGAACCGGTGTGAGCAGGGTTGGTGTGAGGAGGGGAGTGGGGACCTGAGCTGGGCTGCTGGGGAGTGGGTGCCGAGCGGCTGGAATAGGGATGTCCATTATACCTTGCTGTGCTCTTTGTAGGGAGACGTTTACGATCCCGCTGATTCCGCTCGGCCTGAAGGAAACCAAGGATGTCAACTTTTCAGTCGTTCTCAAGGTAAATCTCAAATCAATGGGAGTTGAAGAAGGAAACACAGAAATTGTATATCCCCTGCCAGTGGCCTTAGGCTCAATGGGCCAAATGTCAGTTGATGTCTGCAGGGTGACCCTGAGCCCCCTTGGCAGGCCACACAGAGACCCTTGTGCAGTCCTCTTGCATTCTTTGGTCACTCTGAGGCTTCTCTGCCTGGGGACAGGAATTAGAAACCCCTTCCATCCTGCCCCCCACCCCCCGGGAGGCCAAGTCAAAGAACTTCTATGGTGGATGTGCTTTGGAATTTTCAAATTGTATCCTGGTTTAATAGTATCTATTTCCCTTAAATTTTGTAGCTGGTGCAGGCCATGTTTTTAGAAGAATAGCTACATTTTTTCCCCTAAACATTTTATTATGAAAATTTCCAAACTTACAGAAAAATGGAAAGAATTTTGCAGCAAACTCCTGTATATTCATGACCTAGGTTTTACTTATGAACATGTTTTACTATAGTCACTTTATCACGTAGTTATCCATCTCTGCATCCCAGTGTCTGTACACCAGCCCATCTTGTTTTTTGATGTATTTCGAAGTAAATCAAAGATGTTGGTTCACTGACCTTAAATACTTGAATAGCTAGAGTTTATGGTTGTTGTTTTTTCTCCCGTCTAATTCCTGGGGATCTGGTCTCCTCCCTCCTTTCCTCCCTCCCTCCCATCTTTCCTTTTTTTTTTTTTTAAATAATAGCTTTATTGAGATATAATTCATATACCATATAGTCCACCTCTTTAAAGTGGACCATACCTGGCTTCCTCTTTTTTTTTAGATTTTTTTTATTGGGGAATTGGGGGAAGGGGAACAGACAAGTTGCTGTTGTTTTGTTCTTCAGTCTAGTTGTGGAGGACGTTGATTCACTGGCCCAAGTTGGCACCATCATTGCGCTCTTCCCGGGCGAGGCAGATCAGTCGCCGGCTTCTGGACGGCCGCTCACGGTGGCTGCTGGCTACACATGGTAGCCCATGGCAACCCACTGCAGCAGGGGCTGCAGCCTACGCCGTCGCCGGCGACTTACGGCAGCCCAGCTCCAGGTTGAGCTGTTGTTCAGCATCTTAGCTGTGGAGGGCAATGTCACTGGCCCTCACATGTGGGATCCGAACCGGGGCCCTCTGGTGTCCCAAGCCAGTTCTTAACCAACACGCCACTCGGCCGCCCCCCTGGCTTTCTCTTAATTGTATGTCTCTGGCAAGTAGCCGATACCTGTAGACCCACCTGTGCCTGTTGCTGTGCTGGATGCTGGTGATGTCACAGGCCCTGCCTGCTGGGTCTGTGTTTCAGTGGGGGATTCAGGTGGGAAGTCGGAGAGGGGCTTTGATAGAGGCACCAGGAAATGTCTCGCCCGCAGGAGACACCTTCCTGAGCCTGGAATGCCCCCCTCTTTCTCCTCTCCTCAGTTTCATCAGCCTGAGTTGTAATGAATCACCTAAAACTTGCATTTAGGAGGAGAAAGTGGAGATGGGGTGGAAGGTAGTTCCTGTGTCTGGGCTTTCCAGCACAGGCATGGCATATAGGAACTGATCCCAGCATCATGAAAAATGCTTCCAAGAATTAAGATTGTTTTCATAGTAATCCTATTGGTTGACTCATTTTTGACTACTTTTAGTTTAGTAAAGAAAAAATGATCACATGGCATTTTGGGCACTGTAGAATTTGTCCTTTTAAAATAAGTTGGTTAATGTCTCAAAAGCTTCTGCACTTGACCTCCATTTTGGAGCAGAGACTGTGAAACGTTTGATATAGGATCTTTTACCCAGAGCCTGTTTGCCTGCTGCCTTGTTTATTTTATTTTTAAATTTTTTTTAAGGTTTTATTGGGGGGTTGGGAGTGGGAAACAGCACTGGGGAATTAGGGAAGGGGAACAGACAAGTTGCTGTCCTTTTGTTCTTTAGCCCAGTTGTGGAGGACGTCGCTTCACTGGCTCATGTTGGTATTATCATTGTGCTCTTCCCGGGTGAGGCAGATTGGTCACCGGTCACTGGACGGCCGCTCACGCCAGCTGCCAGCCACGCACGGTAGCTTACGGGAGCCCACTGCAGCTCCACTGCAGCCCAAGCCGTCGCCAGCTACTCATAGCAGCCCAGCTCCAGGTCGAGCTGTTGTTCACCATCTTAGCGTAGAGGGCGCAGCGTCACTGGCCCACATGTGGGATCAGAACCTGAGTCCTGCTGCTCAGAGCTGGCACTCCCAAGCCAACTCCTAACCAATGCACCACTCAACCGGCCCCCCTGCTGCCTTGTTTAAATGTTGATCCCAGTTCCTGTGAGTTTGAGGTTTAGGGTTTATTTTGGAGTTTGAGAAGAGATGTTGGTAGTCTTGCAGGACTCAGGATCACCAGAAATTTGATTATCTGGGGGAAAAAACAGTCTAGTAGCTGCAGTTTTATGCCAACTTTTTACAGGCTTCCTAAACTTTTAGATGTGACACTTGTTGCAGGCCTGTTATACTGAAGACAATCCTTTTGTCTGTGGAAATGTCTTCAGTTACCTTTTTTTTTTAAGCTGAGCCATCCTGCCACCTGTTGGCAGCCCAGCAACAGCTCAGCCTGGGCTGGGCATCGAACTGCTGTTGCTCAGTGTGAGCTCTTAACCATTTTTTTTAAAAATTGGGGAGCCAGTGTGTTTTTTCAGGACCCATCAGCTCCAAGTCAAGTAGTTGTTTCAATCTAGTTGTGGAGGGCGCATCTCAGTGGCCCATGTGGGAATCGAACTGACAACCTTGGTGTTATAAGCCTGCACTCTAACCAACTGAGCTAACCAGCCACCCTTCAGTTACTTTTGTAGAATATTTTTCTTAAGAATCAGTTTGTTGCTGGGTGCCAGACATGCAAGGGTGCAGGCATTTTAAAGGGAGACTGTCTTAGAGAAACTTGGGAATTTTATGGGCTTCTGTAAGGATCCAAACATGTCACGTGCTGAATTCCACATTAAAGCCAGTAAAAAAAAAAATCACGTTTTGGGCATAGCCAACTGCTGTTCGGCTGAGGCTTACAACCATGTCATTTTAGCCTAAAAGGGACTCTTCAAATGCCAATCATACACAAATGAGAACGTTAAGGGGACATTCTGTTTTCTCTCTTTCACATTTGTGCTTGAGAGTAACACAGACGGGTGCCACAGAAGTAGTTTGGCTGACTTAATGAGGGCAATCCAAGATGTGTTTTAAATCTGCCACGTGTGTCTGTGACGTTTAATGGTCAGTAAAGCTTCACGATGTGACTTGGGTTTTATTTTAAATAAAATAGGCTTTAAAATGGCCTTAAGAAGCACTGTCAGAATAAATTCCCTTTCCAGAGAACTCAAGTAGTCTTTTTGCTTTGAAATAGAGCTTTATTTTTCTGATTAAGAACAGTATTGTAGAATGTTCAGAAAATATCAAGATTGGGGCGGCTGGTTAGCTCAGTTGGTTAGAGTACAGTGCTCATAACATCAAGGTTGCCGGTTCGATCCTCACATGGGCCACTGAGATGCACCCTCCACAAGTAGATTGAGACAACTACTTGACTTGGATCTGATAGGTCCTGGAAAACCCACTGTCCCCCAAGAAATGGAAGGAAGGAAGGAAGGAAGGAAGGAAGGAAGGAAGGAAGGAAGATACCAAGAAGTGTAGAGATCCCTCACAGCCCATCACCTCTCCCCACCGAGCTCTGTAACTTGCTCAGCATTTAATCTTCCGACACCCCCGGCCTCTTCCCCTGATCAGGGACCTGCCTCACGAAGGTGTGTGACTCCTCCGTCCACGAGGGCTTAGCACGGTGTCTCCTTGTGCTAAACAAGGTAGCTATAGATTTCATTCTTTAGGCAGCTTCCAAGTACTTGCTGTTGTCAGCAGCTCTCCACTGAGCATCTCTGCAACACGTCGCTGAAGATTCCCTTTGGATCAATTTCTAGATGTGGATTTGATAGGTTAAAAATCCATATTAACTAGTTATCCATCCGAAGTGGTCCTGCCTTACATTCCTCCCATCTGTGTGTGACTGCTTATCTCCCTGCGCCTTTGGTTACAATATGTATCGTTCATCATTTTGATTTTTTTTAAAATATTTTTTTGATTTTTCTGAAATCAGGCAAAAGCGATACCTTATATATAGTTTACATTTCTTTGATCAGTACTAGTTGAATACATTCTCATCTATGTTTACGTGCCCCTTCCATTTCTGCTTTTCAAAAGGACCGTTTCTTTTGCTTTCCATAGTATTATTACTCTTCGTATTTCTTACAAGGGTTTTTTTGCATGTGAAGGATAGTAACCCTTGGTTATATATTTTGCAAATATTTCTCTCCGTACATGCTTCCATTTAACTTTTGTTATATAAGCAAGTTTAAAAGAATAATACATATATTTTTACCATACAAATTTTATGTTGTTAAACTTATCAGTCCTTCCCTTTACAGTTCTGCCTCGATCACATGTTCAGAAAGGCATTCTCCACCGCAAGATGTCATAAATATTTTGCTATTGTTTCTTTAAGTGCTTTGTTTAAACATTTTTAACAGCAAATCTTTAATCTATCTGGAATTCGTTTTGGAGTAAAAAGTAAGGTGTAAGGCTATAACTTTTTATTTTCACCAAATGGGTAGCCAGATTCCCCTGAGCTATGTGTCAAGAATCCAGCTGTGGTGCTGGATGATGTCTGTTTCTCTCCTTCCCCTCCACCCCCCACCATCCACCCTCCTCCATCCTGCTCTGCTCTGGGGAGGCAGCAACAGGCTCCTGCTGTGTGGTTTCCCTCTGGGTGTGGCCGAGGGGGCGGAGCAGCATCAGGAGATGTGAGGGTAAAGAAAGGGAACTCCAGCATTTATTCCAGGCTCCTTCAGCTGGCTATTGCCTATATAAGAAAGGAAGACTTGACTTTTACATGTAAACGTTTTGACCACTTTATCGTATTCTTATTAGTTCAGTAGTTTTTCAGTTGATGCTCTAAGATTTTATGGGTATACTGTTTTTTTTTTTGTTTATTCCTTTCTTATGTTTTTCTGAATTGGTTGGCTAGAAAACTTTCAGAATCATGCTAAGTAACAGCAGTGATGGTAGAAATTCTACAAACTATGTTTAATCTACCCTAGTTTACAAAATTTCAAAGTCAGGAATACATTTGGAATTTTTATCGAGATCCTCTTTTGTCTTTAGTAAGGTTTCTCTTTACTTATTTTAAGAGTAATTTCTCTCCTTTTAAGGACATTTTTGCCAATGTCCACAATGAAGGTTGATAGAATAACATACTTCTCTGTACAGCGTCACCCGAATGATAGCCCATAGCACTGCTCTCAGGATGTCATCTGAGAAGCCCTAGATAAACTTTGTCCTTAAGATCATCCTTATTGGAATTAGTGTCACTAATAACAGAATTAATAACATTTGAAAACCATTTCAAATTTTACAAATCATCATATTAGAAAAGCTGATTCCAAACATCAGCTCTTTAAGTAAAGTCATGAAGAAAATCTGGCAGCATCATAAAACAAAAAGAAAACGTGAGTAAAAATGACCAAAGTAAAAAACAGAAGGAGCCCCTGCATATCCTTGGGCCCAGCAAGACCTCTTCTTGGGGTTTATTCTGAGGAACTAATCAGACGTGTACCAGGGATGACTGTCACATGGTGTTATCTTTAATTACAAAACTTACCAATGATTTTAATGTCCATACAGAAGGATTGAAGACTATCATGGTACATATTGGCTAGCACATAGTAGGGGCTAACTTTACTTGTCGAATAAATAAATACATTTATTACATCAGAGGGTTATATAACCATTAAATGTCATGTTATAGAATATTTTATGGCAAATGAAAAGGTTTGATGCATTGCCAATTTAAAAACAAAGCAAAGCAGGGCCAGCCTAGTGGCTCAGTTGGTTAGGAGCTCGCTCAAGAGTTTGAGCTCTGAGCAACAGCGGTTCAATTCCTGGCCCGAGCTGAGCAGGTGTTGAGCTGCCAACAGGTGGAAGGATGTCTCAGCTTAAAAACAAAACAAACAAAGAACTTAAAAACAAAGCAAAGCAAAGGTGTATATTCATTCAGTATTACCCCAATCCCATTTTTGTAAGATGTGGGTGTATGTGTGTGGATATGCATTGAATGTGCAAAAAGCAGCAGGAGCGTTAATGTAGAAGGCGTGTAAAGAGAAGACTCGCAGACACGTGGGAAAACATAACTGCACAATCTCCTCAACTTTCTTGCAGCCAAGGAGAGCCAGCACTCATGGAGGATGTTATGCAAGAACGAATTCACCATATGCCCTATACTGGTCTTTTTGTTTTTTTCCCTATAATACTTGCCATCTTCTAATATATGATGTAATTTACTTATTTGTTGCGCCCATTATGTACTGTCTGTAACCCCTGTGAGGATATTAGCTTCATGGGGCAGGATCTTTGTTTTGTTCACGGATGTGTAACCCAGGTTGTGTGAACATGCCTGGCACAGGGCATGTGCTCATCAGTATGTGTCACGTGACTGAGTGAATTCACAGAGTGCTTGTCAAACACTGGGCTGTGGGCCGCATTAGGCAGTGTCCCTGCGGTGCTTCATTTGTGGAAGTGCCAGAGCCGCTGTCACAAAGGTTCCCAGCAGACCCTGATGGTAGCATCATGATAACAGTCCCCAGACGCAAGTTTCTTTTGTGCCCAGGTAGCGAGGGCAGCCCTAAAGATGAAGGTCTGAGCCCCTGAATATCTGTGATGTTTGCCAGATAGTTTAATGAATAGGTCACTTAACCATGGCACAAAGACATTTAAAAAAAAAATTACTCAGCTTTCCTTGATACTGAAGCATCAAAAGCAAAAATCTTAAATATACGTTAAAAAATTGATAAAGCCCACCATTCAGAAAATCACCATGGTGTACAATCTCCCATAAGTTTTTATGTATTCTACATTTATTTTTAAAGGGAACACATTAGACATTACTCTTCTACCTATTTATGATTTTGAACCACACCTTACAGTGTCTCCTCTCATTTTTCTTACAGGATTTTATTCTAGAACATTACAGCGAAGATGGCTGCCTATATGAAGATGATATAGCAGATCTTATGGATCTGAGACAAGTACGTTTTTTCACACAGCAGGGAGCGGGGATAGCTGCTAGAGCATTTTGGGGTCTTCAGAATACCCCATTATTGCTCACTTGAGAGCTTGTAGACTCACAGATGGTTGGAGGTGATCGGGAGGAACTGTTGGAATCATCTATTCCACTTGCCACATTAGAAGACCACAGAAGGCGAGAGACCTGCCCACGGGCACATCTGGGGCTGGATTCTGGGCCTCCTGAGTTCATCCCAGCCCTTCCACCCCTCCTAGAGTTCATGATACCAGTAGCGGGGCCCAAGCGCCACAGATACAGCGTGTGTGAGCACCTTCCGGGATGGGCCGTCTGCTCTGTCCTCACCCGCGCTCACCCCTTCGCTGCTTCCTTTCTTTTCAGGCTTGTCGGACACCCAGCCGAGACGAGGCTGGTGTTGAACTGCTGATGAGTTATTTCCTTCAGCTGGGCTTTGTCGAGAGCCGATTCTTCCCGCCCACCCGACAGATGGGGATCTTGTTCACATGGTAGGTACCTGGGGCCTGTGTTGGTGCTGCCCCACTTCAGTCACAGTTTGGAGCCTGGGCACCACAGAGGCTCCTCTGCACTGCGGGCCCTTCTTTCTAATTGTCCCCTTTATACAGTAGAGCCCAGGATGTGTAGATAAACAGGTGTTTGTTTGTGAGGGGGACCCGAAGAGGAGGGGGGCTCCGACGGATCTTACCTTCTTGCTTCTCAGAACAAGTGAGCCGAAGGGAGGAGGTAGTTTTTTGTGTGTGTGCTCATTTTGTCATCAGGAGAAACACGTGGGCTCTGAGGTGGAACTAACACAAAGCAAGATTCTTGTCCCAAATGGGACTGGGGTGGGGGGATGGGAATCAGGTTGTGTCCCGATGACAAGGTCAACAAACAGAAATAGATCGAATTTAAAAATGGAAGCAGAACATTTAGTTTCTTCCCAGAGTTGGTATTTTCAAAGATTAATGTTGTTGAAATACTTGAGAGGTGCTGAGTATGGGTGAGAGGAGACCATATCCCGGTAGCTAAGGGGCACATTCAAAGTTAAATTTTTACCACAGCAGGCCGATAGGATGCCTTCCTTTTGAAAGAAAAAGCAGGTAACTTTTTTTTTTTTTTTTAAGATTTTATTGGGGAATTCGGGAAGGGGAACAGCCAAGTTGTCCTTTAATCTTAGTTGTGGAGGGTGCAGCTACCTCAGCTCCAAGTCCAGTCGCCATCCGGCTGCCCGTCAGGGAGCTGCCACTCACCTCAAGGTGCCGTGTTCAATTTTAGTTGCAGGTGGGTGTAGCCCAGCATCCCATGCAGGAGTCAAACTGGCAACCTTGTTGTTAGGAGCATGTGCTCTCACTAGCTGAGCCATCCTGCCACCTGTTGGCAGCTCAGCTCGGGCGCAGCTCACTGGCCCATGTGAGAATCGAACCAGCGACACTGTTGCTCAGAGCTCGTGCTCTTAACCAACTGAGCCACTCGGCCGGCCTGAGCAGGTGACTTTTTGTAAAGATGCTGCTAGCTGTCTGCTCTGGCGAAGGGAGTAAAGGGGATTTCTCCTCTGTCTCAAGTTAGGGAGAAGCTGTGTGTCTTATCTACCTGCTACTTGATGTGTGAACTTGAAAACAAATCCTGAATCTTTTAGACTTCAGGATAAATTATGAGTTGGTAATTGCTGTGTTTCATTTAGGAGAAACCTTATACTTTTAAAATACTTTATTTTTTTAGAGCAGTTTCAGGTTCACAGTAAAATTGAGGGGAAGGGACAGAGATTTCCCATATGCCTCCTGCTCCCACACCCCAACAACCTCCCCCACTACCAATGTCCCCCACCAGTGGTGGTGCATTTACTACAATTGATGAACCTACATTGGCACGCTATCACCCAGAGTCCGTAGTTTACATTACAGTTTGCCCTTGGTGTTGTACATTCTATGGGTTTGGACAAATGCATGACATGTATCTACTGTTAGAATATACAGTCGTTTCACTGCCCTAAAAATTGCCTGTGCTTTACCTATTCATCTTCCCCTCTGAAACCCTGGAAACCACTGATTCTTTTTCTGTCCCCATTGTTTTGCCTTTTCCAGAGTTGGAATCATAGAGTTGGATGGACTCCTACAGTATGTAGCTTTTTCAGACCTGGCTTCTTTCACTTAGCATTATGCATTTAAGTTTCTTCCATGTCTCTTCACGGCTCAATAGCTTATTTTGTTTTCATGCTGTTGGTTATGCCTTGTATGGATACGCCACAACTTGTTTATCCATTCACCTACTGACAGACATCTTGGTTGCAAAACCTTATTTTTGTGTGCGATTGGGGGTGTCTTCAGTATGATCTGGCCCCTCATCTTGTTTGGAAAAGAAAGCCTCATTGCATGTGCATCTTTGAATTTTATTCAAGAAACAAATGTTGTCCATTTTGCACCCCAAAGTGGCATTAACTAGCCAAGTCATCTCTATTCTCATGACACCTTTATTTTAAATAGGTATGACTCCCTCACTGGGGTCCCCGTCAGCCAACAGAACTTGCTACTGGAGAAGGCCAGCGTCCTGTTTAACATTGGAGCCCTCTACACACAGATTGGGACCCGGTGCAATCGGCAGATGCAAGATGGGCTGGAGAGTGCAGTGGACGCATTTCAGAGAGCTGCAGGTATGTCTCCAGGAGGGCTGCTGGGATGGAGTCCTGGCCCTGCCAGTTGGCACTGGGTACCCCAACTGAAGTGGGTCTGTGGGTTCTTTTTTTTTTTTTTCTTTCTAAAGATTTTATTGGGGAATTGGGGGAGGGGAACAGCGCTGGGGAATCGGGGGAAGGGGAACAGACAAGTTGCTGTCCTGTTGTTCTTCAGTCTAGTTGTGGAGGATGTTGCTTCACTGGCCCAAGCTGGCACCATCATTGCGCTCTTCCCGGGTGAGGCAGATCAGTCGCCGGCTTCTGGACGGCCGCTCACGGCGGCTGCTGGACGCTCACGCTGGCTGCCAGCTACACATGGTAGCTTATGGCAGCCCACTGCAGCAGGGGACTGCAGCCTATGCCGTCACTGGCGACCCACAGAAGCCCAGCTCCAGGTTGAGCTGTTGTTCAGCATCTTAGCTGTAGAGGGCAGTGTCACTGGCCCTCTTATGTGGAATCCTAATCGGGACCCTCTGGCATCCCAAGCCAGTTCTTAACCATCGCGCCACTCGGCCGGCCCATCTGTGGGTTCTTTCCAGGCCTCACGGGCTTCAAAGGGCCAGGCCAGTTTCCAGTGCTGGTGTAATTTCCCACCAAGAGAATTACTTCATAGTTTAAACCCTGTCGGCTCAGTCTGGGTTATGCCACATGAGCACAGTGAATCCTGTGGTTAACGATTAATCTTTTCCAAATGAGTGGCCCCAAGGATGGCAGTGAATGAACTCTTACTTTGAACACTATATTGAAGAACAGAGTAAGTTTTTTGAACTAGTGAAAACATACGCTTTTTAAAAAAAAATCATGTGTGCCTCACTAGTACCTATTACTATTTATGCCTTTTTATTTTGCTCGTTCTGTGAAGCCTGCCCACCAGAGGTTGCTTTTTTCGGCCCTTTGTCAAGCGACGCTTAGCATTAACTCATAGAGGACCCAGGGTCGCAAGGCTTGGTGCTGCTCACGGGTCATCGAGGGTCCTTCCTGCCTTGTTCCCCTCTAACAGGACTTGTGTCAGGCATACCTGGCATGGGCTTTGGTCAGCCAAAGCAGCACCCCAGCGCAGACCACAGCACGATCCCCTGAGCTGGCGCCACATGTCTCCTGTTCCAATCCTCATCACTCTGCTTGGGGGTGTTACCCCGGCAGAGAACCTTCTAGAGTATCTCACTTTGCTCTGCAGGGCTGCGAAGAAGGATAGCTTTGCCATTTTCACTGATGTGGAATTGCTTGTGTTAAAAGGATTGATCCCTCCGGATGAACCAATATGCTAAGAGTCCGTGTGGGAGCTGATGTCTTTCACTGTAAATCCTTTTCTGGGCTCATCTTTCTTCCTGAGGAATCTTAATCAGGTGTACTTTGTGGCTTGTCTCTGAGATTACAGATATGGACAGAATGAAGCTTAAGAACAGAGTGGAGGAACCCCAGAGGGGAGCAAACAGCCTGCAGCTGTTGCCATCCCTCTACAGGGCGGTTTATGCTTTGTGACAAAACCTGAGAAACCAGTCAGATGGGATTCATGGCTGGAGATTTTATTTTAGCTCCAGGTTGATTGTCAGTTTATGCTGTGACAGTTAATTTTCTAAAACATAGAAAAAGTCAGCTGAGGGCTACAGCATAAAATTTCCATTGGAATGGGCTGAGGTGATCTTTCCTGGGGCTGGGGAAAGCCCTGAATTTCTGAATGACCCAGGTGTTAAGTGTGAGCTTCCCCCTGAAAGCCCCTCAGTCATTCTGTTTGCCTTCTGCTTTTGCCTCCATCATGGTTGGAATTTCTCACAATTGTCCCAAAAGAGACTGGAATGGACCGGAGCACGCTGGTTTCCTTTCTTGATAACAGGTGTAAATGTTTTTTTTACAGGTGGAAATCTGTAAATGTTTTGGAAGAGAATCCAATTCTTTTTTTTAGCTGTGGTAAAAGATACATGACAAAATGACCATCTTAATCTTTTTTTTTTTTTTTAAAGATTTTATTGGGGAATTGGGGGAGGGGAACAGTGCTGGGGAATCGGGGGGGAAAGGGAACAGACAAGTTGCTGTCCTTTTGTTCTTCAGTCTAGTTGTGGAGGACTTCGCTTCACTGGCCCATGTTGGTATTATCATTGGGCTCTTCCTGAATGAGGCGGATCAGTTGCTGGCCTCTGGACGGCCACTCACGGTGGCTGTTGGCAGCTCACGCCAGCTGCCAGCCGCTTACAGTAGCTTATGGCAGCCCACTGCAGCAGGGGCTGCAGCCTACAACGTCGCCGGCAACTCGGCAGCCCAGCTCCAGGTTGAGCTGTTGTTCACCATCTTAGCTGTAGAGGGCAGTGTCACTGGCCCTCATGTGGGATCCGAACCGGGGACCTGCTGCTCAGAGCTGGCGTCCCAAGCCAGCTCTTAACCAATGCACCACTCGGTCGGCCCCATTTTTATCATTTTTAAGAGTACAGTTCATTGGCATTAAGTACATTCACATTGTTGTGCAACAACTATCGATCTCCAGGATTTTTTCATCATCCCAAACGGAAACGCTGTACCCATGAAACAGTAACTCTCCATTCCCTCTTCCCCCTAGTCCCTGGCAACACCATTCTACATTTTTTTTTTTACAAATTTTTTTTTTTTTAAGCTGAACCATCCTGCCACCTGTTGGCAGCTCAGTGGCTGCTCAGTTCTGGGCGGGACTCGAACCGCTGTTGCTCATAGCTCAAACTCTTGAGCAAGCTCTTAACCAACTGAGCCACTCGGCCAGCCCCATTTTTTAAATTTTTTATTTTTATTTTATTTTATTGGGGAACAGTGTGTTTTTCCAGGACCCATCAGTTCCAAGTCAAGTAGTTGTTTCAATCTAGTTGTGGAGGGTGCAACTCAGTGGCCCATGTGGGGATCAAACCAGCAACCTTGGTGTTATGAACACTGTGTTCTAACCAACTGAGCTAACCGGTCGCCCACCATTCTACTTTTTGTCTCTATGAATTCCAGACTATTCCAGATACCTCATCTTAGTGGAATCATACAACATTTGTTCTTGTGACTGGCTTGTTTCATTTAGCACAGTATCTTCACCCATATTGTAGCATGTGTCAGGATTTCCTTCCTTTTAAGGCTGAAAAATATTCAACTGCGTGTATATACATTTCATGTATCCATTTATCTGTCAATGGTCATTTGAGTTGTTTCTGCCTTTTGGCTTTAGTGAATAATGCTGCAGTGAGCACTGGTGCACAAGTATCGGTTTAAGTCCCTGTTTTCAATTCTTTGGGGTTTATACCTAGGAGTGGAATTGCTGGATCTTATGGTAATCAAAAACCAGATTTTTTAAAGATGCTCCAGGATACCAGTTTTCAATTTTTTCTTCTGTCATTCTCTGTATTTCTGAGCAGCATGGTGAAATAAATATGATTCCCAACTAATGTGCAGATAATTTCCAATTGTAGGGGTTTTAAACTACCTGAAAGAGACATTTACTCACACGCCAAGTTATGACATGAGTCCCGCCATGCTCAGCGTGCTGGTCAAAATGATGCTTGCCCAGGCCCAAGAAAGCGTGTTTGAGAAAATCTGCCTTTCTGGGTTACGGAACGAATTCTTCATGCTGGTGAAAGTGGCGCAGGAGGCTGCCAAGGTAAGCCTTCCTGGTTCCCGTGACTTTCAGGGGTGGGCGGGACGCGTGGGTGCGGGCCCACTGGAGGCAGCGGGGGCTTCTTCCCATGGCAGCTGGCCCAGGACCTGGGCGGCATGCCCGCCCTGGCCAGAGTGCTGGCTTGCATTTTCTTGGCAAGTCCTGATGTTTCAGATATGGATCACTGATTCCATCTGCAGCTTAGCCTAAAAACCAGAATAATGACCGTTGCCTGATCTCCCTGTTCACGCTGACACTGACAGCACGGAGCACCCTTGGAGTCGCTCCCAGATTCAGGAGCGGCCTCTGGCAAGGGGCTGTTGCCTAGAAGAAAGGGCTCTTTTTCCGTAGCCTGGGTGGGTGAGAGCTCCTGGTGCCAGGATCCCCCTTCCCAACAACATCCGTTCTCCTTCAGGTGGGAGAGGTCTATCAGCAGCTGCACGCAGCCATGAGCCAGGAGCCTGTGAAAGAGAACATCCCCTACAGCTGGGCCAGCTTGGCCTGCGTGAAGGCCCACCACTACGGAGCCCTGGCCCACTACTTTGTAGCCATTCTGCTCATCGACCACCAGTGTAAGGCTCGGGGGCTTGGAGGCTCTGGCTGGTCAGGGTTGTGGTTTTCCTGCCTCCAGGAGTCCATGAGCTGGATGGGAGGTGTCTGCCTGCCCTGGAGATGCTCATAGCTTGGGGACAGGTGGTGGGAAGACAGATGGCCTAGGGCCCAGGGGTCGGCAAACTGCGGCTCGCGAGCCACATGCGGCTCTTGGGGTACGTACATGTGGCTCTGCAGTAAAATTGAAAATGAAAATAAAACTATCATAGTTTCACTTATAAAATTTTTAAAGGATGTGATTCACATAATGGTGATTTCATTTGTTTTATGGCTCTCGAATGGTTTTTAAATTGTTGTGAGGGACAGGATTGGCTTTTCCGTCTCAAAAGTTTGCTGACCCTGGCCGAGGCAGCTGTCACATAGGCCAGGGTGGGATTAAGGGTTATATGTTCCTGCTGAGGAAGAGGGGAAGCGTTAATTCTGCCTGGGATGGAGCAACTGGCTTCATGGAGATGACTTTTCACCTGGAATCCAGAACAGGGCTAGGACCTGGGTGAGGACTAGTGAGGCTTTAGCCTCAGGCACAAAATCTACGGGAATGCCCCCAAACTCAGTAATCAAGGTAACATTTTATTGTGACATTTGAAATGAATCAGAATGAATACAAAAAATTCCATGGTGATCAAAATTTTAAATAAAGACGGATTGGTAACCATGCTGTGCTGAGCCATGCTGGAGCCTGAAGCAAAAAGGAATTTGGGTGTTTTGTTTCTCATGGGGGTTTTTTTGCACTGATTTTGATATTTGGAAACTTGTATTAAAATATCATGTATCTTGATTGCTGAGTTTGGGGCACTTCCTTAAATTTTCAGCCCGAGGTGAGTGCCTTACTTTGCTCACCCTAGTCTTAGCTTTGATCTCAGGTTGAGTGGGGCTTTTGTTGTCATTAGTGCTAATTAAGGCAGCCCCAGAGTAATGAAAAGGACAACTCCTGGAGGCAGACTGCCTGGGTTCACATCTCAAAGCTGTCGTCAACTAGCTGTGTGATCTTGGGCAGGTTACTTAGCTGTTCTGTGCCTCGGTTTTCTCACCCCTAAAATGGGGATATGAAGAGAACCTATGTCACATGGCTGTTGTGAAAACCGAGTGCCTATATGCAAAGCTAAATAGTATATAGTGGGCTGTCTGAAAGTGTTAGCTGCTACTGCTAGTATGATGATGTCATCTATTAGGCAGGACAAGTCATGTAAGTCAGTAATTGAGGTAGAGACACCAGTGAGGCAGCAGTCGGACTCCTTGGTGTCGTAGTGGGCAGTGTCTCATTTGAGTTGGACTTTGAACTCTGAGGAGGACTTTTTCAGCTGATCAAGGAAGGAAAGGACAGCTGGAGCAAGAACAGCCTCTGAGCTCTGGGATGGAGGCCGAAAGTGTTGAGGTATCTAGCGGTGACTGCTTTGGTGAGGTTAGAGGGGGGCATGTACCAGAGAGGGTGCAGGCATGGGGGCCACCAGAGTTTGAGGCGGGGCTGTGCCGGGAGGTTCCGTGAGGTGGGTGGCCTGGAGGAGATCAAGAGTGGGGCGTCCAAGCCAAATCATGAGCCCTTAGAATGTGCCTGGCTCTGCGTGTGCAAAGACCTGTGGGCTGGGTTGCCTGGGGTGGGTTCAGGGGCTGAAAGGAGACCTATTATCCCAAGTGCCTTGTAAAACTGGAGAAGAAAGAAACCTGAAGATGTGGTTGAAAGCGAAATCTCTAACGGGTCTGTGGGGCCATCTCCAGAGCCCATGGCCACAACCACAGGGAGGAACTTAGCCTGCGGTTCTCATTGCAGTGAAGCCTGGTGCCGACGAGGACCACCAGGAGAAGTGCCTGTCCCAGCTCTATGACCACATGCCTGACGGACTGACGCCCTTGGCCACGCTGAAAAACCCTCATCAGCGCCAACTGCTGGGTACGTATCAGCTCTCCTGCCCCCGCTGTCCTTGTGCCCCATTTGGTGCCCAGCTGGTCCTACTCACGGGCACCCCCAGACAGGTCCCAGGGCAGGGCTTGGAGACGGGGGTCCTGAGTCATTGTGGCCACTCCGGATTCAGAAGCCACGACCTGTAGTCCTCTAATATCAATGGGCTTCCAGAGCGGTGTTCTCACGGGTTCTGTGAGGGCCCCGGCCTCCCACAGCAAAGCTAGGGCTTCGACCATCTTCCAGCACCCCCGTGGTTCTGGGGGTGGCCCTTGGTCATCCTACTATGGGGGGACACGGTGGTTCATTTTCTCAGGCTACACCTGAGAACTGGTCATGAATTGTCCTGGTTTGGCCTCTGCCAAGTCTCAAAGCTAGTATCTCCTTCCATGTGCAAACCTGCATTTTCACTACCCAAACCTGCCCCTCAACCCCGCCCCCCCCAACACACACACACAGTTTCCCCATTTCAGTGATGGCAACGGCACCCTTCTAGGTGCGCAGGCAAGAAAGCTTGGACTCACTCTCCTCACATTTGATTAGCAAATCCCGTCGACCCTACCTGGAAAACATAACCCAAAGCTGACTACTTCGTACCCTCCCACCCTTGTTCAAGCCACACTCACGTAGTGCTTACTAAATAGACACTGATGTGCCGAAACCTCACACAATCCTGAGATAGGTATGGAATGATCTCCATTTTTCAGTTGAGGACACAGAGGCCCAGAGAGGTTATAAACTTGCCCAGCCTTCTGCAATGTCCTCATACCTGGTCTCTCTGCTCTCCTCTTTGCTTCTGCATCATCCATTCAAGGTCAAATCACATCAGTCCTCTGCTCTCACCCTAATGGGCTCCCATGTCACTCATAGTTGGAGCGGAAGTCCTCACCCCGCACTTGTAAGGTTGGACGTGGTCCAGCCCCTGCTTCTCTCTGCCTTCGTTCCCTACCCTGCTCTGCCACCGTCACTCCCTCTAGCCACATCCCCAAGCTCATTGTTGTCCTTGGACCACGTAGGCATGGCCCTGCCCCAGGGCCTTTGCACTTGCTGTTCCTTCTTTCAGGAATGCTCTTCCATCAGATATCCTCCAGGCAGCTCCCTTACTTCCTTAGGGCTCTGTTCAAACGTTACCTTCAAAAAAGGCCTTCCCTGAGCACCAATCATAGAAGAGCAACTTTCCATTCCCAGTCTTGCCTGGCCACATCTGCCTACCCTACTTCACGTGTCCCTGTAACCTTGTCACCACACAGTCCATTACATATGACTTTGCTTGTTAACTATCTGTCTTCAACCACTAGCATGATGCACACTCCGAGAATGCAGAGCCTAGTTTTTGGTTATTGCTTTCTCTAGTGTCTAGAACATTCGGTAAATATTTGCTGAAGGGATGTTTTATAGACATAAGTGAGCATATTGCACATACATTTAAGAGGGACTCTGGCCATCCAGGCAGATCCTTCAAAAGAGAGAATGTCCACCTCTCTGGGCTGATCCTGGGGCTCTTTGGTTCTCCTTGAGGTATGTGTGTTGCAATTTAAGACGCACGTCCCGTGGTGTTGCTTTTCTGTTGGCAGGCAAGTCCCATCTGCGCAGAGCCGTTGCCCATCACGAGGAGTCGGTGAGGGAAGTGAGCCTGTGCAAGAAGCTTCGCAACATCGAGGTGCTGCAGAAGGTGCTGTCCGTGGCGCACCAGCGGTCCCAGCTCAAGTACAAGCAGCACCAGGAAGACGATGACCTGCTGAACTTGATCGATGCTCCCAACATTATTTGTGAGTGACCTGGGTGCCTGGGCCAGGCGCCCTGTGTGAGAGGCGGGGGTCCTTGGGGCGCTCAGCCTTTATTTGCTCTTCCTGCAGGGGTTAGGCAAACCCTCTGCACCGGAAGGGGGCAAAATGCCTCTCTTACCCCTGCCCGAATCCAGGGCTTCTTTGTGGTCTCATCCTCCTCAACGCCTTTGTGACATCTGACTCGCCTCCTGCCTGCCCCTTGATACTCCTCCCCTGGTGCTGGGGCACCCTGCCGCCGTGATCTGTTCACACCTCCCTCTCCACCCCCCTTTGCTGACTGTACTTGCCATTCCCACCCACCCCTCCTGGCATTCTCAAGGTGAACTCTTCCTCGTTCATGTCCAGCCTCCTTTGGGTTTCCAGCCATCACCTCTAGTCAGGAAACCCCTGAAACTACCTTGCACTTTGACCGTTTTTGCCACACTCCACACCTACGCATGTTCCGTCAGCCTTCTGGGAAACTGCACGTTGCTATCCGTCTTTTGCCTCTAGCTCCATGGTTTGAAAGCCAAGTGCATCCTTATTTCCGCTTCTAGGCTTGCTCTTTCTTTCCCCTGTTTTCTCCCTTTTATCGGCACTAACATTTTCTTTTAGGACAAAAATTATTTTTCTTATGAAATGAGAAGTAAAACTTCCGCTGATAGAGTGGAACAAGGGGGTGCAGGGAAAACGTTTACTTTGGCACTGAAAAATGCTTCAGAACCTAGTTGTGTGTGTGTGTGTGTGTGTGTGTGTGTGTGTGTGTGTGTGTGTGTGTGTGTGTTGAAAACACTTAAGAGCTACCCTCTCAGCAAATTCCAAGTATACGATACTCGTATAATATTGTTAACCATGGTCACCATGCTGGCGTTAGCTCTCTAGAACGTACTCATCTTGTATAACTGCAACTACCCTTTGACAGCATCTCATTTTCTCCGCCCCCCACACCTGGCATCCACCTTTCTGCTCTCTGCTTCTGAGTTGGACTATTTTCAATTCCACGTGTAAGTGAAATTGTGTACCGCCAGCATTTTCTAAGGCTCTCCAGAGTATTGAGCACTGGCCTAGGTTCAGGAATACAAAGATGAACTGCATAGTTGTGGCTGCCCTTGGAGAGGTGGCAGTCAGTTCTGCCCAGAAGGGCAGGAGTGGGGGGAATCTCCCTGAGAGGTGACTTTAGAATGAGGAATGACTAGGGTCTTCCCAGGAGTTAGGGGAAGGGGATGGAAGGTGGCCCAATCGAGGGAACCCCCTTTGTCCATACCCCTTCCCACCCCACTTCCTATACCTCTGTCCCCAGTCTCTGGAAATCCCCCCCCTATTTTCAGGGACCAGCTGTTTAGAGACAGAGCCCTGCTCAAGCTGGAATCCTGGGCTTGTCTGTAGTGATGTTGGCTGATATCTACTGAGTATTTGCGGCCTGCCAGGCGCAACAGTAAGCACCACTTGTATACAGAATCTCATTTAACTCTTCTTTCAACTCTATGAAGGAGATATTGGTATTGCCTTGATCTTAAAGATGAGGCAATAAAGGTTTAGGAAGATCAAAGTCCTTGCCCCAGGTGACCAGGCTGGTCAGTGGAAGCAGGAATGGCACCTGGGGAGTCTGCTTCACAGACACTGGCCACCTCCTTGGCCCCCTGGTGCACACCGTGTACTCTGTGGCCAGGGGGTAGAGCCATAACCTCCATGGAGGGTGACGGCTCCTGGTGATGCTATCCCGGGGTGATGACACCACTCTTTTAGCGGATGTGCATCCTGTCCAAACCCTACGCTATGTCAGGCAGATTATAAGAAGCCACAGGGTCATCCTTTGAATTGAAGGGTGTGTTCTTCCCCAAGTTTTCTCTTTAGACTAGAGTTCATGTATACTCTGGGATCCTTTGTCAGAAACTGACTGGCCTCGTGGAAAGGGTGACTTGGGCCTGCCACAGATATGCTGGTGGAGATGTTAGCTATCGATGGACACGATTTGGCAAACTCACTGCTCGTTGTGAAATCCTCACATCACACATTACTAATGGAAGAGAATCCCATCTCTTTGTGCTATGAGACATGGTACTCCTGTAGCAGACACACCTGAAACATAGATTACTTCTCAGTAAGGTTTTACGAGTATCCACTAGAATATAAATAAGCTACTTGAATGTGTCTGGTTGCCACTATTTTGTCCCAGCCTCAGAGTGGGGTATGGCTAATAGTAGGTACCCAAATGGAAGGTACGGGTCACGCTGGGCCAGGGGGTTGACTAGTAGTCTATCATCTTCTGTACTGTTTGTCTAAACTGTGCGGAAGGGACAAGTGACAAGGAGAAAGGCTCCTCTTCCCTTCCGAGTGAAGACTTAAACCTGAGTTTTCAAGGATAACTTTCAATTGCAGAAACATTTATGCTTTCCCTTTTAATTTTCTTTTCTAGCTAAAACGGAGCAAGAGGTTGAAATTATACTGCCACAGTTCTCCAAGGTGACAATAAGGGACTTCTTCCAGAAGCTGGTATGTTGAACCCCTATTTCCTAATGACCTAAGGGGACAGCTGTTACATGTTGCAAGTATGTAAAGGCTATTTTTAGATATTTTAGATTTTTTAATTAGAGATTTTAATTAAGATGATTTTTAAAGATAGTTTTATTTAAAACATATTGGCTATTTTGGGGGGAAATGGCAACTAATGTTCTCAGGACTGCTGTAGCATGTGTTATCCCAGACGGTGTCATTAGCCCCTGAGCAAGGCCAAGTGAAATCTGCAAGAACAAGGCAACATTTCCTTTAGCTTTCTTTTTTTTTTTTTTTTAAGAAATTTTATTGGGGAGCAGGGGGACAGTGTGTTTTTCCAGCACCCGTCAGCTCCAAGTCAAGTAGCTGTTTCAATCTAGTTGTGGAGGGCGCAGCCTACTGGCCCATGTGGGAATCGAACCAGCAACCTTGGTGTTAAGAGCCTGCGCTCTAACCACCTGAGCTAACTGGCCGCCCCTACTTTAGCTTTCAAATGCCTGATTCAGCCTTCAGATCCTACAGCTAATGATGCTGTATTCCAAAGGGCCCTTTATGTGTGTTTTCGGCGAACAAGAGATGGACATCTCCTCGAAGCATTCACTTCACTGCAGAAGAAGGGGATTTGGGGTTCACCTTGAGAGGAAACTCCCCTGTCCAAGTCCACTGCTTGGATCCTTACTGCTCTGCTGCGGTAAGCCTGTGCCACTCTGGATTGGGAACAAAACTCACTGGCATTTTTTTTTTTTTTTTCAATTACAGTTGACATTCAACATTATACTAGTTTCAGGTATACAGCAAAGACTCACTGGCATCTTTGTGGGTAGTCAAACTGGTAAAATACAAAGAAAGCTGTCCAAACAAGTAGATCTGGGTGAATGAATTTAGGGTTCCTTTATGTAAAAGGCCTGACTATGCAAAAGGCCTTTCACGGATGCTATTATACATGCCCAAAGAGAAAAAGATTAATTTTTGCTTTCTTGAAGCAAACTTATGCACTGATTTATTTTGATAATGAACTTGGAAACTGATTCAGGGAATTGAATGAACAGAACGTTGACCTTTATTGATGTCAAACTTTTGTAGCTGGCAGGAGCCAAGGAAGGGGATTATATTGTTTCCATTCAAAATGTGGATTGTAAGTGGCTGACAGTGAGCGAGGTTATGAAACTGCTGAAGAGCTTTGGCGAGGACGACATTGAGATGAAGGTCGTGAGCCTCCTGGACTCCACCTCATCCATGGTAAGCGCCGACACCTCCTGGCAGTAACTAGCGGCTGGAGTGAAGTTGGAGTGAGTCCAACCCCAGAGGTCTTTCCCGGGCCCTCTGCCCCACCCCCGTCTGCATTTGTAACATGCCATAAATGACCGAACTCCTAAGCTTGTCACTGCAGCAACGTGCTTACCTTGGGTCAGAGATCACTGGGAAACTTTTACTTTTGATCCTGTAGATAAAACAACCAACTGGTTTTGCTGATTCCTCTCTTTTTAATTACAAAAGTAATACATACTCATGGTAAAAAAGGATTCGAATGGTACAGGAGAGCTTTCGATGTTGTGTGAGAGACCATCTCCACATGTCAGAGAGAGCACTTGCTGTTTCCTGTGAGATCTTGGGAAGCGTTGGATACCTGTGCAAGTTCAGGTGCATGGTTATATCCTTGTGTTCCCCAAGTGGGAGGAATCATTCCATATGTATTCTTCCACCTTTTGCCACGTTTAATAATGTACCTTAAAGACTTCCCTCTATAACAATGTTCGTTTATTCATTCAACAAATATTGACTGAGCATTAGCTGTGTGCCAGGCACTTCTTAGGTATTGGAGCTACAGCTCGAACTACAGATAAGCTCCCTACCCCTGCAAGGCTGGCACTAAATAAGCAAATAGTCGTAATTTTGTTAAGTGCTGTAAAGAAAATAAGATGTCATACCATAACAGAATGACTGGGGGTAAGGAGACGCTCCTCTAGACAGGGCTTGCACTGAGACTTGAGTGACGAGGGGGAACCTCTTGCATTTGAAGAGGTACAAGAAAAGCATCCTGGGCGAGGGACCAATGGGTGCAGAGGCTCTGGCAGGAATAAGCTTCTGCTAGAGGAACGAAAACAGAGGGCCTTTCGGTTGGAGCACTGTGACAGCAGGAAATGAGGTGGAAGGGAGACAGGGCCTCATTGGCAGTGGTGGAACTTTGGAAGCCATTGAACCTTTTAAGGAGGGGAATGAAATCGTAGGATGTTTATTTTAGCAGGATGTTTGCTGCCTGGAGGCTGGCCGAGTGGCAGCGGAGGGAGCTGGCTGTGGCAGTCCTCCAGGCCAGTCATGGTAGCAGCTTACCCTAGGAGGCGTGACAATGGAGGTGGAGAGGGGTGGATGCACCTGAGACATATTTTGGAGGTATTGCTAACAGGGATTTGTAGATGATTTGTGTAAAAAAGATGGCGGAAAGAGAGAGGACCCCTCAGTTTTTGGCTTGAACGAGCTGTATCATTTTTCAGAATGATAGGGAATGGGTTGGGGTTGAGGGAGAGAGAGGGGAGAGAAAACAAGAGTCATGCATTGAGTGTTTCTTATGCCCTTGGACGTCCAAATGTAGATGTAAAGTAGGCGACTGGATGTTCAGATCTTTCGTTTAAGGAAGAAGTCAGAGATAGAAATAAATATTTGCGAGTCATCAGCATAGAGATAATCCTTAAAAGCTGTAAGAGATGGAATGAAATTGCCTGCGAGGGGCTGAGGGCTGAGGATTAAACTCTGAGGTGCCATGAGCATCTGGAGGTCTGTTCGAAGTGGGTGCAAAGGGAAGTTGCGAAGGTGAGTTCAGGGAGGATGGATGAAAAGGAGCTTCTGAAATCAAGAGAAGAAAATCCTCCCTGCAGAGAGTGGTTGGCTGTTGCACTGTTAAGAGGTAGAGAGTGAGGGACGTGGAGAGAGGAACTTCATCCCAAGGAGCCACACTCGAGTGAACACCCTCCTTTATTGGCGCATCACTCAAATCCCTTGATTTACATTATGAACAATGTACACAACCACTTTAGGTATTTTGTATGTATATCTGTATAAATGGCCTGATTTAAGTGCCTGGAACTTAGATGTTCAATAAACATTTGATGAACAAAGCAATCTCCATGTTAGGCAAACCTTAGAAGCAGGTGATAACCCACGTGGAAGTGTTTAGAAAACAAGTTTCTTGGGATTTCCTATTGGAGTCCTACACAATCCTTTAAAAGTTAATAGTAGTGTTTAATAGCTACAGTTTCCTTTGGGGAAGATGACAAAGTTTTGGAGATGGAGAGGGGTGATGGTGGCGCCGCAATGGGAATGCAATTAATGCCACTGAATTGTACACTTGAAGTTAGTTAAAATGGTAAATTGTTACATTTATTTCACCAGTTTAAAAAAATAGGGAAAAAAAGTTCATAGTATCCTCACTGTAGATTCTGTATTGTCTTTAAAGAGAATGAAGTTGATCTGTACCTAATGGCATGGACTGAAATCCAAGTGACGAAAGCAGGGTGCAGACTAGTGTGTGCAGTGTGTTCCTTTTAAGGAAAGACAAATGGTGACGTACACTTATGCACATACCTGTTAAAAGTGTTACAGAAATTGTGTTTACCACGAGAGAAAGGCCTGGAAACCAAGGTGTTTTCCTATTGCTGACCATGAGTATGTATTACTTTTCAAATATAATAAGAACCTTAAGTGAGTAGTGGCCCTTAACTTACATTACTACTAGTGAGTATCTTCCTTAAAAATTGTCCTTGTTTTTAAGAATGTAATCCTATGTAAGCATTGGTCACCCGTTTCAGAAGTATTATCAACTCAACTTTAAAAAGGATGCTGTAAGTGCAGAGTGCGAGTATCAAACTTTGCCATCATTTATCAGATAGCTTGAGGATTTCTAACACGCTTTTCCTTCCTTTTCTATGTGCAGCATAATAAGTGTGCCACGTACTCTGTGGGGATGCAGAAAACATACTCCATGATCTGCTTAGCCATAGATGATGATGATGATAAAACTGGTAAAACCAAGAAGATCTCAAAAAAGCTTTCTTTCTTGAGTTGGGGCACCAACAAGAACAGACAGAAGTCTGCCAGCACCTTGTGCCTCCCGTCGGTTGGGGTTGCCAGGCCTCAAGTCAAGAAGAAGCTCCCCCCACCTTTCGGCATTCTCAACTCCGACGGTGCTTTGTACTAGCGGGAGGAAGCCAAAATGTTCGGGCCCAAAACATTTCCAGTGCTGACTACGCCTTCATATTTGTGCCATAATGGAAAATTTCTCAATATTCTCAAGTTCCGTTTTCCCACAGTGTAACCTTTCAATGGATATGTCTTTATGAATGAAAGTAACAAGAAATCTAGAAATTGGGTGACAGACTTATTCAAGGAATGTCACCATATGGTTGCAAGTTTATTACATGAAGTATTGTAAATCGAATAGTGTTGAAAACCTGGCTATTTTTAATGGCTACAATGATGACTTGTAGTTACTATCGGAGTTAAATTGGGGTTACCTATATTGGTCCTATTTGTAATGGTTTCCAGGCTTGGGTAATAGATCGTTCCTTAAACCAGAATCCAGATAAGCCCAAATTAAAGCAGGTCAAGGGACGATAATGATGGACTTAAGTTAGTGTTACTAAAATCTGTTCCGAGAGCTGCTTTCTAAGGGGAATTCGTTACCCTAAAATGACAAGATCTTACTCTTATTTCTACATAATATGAATGCTATTTCCAGATACAGTCTAGTGCCAAATTTGTCACCACTTATTAGATAAAACAGTTTAGGAGTGGCTTTCCTTCTAGTTACATGTCATCTAAAAGTTGCTAACACAGTGGCAGTGTTAGATGAAAATGCTGTCTACAAGGTAGATAATATACTGTTTGATACTCAAAACATTTTTCATTTTGTTTAAAGTAGAAGTACATAATTGTGTATTTTAATGGGTTAAAATGTTTTATAAGACAAAGATGTAAATGATACTAGTTTAAAGCTCTATTTGATTTTTTTAAATGACATTCTTACCAACTGATTTCTTTTGCTATAAGTTGGATGATACTGTGATTCTAACAAGATTCACCGTTGACATAGAAGATATAGCTAAAAAAGTATAGTATTAAAATCTAATTTTGAGAGTTAACAAGAATTTAAAGTGTTTTCTAGTGTGCAATATCAAAAGGGAAGTTTGGGGAAGTGTATCCACTGCTTTTGGGGGTGTTTTTGTATAAATATTTAAATAAACTCATTTGCCTGAATTAATGTTTTTTTACGGTTTTTACTTTTTCACTTGAATTCCCTCCTTTCAAATTGTTTCTATCCTAGTGCACAAATGTTATTGAGTTTTTAAAATTTACTAACATTTCACAAAAACAGGACTTCTAAGTTATCTTAGGATCTTTGAAAACATATGGCATCTTTAATTGTATTTCTTTTTTGAATGGGCAAGTGTACCCTTTGATTCCCCAGCCCTCCTTTCTGGGTACAGCTGCTCCTGCCGTTTTCCTGGGTATCTCCCCACTATTGGACCATACATTTACAAACACATTCTTTCCCTCCACCCCACACACTGGTTTTTTTCATCTTTACATGGGTATTCTAGACTCCAAGGCTGTCTGTGTTCAGATGTGCCCAGTGATTATAAACAAACTGTGCAGCTACCAGGAAGGGAAGGCAGGTAGAAGAACAAAGGTTGTACAATTGTTTATTTACATTGGCAGCAGCCCTCAAAACACAGGTATATTAAGACCAGACCTGAAGAACAGTGGCTCTGCCATCAGGAACAAGGGACTTAGGGTACACAGTGCTTCATTGTAAGTGTGTTTCCTTTAGAAGGTCATATCTACCACCTGAAACTTGTTAAGACCTTTCCATGACAGATGCAGGTCAAGGTCACACATTCAGATCTGCCCAAGCTGGCTTTTTGCTGAATCTGAGAGTCTCTAATTAAAGCGACTCTTTCAGGAAGATCCCCACTGGCCCTTTTCCTGCTAGCAGAATCGGGGCAGCGCCATCTGGGGCCCACTAACTTAAATGCCTGCACCCAGAGCAGAGCAGGATAACTAGCAGGTGCCACTCAGTCTTCCTCTCACCTTTCACTGGTTGCTGTGAGAGGAAATCTTTTTTCTTGGTTTTTAAATATGAAAACAAGATCTTGTAGTTTGCGATCTACAGGAGAAAACGTAGATGCTGTGAGAGGGGCTGTCACCTGGACTGTGTGAAGAACGCATGAATTTGCTGTGCTACTGCTTGCCCAACGACCGGCTCCAGTTCTTGGATGGAAGCGTTACTTAGTTGCTGGATACTTGGAAAGGTCTGAAGCAGAAGGGGAGCTTTAATTTTTCCAATTCCTGGGATCTGTTGCACAGTTCGAAGGAGGGATGGCTCAGAGATCAGAGCCGGTTTCTTCCTGAGAAAAGGGTTCTTACTGGGCTCTTTGGTTTGTTCTTGAACCTGAACCAAAATTAAAGGAAGAGCATGTGAATGCCCTCTAGAGGACAGGCGGTTTTCTTAAAAATTTGTTTGTGGGGCCGGCCAAGTGGCTCAGCTGGTTCGAAGCACGGGTTCTGAGCAACAGGGTTGCCAGTTCCCATATGGGCCAGTGAGCTGTGCCCAAGCTGAGCTGCTGCTGAGCTGGTGAGACTGTGTGCTCTTAGCAGCAAGGTTGCCAGTTGGACTCCTGCATTCTATGTCCCCCACTCCCTGCAACTAAGATTGAATATGGCACCTTGAGCTGCACAGCCACCAGCTGCCAAATGGCGGCCGGATGGCTCAGCTGGTGAGAGCGCGAGCTCTTAACAAGGTTGCCGGATCCACTCCCACATGGGATGGTAGACTACGCCCCTCCGCAACTAGATTGAAAGCGGTGACTAGACTTAGAGCTGAGCTGCGCCCCCCACAACTAAGATTGAAGGGCAACAACTTGACTTGGAGCTGATGGGTCCTGGAAAAACACAATGTTCCCCTTCCCCAATTCCCCAATAAAAATCTAAAGAAAAAAAATTTGTTTTGTGGAAATTTTAGTTTTTCCATTTGGGTCAGCTTGACTTAACCACTACAAATGTTTTCATATACCATGAATATGACTTTTCAGACATCAACAAAATTAAAAGATGAACCATATGATTACACAGAGGAGTAAGAGGCAAAATTAATTTACAAAAACTTGAGTTTTCAGAACGCTTAGGATAAAACCAATAGAAACATACTCTGCAGAATTCAAACATGTTCCTACGTTCTACTAAGAAACCTTTCAGTTGTATGAGATTAAATGATGGCTATACCTAAACTGGACCTGCTTAATACAGGACCTGGAGGGAGCTTGCCTATCAAAGGAGAAGCCCAGTCTGCAGTTAGTGGTGGATATGGGAAGGCAGAACAGCATTATATCAGGAGAAGTTAGGAATAGTAAAGCAAAAAATGTGGTGGAGAGCCGTGGAGATCGAGAGAGGTCTGTGAACGAAATAGGACTGCATTTCCAATTTGTTTCTCAACCCTAGCTGCATGTAAAAGGGGAAGTTAAAAACACAACAAAAATTAATACTTAGGTCCTACTCCCACATTCTGATTTTTAATTGGTCTGAGGTAAGGCTCACGTATTACTATTTTGAAAAGTTCCCCAAGAAATTTTTTTTTCCCCTAAAGATTTTATTGGGGAATTGGGGGAGGGGAACAGCACTGGGGAATCGGGAAGGGCATCAGACAAGTTGCTGTCCCCTTGTTCCTCAGTCCAGCTGTGGAGGACGTCGCCTCACTGGCCCATGTTGGCACCATCACTGCGCTCTTCCCAGGTGAGGCAGTCGCTCGCCGGCCATTGGACGGCCGCTCACAGCAGCTCATGAAAACAAAGCTGACACCAGTTGCCAGCCAGCCCCACTGCAGCCTACGCTGTCGCCGGTGACTCGCGGCAGCCCTGCTCCAGGTCGAGCTGTTGTTCACCATCTTAGCTGTAGAGGGCAGTGTCACTGGCCCTCATGTGGGATCCGAACTGGGGCCCATTGCTTAGAGCTGACATCCCAAGCCAACCCCCAACCAATGCGCCACTCGGCCGGCCCTCCACCCGCATGAAACTCTGATGTACAATCAAGTTGATGAACAGTCAAGTCAACTTAAACCAGGTTTAAAAAAACAACATAAACTTGTACAGAGTGCTGATGCTTAACAAAAGATACGTGGGGATGAGGCAAAGCAACTGCTAGTTGACATTTTCACCAGCATCAGTACAGAATAATGAATGATGGAGTCATCACAGCCTGAGAGTCAAAAATCAAGTCTCCGACCTATTCACTTTGTTATACACTTGCCTAGAATGGGTGGCAAACTCAGCTGGCTACAGAGGCAGCTTCTGAACTTAAATTCTTCAAAATTATTTTATAAACCAACACAGAGAATGATTAGATTGCATTTGAGGGACTCAGGAAGAATCCATAGCAAGGGCGGCTGCTAGAGTCAAGGATCCTTGAAGGTAGGGCCGGCCGAGTGGCACGATGGTTAGAAACCGGCTTGGGACGCCAGAGGGCCCCAGTTCGGATCCCACATGAGAGCCAGTGACGCTGTCCTCCACAGCTAAGATGCTGAACAACAGCTCAACCTGGAGCTGGGCTGCCATGAGTCGCCGGCGACGGCGTAGGCTGCAGCCCCTGTG
>NW_017731574.1:1336162-1392083 GCF_001890085.2 Hipposideros armiger
TGAGTCGCCGGCGACGGCGTAGGCTGCAGCCCCTGTGGCAGTGGGTTGCCATGGGCTATCGTATGTAGCCAGCAGCCAGCTGTTCCCCAGTGCTGTTCCTATCCCCCCAATTCCCCAATAAAAATCTTTAAAAAAAAAAAAAAGGATCTTTGAAGGTCAGTTGAGAGTCCATAAAGACAAGGCTATCGTGGAGGAGTAGAAATCAGTACTTACTAACTGGACAATGAGGCTGGATGCTTCCATATGGCTGGCCACTGGAAGCAACACCATCCCAAGGTTCAGCACAGTAAACTTCTGCATGGCTGGAAAGTACTGTTCACTCATCTGCGTTTTTTCAACGACTACAATTCCTTTAAGATTACCGGACTTCAAAGAACAAAACAAAACAAAAAAACAACAGTAAACCATTTTGTAACAAAATTCCTTTCAATGTCCCTCACTATCACTCCAAGGGTGCTTGGAATGCGCAAAGGCTTTCTATAAATTATTGCAAACCTAGGAGGGAGGGGGAATAAAAGTCAGTTTTCAATATCAGTTTCTTCAATTCAGTACTTACATTTCTAACGACGACAAGCCTCTTTCGGTAGCTATTCCCTGCCACCAAATCAGCTTCGGTGATATAAAGAATGCAGGATCTGCTAGACAAGTAAAAATCTACCGGGGTCAGGCCAGCCTCAAAAATGACTTTGATTTTCCCTTAAAATGCAGACAAGAAAATAAGTTCTGTGAGCTTTGGAAGACAAGGCGGCAACTGGTAAAACATTTTACTAAACGTGGGGTGAGGAGAAAGAGGGTTTATGCAGAGTGCTGCCCACCGACCTTGCATCCCTTGTGTTAGCGGCGACCCACGCCATTTCTCATTGGCCACAATGTGCCCAAAAGGCACGTGCACGGGGCCTGTGCGATCAGGGGGGTTCTTTTCCATCGGCGGCCTGGATCTAAAGTGAGAAATGCAAGACGGCACTTGAGCAGGCTCTCCTGACACGGCCCCACATTCCACTCGAAGCTGGGGCCTCTTTGGCAGGAGCCGGTCTGCAGTGTTCTCTAAAAGACTGAATTATTTGCAAAATCTAAGGACCAAGAAGGTCCTTAGGACGCTAAGAACGCTTAGGATCTAAGGACGCTAGTCGCGTCCCTCATTTTCACCACCTGCCTGGCCCCTGATACCTCTGCTCGGTCAGCGCTTTGGCTCCTCGGTCCAGTCCAGGGCGGGACCCGAGCTGGCCGGGATCCCACCTCGGTCCCACTAGAAGGGCTCCGGTGACTTTACCTACCGCGCACCACTTGGCGTTCCCGCCAACGCGCAACAGGAGTCCTTGGTCGTGCCAGCCCGCTTCCTCTTCACGGCGTTGGATAGGCTATGGCGTCGGGGATCGACATCTAATCTGGCCACTAAGAGAACGTACAGTGCGCACAGTTTCCGCCCCAGAGAGGATTTGAATGCGCCCGCTGGTTGCCAAGAGCGACGGGTCTGAAGTATCCTTGTCTCTAATTGGCGGGCGAGAAAACAGAGCCAGTGGCAGACGTGGGTGTTGCGAAGTCCTTGGCTTTGAAATTGCGTCTGGGCCAGGTCAGCGGGCGTGGCCAGGGTTTAGGGAACGGTCCCGGGCTCTTAGGTGGCCTGCGCTTGGATCCATCCCGGGTGTGACCGCCCCCCGCCAGCAGCAAGGATGCTCCTGGGGTTCCGGAGAGGCCGCAAGGGCCAGTTTGTAAGTAGACCCTCGCCGGGCCTGCGCTCTGGCCTGGAGGCCAGGGGTGAAGGGAGGAGGATTTGGGATTTGGCCTGAGATTGAGGCAAGGTAGCGGCGCAAGAAGAAATGGCTTTTCGTTCGAAACGCCTGGATTTTTCCGTGTTCTAAAGAATCCTTTATCCCAGGATCCGGCCTCAGTCAGACAGGAGTCTCCTTGTCTCCCCCGCAGCGTTCGCTCCGCGGTCGGGGAGTTCACTCCGGCGCACGGCACAAACCTCCACTGCTGGATGTCCCCGATGGGGAGTCTTTCTCGATTCCTCCCTCAGCCACCCACCACGGTCACCCCGTCAGCAAGTTCCATAGATTCTACCCACCAAATACATCGGGCAGCTGTCCCCGCCCCCGTCGCGTCTACCTGCATGTACCTGGACGGCTGCAGCGGCCCCTCACTGCTTCTCAGCTTCCGCCCTTGCCCTTTCCCCAGTCCGTTCTCCACGGAGCAAACGAAAACGCAAATCTGATCGTGCCACTTCCTTCATTAGAACCCAGTGCCCCTAACTCACTGTCGCCCCCTCTCCTCCCCTCCCCCGTCCTCTTCTCCCCGCCATACCAACTTTGTTCTGTTCCTTTCGGCCTTTGCTGTGCTCTCCCGTCTGCCAGGAATGCTTCCCTCCAGACCTTCCCGTGGCCGCTCTGTCACTGTGGCCGCATACTCCCAGCCTCATTCTCTGATCTCCTGTCTTTGCTACTCACTTCCTGTAGTATTCGGCCTCCAATAACCCGTTAACACATACCCACCCCACAATCACTGTATTGATCTTATCAGTGTTCTTACTGCCTTCATTTCCAGCCCTAATGTCAAATCCCACAGCCCATCATTATAATCACTCCCCTTATACACCCTCCACTCCCTTCCTCCTGTCTCCCTTTTCCATACTTGCCTTGCGAAACTCCAAACCTACTTACACCCATTCTCCGTAAACGTAATGCTTTAGGTTCAGAGAAAGCGTTTTGATAAGGGCGCTCCTGAACTCTGTTTTTAGTGGGGGCTAGAAAGCGTGTCTGACTTGGCTTCCTGTCCTCAGCCCTTCCACCTGTGGCTGTCATTTTAGACACATGGTTGTTGAGAAGCAGTGAAGACATAGTTGAAGCTTTTTTTTTTTTTTTTTGCATTATAATTTTGCTAACTCCGCATGGCATTATTGAGTTCCTACTCTGTATCTGATTGACAGCCTATGGCGACACTGTCTAAAAGCTAGACAAATCCATAAGTAACTCAGCACAAAATGGTAAGGCCAAAACTACTGTACAAGTGTGTACCAGGAAAGGGGCAGCGAAGTAAGTCCAGAGTTGCCCTGGGCCTTGGTGGGGATAAGAAAAGAGAATTCCAGGGGGAGAAAACAGCATATACAAAGGCCTGGGGGAAAAAAAAAAAGAATGAATTATTTGCTGTGTGGGAAATGAAAGGCAATTCTGAATGCTAAAGCATAGAGAATATGTGTGGAGATGAGGAGGAGTAGCAAGAAAAGAACCTGGGTCCATTGGTAGGAACCAACGGATAGCGGCTTACCAGCCTCCTGTGCCTCACCAGACCATTTATCTGTCATCAAGAGTGTGGGGTTGCCCGTGAGGGTTTTCCTACTGGGTTCAGATGGGTTCATTCTGTTTTAGAGGCTGAGGCAGGAGAACCGCAGTTTAGGAAATGATTATAGTGGTAAATGTTCAGCATACTGTGGGAGAGTCACTCTATCCAAAAAATAAAACAAAGCAAAACTCATGAGGTCTTTTTGGAGAACCTACTGGATGACAGCCCCTGGGGACTCAAAGGTGAAGAAAACCCTTTTTTTCTTCTCCTTGGACATGTCCCAGGTTGGGGTAGGGAGTGGTTGGGGATGGGGGATGATGCAGACATGAAACTGTCAAATTGCTAGACAAATGCAGGATGGTGCGCTACACAGAGGGGTAAACGGATTAGACACTGCGCTGGAATGCCTGCTCTTCAGGTTGGCCATCCAAGTGTAACGGGGCGGGGGGGAGGGGGGCAGCGGGGGCTGCAGGAGACATTTGGAAGACCTGTCCATCTCTCGCTCCTGAGGGGTGCCCCAAACCCTGGCTCTTTCCCTTGGTTGCTCCTCCTTTCTGTCCCCTGTATCTTATGCCTACCACTGCCTGATTAGTCTTTCCAGGGGCCAGTTTCAGGGGGTGCTCCATAATAGGACACAGGATCTCTTTCGTCTGGTATCAAAACTCTTAAATGGAAACAATCTTCTCTGTTACCCCATCCCATTGTTCTAGCCTCTCCCTCCCAGGTGCCTCTGTGTTACAGCAAACTGGAGAGACTTGTTATTTCCAGAGCACTACCACTAGTGTCTTGGTTCATTCCTTTGTTCATGGTGTTCCCTCTTCCTACAATGCTTTTCCATCACATTTCCCAAACGTGAGAGCAGTAGCCATCTTTGAAGACCCCGTCTGAATGCCTCTGTGATTTTTCTCCAAGGAGACACTGGAGACACTAGACCTGAAAGACCCCGTTCTCTCCCTGGGCCACCTCAGCACTTTGTCTTTACCTCTTGCTTGGCACGTTCCGTAATTCTGTGCTCTAGAAGAAGTGGGTGTTTTTCCTCTGTACTTTCCCTCTTTGAGGATGAGGACGAGGTTTCTTCATTGCTGTCGTGGTGTTTGGCCTCTAGTACGTGTGAATGAATGGCTGGTGCACAGAAAATGATTGGGCTACACTCAGGAAACTTCCGAGAGGCTCCCAGGTGCCTAAAGCAGGATTCTGCGACTTTCACTGTGTCTAGGAAACTAGTGTTTGTTCTTCTGCATCATTGAAACTACTTAAAATCTTTATTAAGCCCCTACCAGGTGTTGGACAATGTGCTAAGTGCTAGAGTCCAGGGTAGATAAAGACGAGAAGGTAGCCTGCTCTCAGGAGGCTTCAATTCTGCAAGGAGGTGGCAAGTGAGTGAGTAGGGTCATGAGGGGCTGTGCTGTGAGATAAATGGAGGTTCTGGAGGGTGACTCTCGGGGTCAGAGAAGCGGCTCTGAGGAGGGAAGGATGTGGGTCCCACAATGGGCAGCTGTAACGGTGCTCCCTGGGTGGGCATGCTTGCCTGGCCAGATGGGGATTGCAGGTAGCAAGGGGTGGAGTGGGCCTCCTGGTGGGGCTAGATCCCTGGGTGGCCCGTGCAAGTGTCCCCTCGCAGGCCAGGGAAGGGTTGTGGCAGGACCCAGATATTCCTTACACTAATGACCTCTGCTTGGTTTTATCTGTGCAGAAACACATCATCCATGGCCTTCTCCCTGCAGCCAGCATCGCACCAAAGCCAGCTGTGCCCCGGACACCTCCTCCCCGCAGCCCTAACCCCTCTCCAGAGAGACCAAGGTGAGTCTCAGGTGAGCAGGCACTGAGGTCGCCCTTGTGCTCAGCCACCAAGTGGTGGGTCCTGGAACTGTTCAAATTGGCAAGAAAATTACAAGTTAGGTGATTAAAATCATGTACTTTGAGATATTTATCATAGTTTCATAATTTAATATGGTTTCTCTGTGGGATAATGGCCTGTCTCTTTCAGGTGCCTGGTGCTCTCACATTTCATAATTAAGTGCAATTCGTGTTTTTTAAAATACAAGGTATTAAAGCCCAAGTATTTCACTTGATAGTATGTTAAAAGGAATTTGAGTTGTGCGTGTAATTTTTTTTTTAAAGATTTTATTGGGAAATTGGGCGAGAGGAACAGCATTGGGGAATCAGGGAAGGGCAACAGACAAATTGCTGTCCTTTTGTTCTTTAGTCTAGTTGTGGAGGACGTTGCTTCACTGGCCCATGTTGGTATTATCATTGCATTCTTGGTGGGAGGGTGTGGGGGGAAGGCAGTCGCTTGCTGGCCATTGGACGGCTGCTCACGGCTGCTGACAGCAGCTCATGCTAGCTGACAGCTGCTCACGTTGGCTGACAGCCAGTCACTGTAGCTCATGGCAACCCACTGCAGTAGGGGCGGCAACCTACGCCGTCGCCCGCGACTCACAGTAGCCCAGCTCCGGATCGAGCTGTTGTTCACCATCTTAGCTGTAGAGGGCACAGCATCACTGGCCCTCATGTGGGATCTGAACAGGGGCCCTGCTGCTCAGAGCTGGCGTCCCAAGCTAACTCTTAACCAACGCACCACTCAGCTGGCCCCATAATTTTTTTTACACATAAATCTGACTTGAAGAACTGCTTTGTGGGAAGGAAGGAAAGGGGGTTCACTTCCCAGGGCCTAGGTTTCCTCCCATCCTCCAGTGCTCCTAACACCAGAGAGCTGACTTTGTTTTATACCTAAAACCCCTGCCTGTGCCCTCCAAGATTTTAGACACAGGAGAATTTTAGGCCATTGTTTATCCATAAGATACCCAGGTACATGACTTGACTATTAACAGTGAGAACACATTTTATTCAAGGATGGTACCTTCTCTTTGTTTTCTTTGACACTAGGATATTGTAAACCTCCTGATAAAAAACACTGAAATATTTTTAGTGTTTGTTTTTTCCTCAAGTACCATCTTGATAACAAGAATAGCCATTTATTAGTATTTACTCTGTGCCAAGGACTCAAATAAGTGCTCTAGAAGCATTATTTCATTTCATCCTCTCAGTGACTCTATGAGAGGGGTCCTGGTGGCATCCCTCTTTCGAGCTTGTGTTCGTCCTTTGCCCAAAGTCTCACAGCTGGCAAACGGTGGCATCGCTGTGATGCATATGAAGTCTGTCCAGCTCTTGAGTGTTTGTGTGAACAACCCTTAAGTTGTGTCATTAGGACATAAATGTTTATGTGTCAGCAGCAATCGTGAGAGAGTTAGCTTTACATTCCATTATAAAACAGAAAAACAAACCAACACATGTCATTTCATGGCAAGCATGCTATAGACTCATTAGAAAATTTCTGTAGTTTCCTGTGCTTTACAAAAATACCTACCTGGATTGTAGTTGGCTTCAGCAAACCTGGCCCATTTCTCAATCTTTTTATTTTTAAAAAATAACATTCCAATTAATCTTTGATATTATTCTACTTCATGTATAATAGTGTAAGAATCTTACAAGCAATTTACTTCTGTTTCCTCCTTCCCATCTTTTGTGTTACTGTTGTCATACATTTTAATTTCATATGCTATAAACCCCACAATACATGTATTGTTGCTATTTTTGCTTTATACAGTCATTTGTCTTTTTAAGAACAGTTTTTTAGGTATAATAGACATATGATAAACTGTACATATTTAAAATGCATGATTGGTAAGCTTTGACATGTTTACACCCATAAAACCATTACCACAATCAAGATAATAAATACATCCATCATCCCCCAGAATTTCCGCGTGCCCCTTTGTAATTTCTCCCTCCTGTCTCTCTGTCCCACCTCCCATTCCCAGGTAACCACTGACCTGCTTTTTGTCACTATAGGTTAGTCTGCATTTTCTAGAATTTTTTTTTTTTTTTTAGCTGAGCCATCCTGCTACCTGTTGGCAGCTCAGCGGCTGCTCAGCTCGGGCTGGACTCGAACCGCTGTTGCTCAGAGCTCAAACTCTTGAGCGAGCTCTTAACCAACTGAGCCACTCGGCCGGCCCTCTAGAATTTTATATAAATGGAATTACACAAAATAATTATGCTGGCTTCTTTCAGCATAATTATTTTGACATTCATCCACATTATTGTATAAAAATCAGTAATTTGTCCTTTTTATTGCCGAGTAGTATTTCATTATAGGAATATGCCACATTTTGTTTATCCAACTCACCTGTTGATGGATATTGGGGTTGTTTTCAGTTTTTGACTACTAGAAATAAAGCAGCTATGAACATTTGTGCACAAATCTTTGTTTGGACATATGCTTTCATTTCTCTTAGGAGAGGACTACCTGGGTCAGATTATTTAGTTTATTAAGAAATTGCCAAACTATTTTCTACAGTTGTTATTCCATTTATGTTCCCACCAGCAGTGTATGAATTCCAATTTCTTCACATCCTCACCAATACTTGGTTTGGTCAGATGTGTGTGTGTGTATGTGTGTGTGTGGGGTTTTATAACTTTATTTGACAATCAGCCATTCGTTCTCATTTACGTTTATTAACCATAGGTAATTTTTTTTTTAGCTGAGCCATCCTGCCACCTGTTGGCAACTCAGCGGCAGCTCAGCTCAGGCCCATGTGGGAATCAAACCGGCGACCCTGTTGCGCAGAGCTCGCACTCTTGAGTGAGCTCTTAACCAACTGAGCCACTCGGCCAGCCCTAACCGTAGGTTTTTGAAAGTAGTGACAGGTGCATAGGTAACAATGTATAGAGCTTGTTCGGTGAATCTTCATCTTCATTATGCTTTCTGGCAACCATTTACTGGTAAGGTATGGAATAGTCCTTATTCCTTTGGCCCAACAGCTTTTTTGAGCCTGGAGTCCATGTGCACATCAGGAGTTCCTGCTTCCTTCTGGGCAAATTTCTGAATCTCTTTGAATGCCCAAGGGACCATTTCTTGAAGCTCGCTTCATGGATGTGCTCGTGATTGTTGCTGGGATGCTCTCGGGTTGCCACCTTATTGATTGCAGAATCGCCCCTTCTCACCACCCTTCTTTGTGGGAGCCATTCTTGCAGGCCCAGGTTGAAGGGGAAGAGCATGAGGGATTGATTGTCTTGGCCAATCTTTTGATTTTATTTTTTTTATAATTTTTTTAAAACTTTATTGGGGAACAGTGTGTTTTTTCAGGACCCATCAGCCCTAAGTCAAGTAGCTGTCTTCAATCTAGTTGTGGAGGGCGTTTTTCCAGGACCCATCAGGGAATCGAACCAGCAACCTTGTTGTTCAGAGCATGCGCTCTAACTAACTGAGCCACCCAGCCGCCCCTTGGCCAATCTTTCTAATTTTGACCATTCTAATAGGTGTGTAGTGATATCTCATTGTGGTTTTATTTTGCATTTCTGTAATAACTCCTGGTATTGAGCATCTTTTCAGGTGCTTATTTGCCATTTGTGTATCTTCTTTGGTAAAGTGTTCAAATCTTTTGCCCGCTTTAAAAATTGGGTTGTGTGTGTTCCTGTTATTGTGTCTTGAGAATTCTTTATATATTCTGGATATGTCCTTTATCAAATATGTGATTTGAAAATATTTTTTCCCCATCTGTGGCTTATCTTTTCATTCTCTTAACAGTATCTTTCAAGGAGCAGGAATTCCTAGTTTGTACGAAGTTCAACTTGTCAATTTTTTTCTTTCAGATTATGATTTCAATATAATACCTATTTCATTTTGGTTCTTTTTTATTGTTTTGCCTTCAATTTCACTAGTCTTTTCTGCAATGTGTAATCAACTCTTAATCCTATCCAGTGTGATTTTCATCTCCTGAAGTTTAAGTCTTTTTTATAATCTTTCATGTTTCTACTTAGCTTTTTGAACATTTGGAATACAGTTATGATAACTGTCTTAACATCCTTCTCTGCTAATTCTAATATATGTGTTCAATTATGAATGGGTTTTGATTGATTATTCTCTTAATTATGGGTCATGTTTTTCTGTCTCTTTGCATGTCTGGTTATCTTTGATTGCATACTAGACATTGTTTTGAGTTTCACGTTGTTGAGTGCTAGATATTTTTGTATTCCTGTAAGTCTTGAATTTTGTGCTGGGATGCAATTAAGTTACTTGGAACCGGTTTGATCTTTTGGTTTTGCTTTTATGGTTTGTTAGGTGGGGTCTGGGACAGTGTTCAAGCTAGGGCTAATTATTCCCCACTACTGAGGCAAGACCTTTTGAAGTACTGTACTCAGCGTCCCATGAATTATCATTTTTTCCCGCGGTCTGTTGGGAATAGATACTGACCTCAACCATGTGTAATCATCTGGAACTGTTCCTCTAATCCTTGTGGAGGGTTCTTCCTCCAGCCTTGGGTAGCTTCCTCACACTCATGCACAGAGGAACGTTTTGCTGAGCAATCAAGGAGGGCCTTCTGCAGGTTTCCAGAGTTCTCTCTGTTCAGCCGTCTCCTTTCTGGTATTCTGTCCTTCAAATTCTATCTGCTTTGGTGTTCCCAGACTCTCAGCTCCATCTCCACAACTCAGGGAGTCTGCCTAGCCCCACCTCAGTTCCTCCTTCCTGCACTGTGTGACCTAGAAATTCTCTCAGGCAGTTAGCTGGGCCAATTGTAAGTCTGTTTTGTTTTGCTCTTTCAGGTGGGAGGGTAAATCTATTACTCTATCTTTCCTATATTGCGGTTTTGAATAATTTGCAAGATTTTTAAAATGCCTTTAAAATCTTTCATATTTTTTTATATCCCTTTTTTTTAATTCTGATCTTACATTTTATTAGGAAAACCACTTGAATATAGACTACCCAGAATAAAGTCCTGGTTCCATCTCTTATTAGCTAGGACATTTTGGGCAAGTCATTTAATTTATATGAAAATGGAGGTAACAATAATATCTATTCACACCGTTGATGTAAGAATGAAATGAGATTGTTTGATGGCATATAACGGATTGTAAGTATGTGGTCAGTAGATATGCACTAAACACTGTGGAGCGGAAGGTAAGCCTTGACTAATTCATGTATCCTGTTGTTCAGCCTTTAGTTCACCAGCTCATTGGGATGCTTTTGTCCATAGATCTGCTCTGGCTGCAGTCATTCTAGCAACGACATTGACTGGCCGAACCGTTGCCATTCCTCAGCCTCGTCGGAGATCCCGGTCTGAGAGTGACACGACTTACGTTGAGAAGGACAGTTTCATCGAGCCCTATGCCACCACCTCAGAGATGAGGCATCAGTAAGGACCATATTGTTGGCTCTGCTTCCTCTCAGGGCAGAGGAGTAGCAGCTCGCGTGTGTGCATGTGCTGGGGATTGTGGTCGTTTTCATGGCAGCACGGAGCCATGAGTTTAGTGCTGCCTTTAGCCCTTAGAAAGATTCTCTGCCACAACCTAGATGGTGAAGTTGTCCCTCACCACTTCTCGTGTAGCTGCTCCCTGAACATTCATACTGATTTTACCTTTGTTGACCTCTATATTATAACTTTTCTCCTTTAACGTCATTTCTTTCATTGCTTGAGCTGCATGCATGCTAACATAGGGTTAGGGGTTCAGGATCATTTCCTCCTGAGGAAGAGAGCATTGAGGGGAGCACTGAGGGATATGCAGCAATCAAGTGGGAATGGCTCAGGGGCTGGGGGGATGGTCAGTGCGGGGCTGGGATGAGCTTTCTAGACAGAGAGAGGTAGCGTGACTCATGTGAGCAAGGGAAGGAAGATGTTTGTGGCCAGGAAGACTCGAGTGAGGTTAGGAGTCGTTTGAGGTGGGACTAGAGGAGTGGGAAAGGGGCCAGGGCGGGGGCCAGGCCAGGGATGCCTTTGGTTTTCTGCTCTGAGGTTTGGTACCTCCCCTCTGAAGCAGGAAGACACTGAGGGGGATGGGGTGGGGGATATATGACCCGATTTGCCTCTTATCTGTCCTGTTTGTTCAGTTTTGTTTTTCTTGTTTTTATTTTTACATACCAAATATTCTGTTATGTAGTAAGATCGATGAGTCTTTTCTCTGTAGTTCCGGTCATCACTTGTCAAATCTAGAAAGACCTTCTCTACCACAGCATTATATAAACAAATGCTCGTGTATTTCTTTCTAGGACATGTTTATATTTTTGGTTTTTACATTTTAATCTTGACTCCATTATGAGATGTTTGAATATAGCCTGTATTTCTCCTGATAGGAATTATGCTTTGGCTAAAGCTGAGGACATGATGCTAAAATTTATTTGCAAGAATAAGCAGATAACACACCATCAGAGGAAATTTGGAAAGGAAGAATATTGACCCTGGGAGTTGGGGTGGTGGGGGGAGGTGGACTGCATTATATTTTAAAATGTGCAGTTGAAGTAGTTAAAATAGAGGAGGACTGTTCAGTGATAGACAGGTGTTCCTGAGTGCCCTGAGGTGAACCTAGTGTTTGCAAGCATATTGAGCCTCTCATAAAGGCAGTCCCACAGATTAAAGGGGGAAGGAAAGGATTCAACAGTATATTGATTAGAAATATTGGGGAAAAAAATCAGCTTTGAGCCTTGCCTAATTCATTTACCAAAACAATTCCTACCCAGTGAAAGATTTGATCTGTATATATACATAAATAAGACCATGAAATCCTATATCTAATCTTATCAAAACTCTCAGAAGGAGGTGACTGCTATTTACTCCTAAGCTAAGAATTTAAAAGGTAAAAACAATTTTTTTAATCACCAGCATGTTAATTGGACAAAGGACATGAACAGACAATTCAACCTAGAGGAATTGTGACTTGCATACAAATATATGGAAAAATACTCAGTATCGGTAAGAAAGGGAAATTTATATAGTGAGATTTAAAGTATTTTGGCAAGTTTCAGGAAATTATTATCAATGTGGGTACAGGTTAGGGAAATGTTCTGTGAAATGATTTTGTGGGGTATACGCATGTAGGCCCACAAAATGTTCATACCATTTGACTCAGCAGTATACCATGTGGTTGTTTGTTTGATAGGACTAATTCTAAGTACAGAAGAGATAATCTGCACATAGATGTCCGTTACAGGGTTATTTATAAGAGTGAAAATGGGGAGGAGGGGAATGGCGGACTAAACTGGTATAACTACTTGAGTCTTACCTTATAACATTCTGACTTTAAAAACTTATTTTTATTTATTTTTATTACTTTTTTAAAGATTTTATTGGGGAACTGGGGGGAGAAGACCAGTGTTGGGGAATTGGGGGAGGGGAACTGTGCTGGGGAATTGGGGAAGGGGAGCAGCCAAGTTCTTGTCCTTTAATCTTAGTTGTGGAGGGCGCAGCAAGCTCAGCTCCAAGTCCAGTCGCCCCACTCAGCTAAAGGTGCTGTGTTCAATTAGTTGCAGGTGGGTGTAGCCACCATCCTATGCGGGAGTCGAACTGGCAGCCTCATTGTTAAGCGTGCACACTCTATCCCCTGAGCCACCTGGGGCAGCTCAGCTCAGGGTGCCAAGTTTAGTCTTTAGTTGCGGGTGGGCATAGCCCACCATCTCGAACAGACAACCTTGTTGTTAGGAGCACGTGTTCTCACCAGCTGAGCCATCCTGGCACCTGTTGGCAGCTCAGAGGCAGCTCAGCTCGGGTGCAGCTCACTGGCCCATGTGGGAATCGAACTGACAACCCTGTTGCTCAGAGCTTGCACTCTTGAGCAAGCTCTTAGCCAACTGAGCCACTCAGCGGGCCCCCTTAAAAACTTATTAACAACGAGGTAGATTGTATGTAGCAATAATAACTATTAATATAATGACCTAGGTAAAAAACTAGAAAGAAATTTCAAGAATGTGCAGAGATGAGCTAGTGGATGACTTACTCCTTTAGTTAGTTTCTATGTATTTTATAATGTAGTTACAATACTTTATGGTGGGGGCTCAGCAGCCATGCATTTAATACATGCATATGTACCAGTGTGAAGTGTTACGTGACTGGTTTATTATTTATTTTTCTCTTTGATGTTCTGATACAGACTAAATTGGCAGAGCGAGATGGAAAAAAGAGCTTCTTTGCCATCCTTTGAAATGCTGGGCTACGGAGAGGAAGAGGACACTGACTCTCACCTGTCCTCCAGCTGCAAGGAGTCAGGGGACGTCAGTGCCTGCAAAGAAGACGGAGGCATTGGTGATGCTGTATATGCCGTGCCACACAGAAATCAGGTGCTTGTCACATTCTAGAATTCCTTCTGCACCTTGACATTAACTTACAGTAAATTGTGTAGAGTACATTAGTAAGGACTTGGTCTTTTTTCTCTTCTGCCTTTGATGGCTTTTGTTTGGGGGCTTATTTTTCTAACGTATCCAGGCTCATTTTCTATCTGGTTAGGGTAAAATGTAAAACTTTTCATTTACCTTTTAAGGACAAAGTCCTTCAAAGACAAAGACAATCATCTTTATGTTCTCAGTGTAGAATTTCCATCTAATACTAAGTAATCCTGCTTTTCTCTTTAACCCCAGAAGCTATTTTTTCTATCACTTCTAATATCGGTATGCATGTGGCAACCTTTCTTCAAGTTCATGCCTGACTCGATGGGTATCATCATTTATCTCCATAGTAGCTGATATTCTTTGAGTGGTTACCATACTCGTATGTGAGTCTCTAGTTCAGGCTCTTGCATGTAGCTATCTCCCACTATCTCAGTGAGGTAGGCTCCATTTACGGCCCTATCACATGTGGGAAAACAAGGTTCAGAGAAGTTGAAGGAGCCCATTTCTTCACCACTGCCCAGCAGCTCTGGTATAAACTCTGTGCTTCCAGGGTTTTAAAAACTGGATAAGTGCCATTTCTTCAATGGCAAAAGACAGCACCATCATTTTTTTTTCCTTTCTCTTTTTTCACCGTCACTATAACATGTGTTAAGCACAGTGACTACACATATAGACTGGCAGCATCCAAGTATATTCATATTGATTGTATTGTATTGATCAGCCTCCACTATATTGAATCCCATTTTAAATGGTCTTGTCTTAGGGAGCTTATTTTGAGGAATCCATATGTGAGTATTTCATGAACTAACAATCACTTTCTAACATATACAGACTTTAACTTGCAGAGTTAGTTTTCTGTGCAGCATGGAACAAGCAGACAGCTGCCAAGAGCCCAGAGGAGGGTCTTCTGTAGTTTCTAAAAGGCCAAAGAGAAGTCCCACTTTCTGGCTAGTATTGTGGACCGAGGTTACCGATAGAGACGTAACACTCAACTATTTTGGAAGTGAAGCTTGCTCCCATATTGTCCTTAGAAGAAAGAGATTATAGTGACCTATAAAACCTCCTTTGTCATGAGCAGGACAAATATTTTTTAGGCAAGTCTGTCATGGTGCCTCTAAGACCCATGCGCAGTAGGGAAAACATTTTATTTTAAAACCTGAAAAGTAGAGCAAGACAACTGAACTATCAGGGACTGGTGAGGCCGTGGAGGCACTCTCAAGTGCTGGTGGGATTGTCAGTTGGTGCCACCACTTTGGAAAACTATTTGGCACTATCTGTTAAAGCCGAACGTGTATATTTTCTATAAGCCAGCAAAAAAAAAAAAAAAAGAAAATTGAGAAGTAGAAAATAATATAATACATCAGTTTCTCGTTCTCCAGAATGAGCAAGTTTTGGCATCTTAACCTCTTTTTGCTTCAGATTTTTATTTTGAATAAAAGAAATAAAATTGCAGTTAGGGTTGAATTTTTCTTCATCTCTCCTTCCTGCTCCATCTCTGGAAGACCATCTTCTGTTGAATTTGGAATGCGTTCTAGAAGTCTCTGTTTTTATTTTTATTTTTTTACTACAAGTAAGTGTCAGGAAACAAATATAGTACTATTTTTTTTTTTTTAATTGTACAGAGGTCCCCATACTGAACCAGTCATTTCACCTCTTGGCTGTTCCCCCTCAGCATTGCACATTTGAGATGGATCCGTGTTACTGTAGCTCCTTACCTCCTGATGAACATTTGGGTTATTTCCTTGCACATTTAGTACATGTACCTATGTGTGCTGGTTCACACTATTGGATATTGCCAAATAGTTCTCCAGAGCAGTCGTCCCTTTTGCCTTCCCACCAGCAGCGTGTGCGTGCGCATTCCCACATGTTTGTATATTCATAGCCAATAGGAAAGCCCGTTCCCACATGTCAGGAACCGGAGGTGGAGTTTTATTAGTAACTGATTGCAATGGAAAGGTTTCATCATAACCTTTACAGTGTCCTGGCCAGTTCCCGATGGCATGTGTGAAAGGGCCCTTAAGCCGGAAAGGGATTTCAATTTCTCACAGCCTTACGATTCCATTTTTTTGTTTTTTGTTTGTTTTGTTTTTTTGTGGCGGGAGGAGGAAGTTCATATTGACCTTTTCTGAGCATTAATGTATGCTAGGCAGCTTACATGTACCAATTCACTTACTTCACACCCTTGGGGGTAAGAGTGTGAAGAAACAGGATAAACGTCTTGCCCGAGGTCAACCAATCAGCCACCCAATGGCAGAGGTAGGATCCAGACCAGGGTGACCCGTTTTCCCTATTTTTAGAATTAAAATTTGTGTTGACAGCCCTTGTGCCTATCAAGAATATCTCTTAGACATAAATCTTGTTTTTTGAAACAGGCCAAATAGTCTTAAATTTATTATGTGATATGAAAAATATCTATCTTTGGAAAAACGGGTGTGTGGAGCATGTAAGACTGCTATTTAATCACTAGATGGCACCAGCTCTGAAGGAGATAATGCCTACGGGGTACATTTTAATTTCAAAAACAAAGTAAAATTGACTTCCCGATATTTACTATAGACATTCTGTAATTTGAAGTAAAAAAATGTATCATTTTATCCTTTTTTGGGAATCAGTCATACTGCCTTTAAAGTAAACAGTTGTCAAAATAAGTAAGGCAAGAAACCAGACTAGCCCCAGCAGGCAATTTGGATGTTAAGTCTATACCACGTGCCTCTCTCTGTGTTTCAGGGGAGTGTGGGCAGACATCTTCATGTGAAGTGTGCACCTGCTCAGAAATGGCCTAACAAATGGAAAGCAAGTCTTGTTTTCAGCAGTTTTCTTGTTGGTGCCACCGAAAAGTAAGGCTGGAGGGACAGTGGGGAATATGACTTTGTGCTCAGTTCATGCGAAGTCAGCCCAGTGGACAGAGCAACGCCACGGGCATTCAGAGACCTGAGTTCAAGTCCCAGCTTCTCGACTTCCCAGTTGTATAACTTGGGTAAGTCAGATAGCCTGCCTGCACCTCAGTTTCTGCATCCTCTAAAGGATTATACCAGGGAGGAGAGTGTTCTTTGGTCAGGTAAATAATTCAACAGATATTTTTTGAGCATCCAGGGTGTACCAGGAATTGTGCCAGGTTCTGGAAAATCAGTATAAGACAGAGTCCATAGTCACACAATTAATAGTAATCAATTGCAGCTAGGATAGACATTACAAAGGAAGGGTATGTGTGTAGTATGAGACTCAACCTTTTCTGAGAGGACTCAGCTAAGAGTGACTGCAAACGCCTGCGAAGGAGTTACAGCCTCCCTTCTGAGGCCACCAAAAGCGAGTGAGCTCTGCTCTCTTCTAGTGTTGGGGTCTCCTCCCTGCAGCAGGTGAGGAAGCGTGGCTTTCCAACCCCTTCTAGTTTATTTACCCTAATGTACCAAGTCAGGGGAGGTCCAGCCTGTCAGTGGACCTACAAAGTTCCCAGTGCAGGCCTGAGCGGTCCGTTTACCTTACAAATCAAAACTGCCCCTTTCAGGGTTATTCCTCGGTTCACCGCACATTTTTACCACACTCTTGCCTGGACTTTACCCCGAGGTGAAGCTAGCTGGCACCCTCGGCTGCTCCACCTCTAATGACTAAATAATGCATTTTAGGTAGTGTTAGCATCATTAACAGGAGGAGAGGCATCTGGGGAAATGACTGTCCCATTCTGGGCTGGACCCTGTGCACCATTAAGGTTAATCACTGCTGGATCTTAGAGTCATCTCACTCTTACAGTCACAAGAATCTGGACACTGCCACTTCCTTGCTATGTCAGGTTTTCCAGTACCTTGCTTTCATTTTCAAGTCTTAGAATACTCCTGATGTCACAGATTAGTTGTGCATGTTTTGAACTTTATATGAACTTCATGAAATCATAGAACATGTATTCTGTTGCACCTGACTACATTGATAGACATTTAAAATGATATCTTCCTGGTAAATTGAACATTTTATCACTAAAGTAAACCCTCTTTATCTTTAAAAGTGAGTTTTGCCTTATGTCTGTTTCACCTAACATGCTCCATCTTTCTTTTGTTGGATATTTGCATGGTCTGTTTCCTCTGTCCTTTAATTTCAGCCTTTTTATATCATTATGTTCAGCTGTGTCTTATAAACAGCATATAGTTTTTTTAAAAAGTTTACTGAGATATAATTCACATACCATACTATTCATCCATTTAAAGTATACAATTCAATGCAGCATATAGTTTTTGTTAAACTTTTCCTTTGTCCTGAGTTTGATAAACTTTTCCTTTGTCCTTTTACTGGACTAGTGAGGCCTTTTATATTAATGGCTATAAGGATATAGTTGAGTTTAAATTTGCCATCTTACTTTATTTTTCCTGTTTGTCCTGTTGTTCTGCATCTCATTTTCTCTTGCCTTCTTTTGGACCGATGATTTTTTTCAGTTCCATTTCTCTCTACTAGTTTGCAAATTAACATTTTTTCCCTAATAATTACCCTAGAAATGATATCATGCACGTTTTATTTTTTAAAAGCTGAGTTAGTAAGAGGATGCAGGAGCCGAGGACAAGTGCTGCAGACAGACGAGGGAAAGGTCCTTCCTGGCGCCACTGATGACCGTGCCGTGGCTGGACTGGCTCGCTGCTGCTTCCTTTCCTTTAATGCCCAAATGAGTTTTGTTTCAGTTAGCAAGGTAACTTTTACAATCAGAAGTATTTGGTAGTTTAAAAAATGGTTCTTTTTTTTTTTTTTTTTAGCCATCCTGCCACCTGTTGGCAGCTCAGCGGCTGCTCAGCTTGGGCCGGGACTCGAACCGCTGTTGCTCAGAGCTCGCACACTTGAGCGAGCTCNTATCCATGTAACTAATCCCCTATTGCAGGATACCTAGTTTGCTTTCAATTTTTTTTTTTTTAAGCTGAGCCATCCTGCCACCTGTTGGCAGCTCAGCGGCTGCTCAGCTTGGGCCGGGACTCGAACCGCTGTTGCTCAGAGCTCGCACACTTGAGCGAGCTCTTAACCAACTGAGCCGCTCGGCCGGCCCAAAAAATGGTTCTTTATTAAAACTAAAAATGAGTGTTCCTTGAAGATTGTCGCAATTCTTTGGCTTATTTATCGATGTATTAAATATACACAAAAGGTGTGTAAACCATACGTGTACAGCTCAGTGAATTTTTACAAAGTAGTCCCCACCCAAATTTACAAAAAAGAACATGACTATTAATAGTGCCCCAGAAGTCCCTCTTGGTGACCCAGAAGAGGTCACTCATTACCCCAGAGTCAACCATTGCCCTGACTCCAAGAGTAGATTAAATATTAGAAAATAATGTTAGATTAGTTTTGCCTGTTGTGAAAATTCTGTGAATTTAGTCACACAGTATGTGTTTTTTGAGGTTTTTGAGAGTCTTCAGCTCTTGTGCATAGCAGTAGTTGGTTCATTCCTACTGCTACGTAATGTCCCATTGTATAACTATACCATCCAATGGCTTATACATTTTACTGCTGTTAAATACTTGGTTGTTTCCAGTCTGGGCCTTTAGGAATAGTGCTGCTATGAACATTCGTGGATATATGTTTATATTTCTGGAGGGTATATACTGAGGGGTGGTGTATATATTGTCAGCCTTAGTACTAGAAGATACTGCCCAACAGTTTTCCATAGCAGGGTATCTTTTTGATGATATTTGAGTCCCCTTAGCATTTTCACATTTCCTTGATAATAGTGAGTAGTTTATATATATCTTTGACAGGGCGAGCAAAGCAGTTGGTTCTCAGGAGATAAAAACTAAGGTCATTCCTTTTCTCTTCCTTCAAATGATGAGTAGAGTGGGAGAACTGTCTGCCACTCCTGAGCTGGGTCGCCTTAGAGCCCTGTGCACAGAGCCTGGTGGGCCCAACGGCCTTAGCTCTTGGCTCTGAGACGCTCCAGTGCATCTTGCTGGTCAGTGCCGCCCGCTCCCTGCCGGCCTTGGGGATGCCCTTTTATTGCCTGCAGCTCAGCACAGCAAACCAAGCTGATCACATAAGTAAGATTTTAGTGAAGAATCAAGATAGCAGAAGGGAAGCCAACCCAGAGAGCACCAGGCTTATTAGCTTTTTGTACGAGGCATGGTCCACTGCTCTTTCCCTTGGGTTGCTTCTGTCCCCGCCTCCCAGAGTCCTGCCAGTGAGACTGTCTCCTCATCAGGGGATAGATTGTCTCCTCATAAGGTCCCATCCCTGGCCCACAGCTCTGCAGCCCTGCCACCATTCATGATACCCACATAGGAGGTGCTCACAGACAGCGGAGGGGAGGGTTTCATTTCATCAGGAAACAATGTTTGCAGTGGACTCACATAGCCAGCAACCATAATGGACCTCGATCTGGAACAGTTGCCTGATTGAGGGCTCTCACAGGGCGAGTCGGCAGCTCTCGTCCCGTGTAGAGATAACACAGTATCAGTACCAGAGTCGGATGGGATGGGGTGCTCTGCACAGCAGGCCAGATGCAGCCCATTTTTCTGGCTTGGTCCCTGGCGGGAATGAGGAAGAGAGGCTACCCCGGCAGCATGGTGGAACATGAAGTTCTTGACGCCAAAGCATAATTTAAATGGCATTGACTTTGCCACTGGGCTTTTCCTGATGATCCCGAAGTTTCATCTAGTCCTGGCCAGGTGTAGTCCTTTTTGTGTCTCGGAGAGGGAGGTGGCATGGAAGAAGGTGTAGAATAAGCCACTTTAGTTTGCTAGGAGGAAATTTGATCATATGTTTGCTCCTTTGTTTTTTGTTACAAAAGGTTCCATTGTCACATGGGGTGGACAGTGAAGATGAGGAAAATATTTCTGAGCAAGATGGGTTTCCGGACTCCCCTCTTATGCCACAGTGTACGCAAGAAAAAGGTAAAAGAAAAAAACCAAACCCAACTTAAAAATAACTATAAAAACGTCTTGTGACAATAAATATTGGTTAATTTGGGAGACGTATAGCCATTGCACCGCTATACTGTGATCCGTGATTTACAAGTAGGACTATTCCTGAATTTTATTTTCACCAAAGATAAGTTACATCACAGTCAACTGCCTGGATGTTGGGTTTGCTCACTTTGGAGTCCATTTTGTCAGTTCTGTCAGCCCTGAGAGGACACACAGGGAAGCAGGTTATGACTCAGCCTCTGAGGCTCTCCGCACTCTTTCCCTCTGCTCCCTGGTGCCTGGTATAGCAAGGGGCCAGCACACAGTGATCTCCATGGGAACGAGTGAGGTATCTGTCTTGTTTCCCACGCTATCTCCAGAGCCTGGAGCAGAGCCTGGCCCACAGTGGGCTGTCACTAAAGGTTTGTTGGATGGATGAGTCCATGGACATGTTTATAATACAACTCTAACTGTACGTTAACAATTGTCTATATATGTTGTCTGGCCCGGTGAGAGAATTCAACGCATTATAGCAAAGGTAGGGAAGAGTTTTCAGTTTCCTAAGAGGTGGCTTATGTTGGAGAAGTGAGGACGAGGCATAGCATACAGTGGGCACCAATAACTGCTCTCTCAGGACCCTCAGAGTTGATTGTGCTCAAGGAGGCTCACATAAATCTGTTTACAAGGTGACTGACCGAAAAACAGAATGCCAGCCTAGTCATACCTGGGCCAGAAATGCCAATTGGTTAGGTGGTATATTTTATTCCTATGGGAAAATCTATGTGAGTATTAAGGTCATGTAAAAAGTGTATTTCTTTTTTATTTCTTTTTATTTTTTTTTAATTTTATTGAGGAGCAGTGTGTTTTTCCAGGACCCATCAGCTCCAAGTCAAGTCGTTGTTTCAATCTAGTTGTGGAGGGCGCAACTCAGTGGCCCGTGTGGGGATAGAGCCGGCAACCTTGGTGTTATGAGCACTGCGCTCTAACCAGCTGAGCTAACCGGCCGCTCCCAAAAGTGTATTTCTTGTTTAATTATAGAAATAATACTATAAAAAAAACCACACCTGAAATGCAGACATATATCAAGCTAACCACACATAATTGTACCCCCATAATTAATTTTAACATACAATTGTGTATGTATAGAAAATACATGTTATTTTGTTACCTGCCTTTTAAAAATCTTCTGACCCATCCTGAATATCTCCCTACATTCATACACATCCATCCACTTTCTAATGTCTGTGTTACCTGTGGCCTGAAGTGTCACATAACAGTCAGAATCCAACCAGGACACAGAAAGCACATGGTGCTTTGACTAGGGAAAGTTGAATAAAAAGAGTTATTTGCTGTAACAGGATTGCCTACTAAGGGGTAGAAAGAAGTCTAAAGAACACAGGAAGAGCATGTAGAGGGAACAGCCACTCCCTCTACAGTGAATACAATGCACCCAAGGGAAAATCACCCACGGCCAAGATGCAGACATTGGAGAGGGTGCAGCTGTGGCCCACTGGCTAGCTGAGAAGTTAGCTGAGATGGTGTGCTAACAGAGCCCGCTGGGTAGCTCCCTTCCCCAGGGGAGTACCAGGAGAAGCCGCCCATGAGGAAGTGCTGCTGGCCACCTAGAAAAAGGGGGGAGAGCAGGAAGAGAGAGGGAGGAAGGGAAGGAGGGATGCATGGACACAGCATACTGGAATGAGGAATGAGGACCCCAAGCCTCTTCCTCCTCTAGTGTCTCCAGCGCCCTCTACTGATGAAGTTTATCATTGCACCACCTTGCTGGTAGAGAGACTGCGGCAACACAGGCAGGTGACACCAGGTGGACTTGGAGCAGAGAGGCATTGATAACTGGCACACTTGGTGACATGAACTTGGTGGTGTTTGGGATGGGTGCAGCTCCTGCAGTGGTTTTTGGTTTATGAAAAAGGCCCCATACCCACTCCAAATTTTAATTCAGTGGCTCTAGGCTAGGGCCCAGAGGTCTGTATTTTTAACAAACATTTTGGAGAGCCTGGTGGGGGTGATCCTTGGACAACACATTTGAAACCCTGGTTTGTTGTGGTTTGGTCCTTGACTCTGTCATTTCTAGGTGATAAGAGGCTTGGTTGAGTTCCTTAACCCCGCTTCCACTCAGTCTGAGTGCTTCTCATCAGGTTATTTAAAGGTTAAATTCAGTCACGTGTGTGAAGCACAGCACCTTTTATAAATGCTAGCTGATAATTATCGTCTAAAGACTAAAACCATCAAGCTGTGTGAGCCCAATGCTCCTCTCTGTTCTCTAGCAACACCCGGCCAGGAAGACCGGACACTGAAGTCCGTTGGTCCAGGTACCCGTGCCTTAGTCAGAGCTGCCAATTCTTGCTCATGGATGTCATCCCTCCCCTGTCCTTTGACCCCAATAGAGCTTTCCCACTGGTGCTTCCTCTTTCTCCTCCACAGCCAGATTTGTCAAAAGGTACATCTCCACACACCCTCCCTTCCCAGATCTGACAGTGTCTCCTCCACCCACTCCAGTTTGGCTCTGCCTCCATTACTCGCCCAGACCAGTGACCTTCATCCTGCTGAATACAGTGCATGGTGTTCTAGCTTCACCTTATTTGACTTGTCAGGAGCATTCCACACAGGTGATTGATTGCTCCTGCTGCTGTTGTTGGTTTTTAAAAAATTTTTATTGGGGAATAGCCATGGTCATTGTTTACACATTGCTTTCATGTTACAGTGGCATAGTTGACTCTTTTTTTTTTTTTAATTGGGGAATTGGGGGAGGGGAACAGCATTGGGGAAGAGGAACAGACAAGTTGCTGTCCTTTTTTGTTCTTCAGTCTAGTTGTGGAGGATGCCGCTTCATTGGCCCATGTTAGTATCATGATCATTGAGCTCTTTCCCAGCTGAGGCAGTAGGTCCCAGCTATTGGATGGCCACTCATGGCAGCTCACGGCAGCTCTCGCCAGCAGCTGCGGGCCACTCATGGTAGCTCATGGCAGCCCACTGCAGCCCCACTGCAACCTTCACTGTCACCGTTGACTCACAGCAACCCAGCTCCAGGTCGAGCTGTTGTTCACCATCTTAGCTGTAGAGGGCGCAGTGTCACTGGCCCATGTGGGAACCGAACCCGTGGCCCTGCTACTCAGAGCTCGCACTCCCAAGCCAACTCTTAACCAAGGCACCACTTGGCCGGTCCCCTAGTTGACTCTTTTTTTTTAGATTTTTTTATTGAGGAATTGGGGGAAGGGGAACAGAAAAGTTGCTGTCCTTTTGTTCTTTAGTCTAGTTGTGGAGGACGTTGCTTCACTGGCTCAAGTTGGCACCATCATTGCGCTCTTCCTGGGCGAGGCAGATCAGTCGCCGGCTTCTGGACAGCCGCTCACGGCGGCTGCTGGCCGCTCACGCCGGCTGCTGGCTACACACAGTAGCCCATGGCAACCCACCTGCCGTCGCAGGCAACACACGGCAACCCAGCTCCAGGTTAAGCTGTTGTTCAGCATCTTAGCTGTAGAGGGCAGTGTCACTGACCCTCATATGTGGGATCCGAACCGGGGCCCTCTGGCGTCCCAAGCCAGCTCTTAACCAACGCGCCACTCGGTTGGCCCCCAGCTGACTCTTTTAAGGAGGGCGCAGCTCACAGTGGCCCATGTGGGGATCAAACCAGCAACCTTGGTGTTATCAGCACCGTGCTCTAACCAACTGAGCTAACCGGTCACCCCACTCCCGCTGTTTTAAAGTGATGTCTCCCCTGGCTTCATGAGCTCGCCCTCTTGTTTCCTCCCACCTCTCTGGGGGCCCCGTCTTCATTTCCTTTGCAGGCTCGTCTTTCTCTACCTGCCCATTAAATGTTGGGGTTCTCCAAGGCCCAGTCGAGGCCCTTTTCTCTACTCTTAGAAGTAATCGCTCTCAGTCCCCCTGTTTCTGGTACCATTTGTTGTGTGCTACGCCCAGGTTTCCTCTCCCAGCTCATGACCCCATGTAACCAGCTGCCTGCTGTTTGATTCCGTTCTTTCCTTCACTCAGCCAGCAAATATATGTACACATATGGTGTGCCTGCTATGTTTTGGCACCAGGTAGCAGCTTGAACAGTCTTCTCAAAACATGAATCTGGTAGTGTCCTCGCCTAACCCCCTACACCCCCCACCACACACTCTTTTTACTTGGATTTCTTCAGTGATTTTCCACAGACTACAAGACCTACCTGGCCTGCCCGTGCTGACCATCCTCCAGCCACTCTGGTGTTCTTTTATTCCCTCAACTGCATGATGTCTGCCCTGCCACTGGGCCTTTGTACATGATTTTCTCCTCCCCATCATCTGATGTCTGTTATATGTAGACTTGTGAAAGGAAGCAGGACGTGGGGTTTATGTATGTTTGACTTTCTATATATTCAGATAGATCTGAAAGGAAACATACCCAATCGAGAACCTCTTGGGAGGGCAAGGTTCAGAGGATGATGGAGTTTTGATTGAACTCTAGGGTTAGGATTTTTGATGGCATGTGGTGTGAACTTTCTTTCTATAAATAGCGGGGTAGCATCTGGCGTGGCATCTCGTATGCAATGGGATGTCCAATATGGGAGACTTTTGTTGTTATTTTAATAGTTGATACCACTTGCCTGTACAGATTATAGAAATGAGAAGAGTGAGGACGCTGGAAATCTTTTTGAGAAATTATAAATGAGAAAATAGGAAATAAAATATAGGCACAGAGCCAAAAGAACTGCATTTACGTTACATTACATATACCAAAGTAAACTTGGGGTGATGTAAATTCTGAGTTCAATCTTCATCAGGTTCTTTTTTCTGAAAAGTTGATGATTAAGATAAAACAGAGGTCATTATTTATTTTCTTGGGGAAATAAGTGAATTGCCCCTTAAAATCTTTTTAACATGGTAATTTTCAAACATGTACAAAAGTAGAGAGAATAGGGAAATGAACTCCCATGTATCTGTCACCCACCTTCTTCTGCTGTCCGCATTTTGCCATTTTTCTTCATTGAATCCCCTGCCCCTCCCCAACTTTGTTTTGTGAAGAATTGAAGGGGGACTTAGAAGATTCCATTACATACGAAGGCAGCAGATCTGATGCAGTATTGTAAGATACCCAATCAAAACTGTTGTAAAAGAGTTATTAAAACTTTCTCTTGTTTTGGTATCAGTTTAAACAATTGCTCACCAGAAATTTTTTCAGCACTTACTATGAGCCAGAAATGATACTGCCATGGGCCCTTTCCCTCACATTCAGGTTGCCAGGGAGGGGTGGGATGGGGGGGGGTGGGGATGTGCAGATGGCCAACTGCCTGGGTGGAGGCAGGCACAAAGACGTTGTTTGCCTGTTTGCCGATTGTAGAAGGCAGCAGGGAGAGGTAGCCACATGACTGGACTCGGAAGGACTGGGTAAGATTTCATCCGGTGCCCCCGTCCAGGCTGCCCCACAATACTTGATCAAAAGCAGTTTGGTTCACAATAGTGGGTCAAGATGACTTTTTTGGTCAAAAATAAGCTCTTCAGCGATTCATTGTTTAAGTGTTGGCAATTGTAATGAACCAGGAAGTAGATTTCTAATCTTGTTTGCATCCTTAAGCATTTTTTTGTCTGTTTTTCTGAATTCTAATCTGCTCTGCAAATTAGTCGTGGAAACTTAAAAGCAACCAACTTTTGAAAGTTGAAAGTCCAGCTTTTCACTACAGCAAAAGGTACAAGCAAACTGGAACATAAGGTCACCCTCTTCGTGGAGTATCTTGATCACAGATGAAATCGTTGTACGTTGACAATGAGTGACTGGGCACAATTTGTTTTCATCCGGGTCAGTGAAGCAGTTTGCTTCAAGGAACAACTACTTTTATGACCAAAGTCAGATGCTACTTCTAGGCAGGATAGGCTGAGCCCATTTGGGGAATGGCTGGTGGAACGTGGGGAGAGAGCACAGGGGTGGGGTCTGTTGGAAAGGTGGAGAGGATCCCCCACACGGGAAGGGCTCAGAGCCCCACTGAGGGGTTTGGCCTTGGCTCCGCAATCCTGTGAGTCACGGAAGGTGGCCAGGAAGGAGCAGAATAGACAGATGAGCAGTTCAGAGTTGGGCTCCCTGTTTTGCTCCAGGACCAGCTTGCTCTGTGACCTTGTAAAGCCTGTCCCTGCTCGAGGCCTCGTGTAGCTCATCTGGAGAAAGTGAGCTCCTGTGATTTTATTCTTCTGAGTTGTCAAATGTCTTTAATCTGCTTTACATTTGTTTTCCTCTTTTTTGTTTTTAATCAGATGGTAAATATTCTGTTCTGAATTTGAAGGTAAGATGAGTTTTTTAAAAACCGATTTTCTCAACAGACAGAATTCCCACCATAATTTAAAAACTGCTTTTGTCATTTCTAGGGGGTGGGGGAATCTTCCCTTAAGAGTTGTTTTCCATTGAATGTTTCTTTTTAAATACTTTAAAAACATGAAGAAACTTATATTAGCTGTCATTGAAAAATGAAAATAATGAGAGGTTAGAAATCACTTACATAATTTGTGGAACGAATAGACAATAACTCATTTGCAAACATGAATAGTTCTGACTTGTTTTTAATTGTGCGATGGCATAGGAATTTAAAAATTAAACATTTCTCAGTAGAGTTAATGTATAACCTTATCTACTTTTTCAGCAGAAATTAGAAACTTAATATCAGACTGATGCGTAGTGGAAACATTAGCAAAAGTTCAAAGCCTTCCCCCTTTCCTCTAAGATTTGTGTTGAAAAGCGAGATCTTATATGCTTGTCTCAGCACCTTGCACACACGCTTCTCTACAATGGATGGGGTCTTTTTGTGTATCCCAAGGAGAAAGGCCTGGTTGGAGTTTGCTTTGTGCATCTCTGTTCGGCCCTTGCAGCTGTTCACATGCTTTAGAATGTGAACCGATGGCCTGTTACTCATGGGACCTGCATGTAAAGACACAGTGACTGAACTCACAGGCAGAAAGGCAGGAAGAAAGTTCGCACAGAAGGTGCTAAGACCCTTAATTCAGTCCTCTCATGTTTTGTTTCCCCACCCCCAGGATGAAAAACCACCATTATGTGAAAAACCTCCACCAACCCCAGGTATTTGCCTTTTGAATTTCATTATGATTGAAAAACTCATAGTTTTATAGAATATCCAGAATAACCTCATCTAAAATAAAGGTCATTTTTTTTCCTTTAAAGGCTGCTGCTTCTATCCCGTTACTGGAATTGGGAAAAGGTAGCAATTGAGCAATTGTTGAACTTCTGCCTTTGACTTAAAAGAGAGGGTCCAAACATTCAAACATCAGATGGTGGATATATGTCCCCATGGGATGGGCTCAGATCCTGGGGGACTAGCCGGGGTGAGGGCCCTGTGAGATGTGCTTAGATGCCCGGGAGGGTGGGCTCTGCTCAGGGGCTGGAGGCAGAGTGTGAGGTCTAGAGATGCATTCCGGGGTGCTCTCCCCTATACCATTTGGGGAGCTTCAGTAGCTTTCAAAGTGAATTTTGTAATGTTTGCCTTTTATGCCGCACATCACTAGTCTGAAAATAGTATTGGGTATCAAGACTTTTAAGTCTATCCTCCGTGTAGGATTGACTTCATTTTCACCCACTCTACCTTGGTGATTTTGGTGCTATGTTGTGGGAAGTTACTAGGGCTTCAACTTCTAGCCCAGAGTCTCATTCATCATTGTATATATTCTGCTACGCAGCCCATGCTTTGAATTTACGTATTAATCAAAGTGTTCCTTTCCATGATTTCTATGGAGTGTCGACAAGCATCTCTCTGAGAATATTAAATACACTCATTCCAAAATCACTCTCTCCTCTGTTATTTGACTTTGGTGCTTCCCTTGGCTCAGACACTTGATGGTTCTTGGTAGCGTGCCCTCCTTGGTCCTTGAGCGGCCCTGTTGGTCTGCCTGGGGATGCTGTATCTGCTTACTGCAGGCTGCTCAGATGGGGAACCAGCCAGGCTGCCAGTCATACAACCTGTCTCTAGTGAGTGACGGGGACAGGCAGAGTGTGTGGTCAGTGGAGGGTGGAAGGGACCCTCTTCCTCCTGGGATTCTCCAGCTCCCCTGGGCCTGCCCTGTCTCTCAGACCTCAGGGCCTGTAGGTACTGCCTGCCGAGGGGCACGCATCTCTGCTGTTGACTGCCCGCCCATCTGGTGTTCTAATGGGATACCTCATCAGTCTTTTCTGGGCCACTTCGTGTTCCCACTACCTGCCAGGGCACGGCACTCCCACCTTTTGTAGCTGACCTCTCTTGACCTATTTTAGGCTGCAGCTTCTGTCTTCAATCTAATCTCAACTGTTTTCTTTCTGGGATTCCCCATGGTTCTCCTCTTGTTCTCAGTGTAGTGGTGGAGTTCCTCATTTCTTAGGCTTTCCTTTCATGTTCTAGAGTCTGGATATATGTGTACTAGAGGCTAGGAGAGGCTATCTGGACCCACCAGTCCCCCCCTTAGCCCTTGCCTGCCTTCTGGGGCATGTGCCACGTCTACTGTCTGGAGCCACCAGCTCTTGCCCTGTCTGCCCTCAGAAGCTCTCTTCTGTTTCCACCTCCATCTGGATGTGTGCCCTGGCCAGAGAGCCCAGTGTAATTCTCACCGCCGTTGGCATCTCTGAGCATATCTGCCCAAGAAACATCTCTCTCTCTTTTCCTCCAATCTTTCTTGCTGTTCCTTCTTAAAACCCTTTGTGATCTCTGGTTTTCTCCTCTCCTGGTCCTTCAGGTCCTGCCCACGTGCTGGCGGCTCCTGTCTCTTCAGCTGAGGCTGCCGTCAGAGCTTGGGGCCTGTGTCCTAAACTGAGCTTACCTTCTCTTGCTCCACCTGGATTCCTTGTCTGGCAAAGTGTCTTCCAAACCACAGATCTTGGTGCAGATCCTCAATTTGCCTCTCTCTTACTGCCCACACCCAGTCAGCCATTGAGTCCTGTCAATTTTAGCCCCTAAATCCTTCTCTCGAATGTTCTTTTCTCTCTGTCCCCACTGTAGCGCTGCCTCTTGAAGCCCCTCTGTGCTGGGCCTTGTTACAGTTTACTTTCTTTACTACTCTCCTGAGGGGTTCATCTGAGAGTAGGATCTCTTCCTTTTTGAACCTCTGCCTAAAAGCCTTTCTGGCTCCTGATGGCCTCTGCTCTGTATATTATGATATGCAAGGGCCTCCCTTGGTTCCTGCCTCCCCTTCTGTCACGTCTCTTCCTGTCCCCTGCTGTAGTCTTGTCATTCATTCCTGTATAGGCTGTTCTCTTTCCAGGGCCCAAAGAACATAGCACGAGGCCTGACATGAAGGAGTTGCTCACGTGTTTTTTCAAATAAAGTGTTGTGTAATTTTGATGTAAAATTGGAAATATCAGTTAATATTTTAAAACTTTTCCCCTGTGTACCTTTTCAGGTATAACTGGCAAAACACGTCAACGATATACAGAAATAACCAAACAAAATTTGGAGGAATTAAAAGAAGAAAATTTGCATCTGAACAGTACAAACCAGACCCTTACTCTTGAACTTAACATAGTCAAACGAGCAATGAAGGAACTACAATTAAAATTTAAGAGAACAGAAAAAGAAAATAGAAAGCTGAAAGAGGCTGAGAAAGCACCCTCTCAGGAAGGTGGGGACAACTACACAGTTCTTTTGTTAAAGAAACAAACAGGACTTCATTCATTTTCTTATTTATTTTGAGTTAACATTTTAGGTTACAATATTTGTTGACATGAATATTGATATTTTCTGTTGTTATATTTTTGGCTCTTTCATTAATATCCTTATATTTGTTGAAATTAGATTTTATCTACTATATCATTATTATTGTTAATGCTAAAGAAATTCCAATACTTCTGGAATTTGATGCTTAGGAAAGTAACTTACATATATTTCATATCATTTTTTATCCCTCCGAGCTGCATATATAAGTGCCATTTTCACCACATACCTATCAGTGATGAGGATTGATTTCTTGCTAATTTGATAGCCACAAAAAAAGGGAATCCCATTTTAATTTATATTTCCTTTATTATTGATGAGCTTGAATTTTTTTTTCCATATCTTTTCAGGTCATTTTCTTTTTTATAAATTTTCCCATTTAAATTGAGATACTTGGCCTTTTCTTATTGGTTTGTAGGAGCTCTTTACGTATTAAGGATTTTAGCCCTTGTCATTTATGTTGTAATATCTCACTTTGTTGATAATTTAACTAAATCTATAGGATATTTTTCTTTTATGACTTATGCCCGTGGTGTCAAGTCCTTTTTACCTGTAAGGTTATATGAATATTCACTACTGTTGTCTCTATAATGTATCTATTTACATAAGGCTAATATTATGGCCTGAAGAAAGATGATAAAGCTTTCTTCATATACACCTTGCATATTTCTTGTCTTAGGCACATTTATTTCTAGATACTTTATATTATTTGTGTTATTGTTTTGTGGGATCTATTTTTTCTATTATATTTTCTAATAGGACGTTGCAGTTATTTGGGAAGGTTGTTAGTTCTAACAAATTTTCAATTTATTTTGTGTGATTTGCAAAGCGAATATTTATATATCATTGGAAGCAGTGATTTTTCCTTTCCAATCTGAAATTTTTATTTTACCTTAATTGTACATGGCAAAATTTTCCACAAACTTCCAAAACAGTGTTGACTATTCAGTGTTAAAAAACTTAGAAACTTATTCATTTATACCTGTATAGTTGTCATTCACTACCTTGTGATCCTAAAAGGAAAAAAGTGCAAATTATTAGCAATTTATAGAAAATCTTAATTTGTTACAAGTTCTTATAATATTAACTTTTTTTTCTGTAGTTGCTGCACCTGAATTACTTTATCTAAGAAAACAAGCTCAAGAACTGGTGGATGAAAATGACAGGTTGAAAACGACTATCCATCGTCTGAATGTAGAACTGAGTAGATATCAAACAAAATTCAGGCATTTATCCAAGGAAGAGGTAATGTTTCCAATTAAGAAAAATAACTTTTCGGATTTTTTTAGTCTTTCCTATTCAATTTACTTCCAACCATGACGGGTTCATATTTATTATTATTTGGTATAAAAAGACACATACAAAGCACAGTCTTTCTAGGAGCCTTTCTATTTCCTTCTTCTCTCCCTCCTTCCTTCCCTCCTTTTCTACCTTCCACTCTCCTTCCCTCACTCCCTTCCTCTTTCTCCCTCCCTCCCTCTCTTCCTTCCCTCCTTTCTTATAACAAAGGCAATAAAGGCTCTTTGTATAAAATTGGGACAAAACAGGAGTTTATGTAAAGTAAAAGAGTGGAAGTCCATGTCAGTGGTTCCTTTCTCAGTCCTGTTGCTCAAGTTTACAGCTGTTGTTAGTACACTAATTTTCTAAAGAAAGCAGGCCAGTTTTTACAGGCCCCCCAAACACCTAGCTCTGATAGCCAATGGGGCTTTTTTTTTTTTTTTAAGATTTTATTGGGGAATTGGGGGAGGGAACAGTGTTGGGGAATTGGGGAAGGGGAACAGACAAGTTGCTGTCCTTTTGTTCTTCAGTCTAGTCGTGGAGGACGTCGCTTCACTGGCCCATGTTGGCACCATCATTGCGCTCTTCCCAGGTGAGGCAGTGGCTTGCCGGCCATTGGATGGCTGCTCACAGTGGCTCACGGCAGCTCACGAAAGCTCATGCCTGCTGCCGGCCAGCCCCATTGCAGCCTGCGCGGTCGCCAGCAACTCACAGCAGGCCAGCTCCAGGTTGAGCTGTCATTCACCATCTTAGCTGTAGAGGACGCAGCGTCACTGGCCCACATGTGGGATCCAAACTGGGGCCCTGCTGCTCAGAGCTCACGCTCCCAAGCCAACTTTTAACCAATGCGCCACTTGGCTGACCCAATGGGGCTTTTATTCACAAGTCCCATATAGCACTATGGCAAACAAAGAAGCAGTTTTTAAATGGGCTCAGGAGCACCCCTTACACACCCTTATGACTATCTACCCAGGTTCAGCACAAAGGGAGCAAGCAAAAATGACCATGTCCCAGTTTTTCCCTGGGAGGGGTATAACTACATACTTTCCCAGCTTTTGCCTGAGAGTCTGGCTTCTAATCTAGGTGCTCACTGCAGTCATTCTCCTTGGGACACTGGTGGGTCTTAGTACACCCTCAAGTACTGAGAGCTATTAAGAGCAAAGACAGTGGACAATCACAAAGGTTTGAAAGGCAGCCAGGAGCTCCAACCAGGCTGGTTAATAAGGCTCATCCCTTATAAGAGACCATTCTGTCAAGACAGGGAGAGGTGGCTGTTTTATGTAATGCACAAGCATCAACATAGAAGGTTGGAGAAAATGAAAGAAAAAAGGAATATGTTTCAAAGAAAAGAACAAATCTCCAGAAACCAGTTCTAATGAAATGGAGTTAAGTGATATACTGAATAGAGAGTTCAAAATAACAGTCATAAAGATGCTCTTCAAGGTCAGGAAAACAATGCAGGAACAAGTGAAAATTTCAACAGAGACAGAAAATGTAAAAAGGTACCAAACAGACATCATAAAGCTGAAGAATACAATAACTAAACTAAAAAATTCAACAGAGGGGTTCCATAGCAGACTACAGCAAGTGGAATTAAGGATCAGCCAACTCGAAGACAGGGCAGTGAAATTCATTGAACTAGAGGATCAAAAAGAAGAAACAATGAAAAAGAATGAAGATAAGGAATTTATGGAACACCATCAAGCAGAGGAATATACATGTCTTAGAGGCCTCAGAAGGAGAAGAAAGGGACAGAAAATTTATCAAAGAAACAATAGCTGAAAACTTTCCTAACCTGGAGAAAGAAACAGACATCAGGATTTTGGAAGTCCAGAGTACCAAATGCGATTAATCTAAAGAGACCAACACCAAAACATATTATCACTAAATTGTCAAAAGTTAAAAGCAAAAGAGAATTTTAAAAACAGCAAGGGAAAAATAAATTCTTCACATACAAAGGAGCCTCCATTAGACAATCAGAATTTTTCAACAGAAACTTTGCAAATTACAAGGGGGTTGGATGATATATTCAAAGTACTGAAAGAAAAGATTTTGCCAACCAGGAATACATTAACCTGGTAAATTTGTTCTTCAGAACTGAAGAAGAGATAAAGTGTTTTCAGACAAATGAAACATGAAGGAGTTCATAACTGGCAGACAAGCCTTGTAAGAAACAAAGGAATTCTTCAAGCTGAAAAGAGTGGGTGCTAATTAGTAACAAAATCATATGACAGTATAAAACTCACTAGTAAAGGTAAATATATAGCTAAATTCAGAATACTCTAATATTGTAACGGTGGTAGGCAAATCCCTATTACTCTAGCATAAAGGTTAAAGACAAAAGTATTCAAAATAACTACATAATTAATGGATGCACAATATAAAAAACTATAAGTTGTGATATCAAAAACAAAATGTGGGGCTTTTCTGTCTCCCGGGCCCCCTGTCCCCTCCCGGCCTATCGCCCTCGGACCTGGGACCCACGCTGGGAGGAGGGTTGCCTGGGTCTCAGCCCCTCCCCGTCCCCAGGCTCCCAACTCCCTGAGGTATTTCTACACCTCCTGGTCCTGTGAGACCCGGTTCATCTCCCTCGGCTACGTGGATGACACGGAGTTCGTGCGGTTCGACAGCAACGCCGCGAGTCCGAGGATGGAGCGGACGCCGTGGATGGAGGGGCCGTGGGTGGAGCAGGCGCTGCCGGGGTACTGGGAACAACAGACGCAGGTCAGCAAGGGCCATGCACAGAATGAACCGAGTGAACCTGTAGCCGGCGCTCCACTACTGCCACCAGAGCGAGGCCGGGTTTCACACCTACCAGGTGATGTGCAGCTGCGACCTGGGGCCGGTCGGGCGCCTCCTCCGCGCTTCTGAGCAGTATACCTACGATGGCGCTGACTACACCGCCCTGAACGAGGACCTGCGCTCCTGGACTGCGGCCGACAGGGCGCAAGTGGGAGGTGGCCCGTGCGGCGGAGCACCTGAGGGGCTACCGTAAGAGCCTGTGTGTGGAGTGGCTCCGCAAATACCTGGAGAAGCGGAAGGAAACGCTGCAGCGCGCAGATCCTCCAAAGCCATACGTGATCCACCACCCCACCTCTGACCGTGACGTCTCCCTGAGGTGCTGGGCGCTGGGCTTCTACCCTGTGGAGATCACTCTGACCTGGCAGCGTGATGGGGAGGACCTGACCCAGGACGTGAAGCTCTTGGAGACCAGGCCTGCGGGGGACGGGACCTTCCAGAAGTGGGCAGCTGTGGTGGTGCCTCCTGGAGAGGAGCACAGATACACGTGCCATGTGCAGCACAAGGGGCTGCCCGAGCCCCTGACCCTGAGAAGGAAGCTGCCTCCTCAGGTCACCGTTCCTGTGGGCATCATTGCTGTGCTGGTCCTCCTTGGAGCTGCGTTCACTGGGGCTGTGGTGGCCGGAGCTGTGCTGTGGAGGAGGAGGGTGCTCAGGCTGCAAGCAGTGACAGTGCCCCAGGCTCTGATGTGTCTCTCTCTTCTAAAGTGTGACACAGCTGCCTTGTGGGGGACTGAGTGATGCAAGATTCGTTCATGCCCCACTTTGTGACTTCAGGAACCTCTGACCTCCCTTTCTGCAAGGGCATCTGAATGTGTCTGTGTTCCTCTCAGCATCATGTGAGAAGATGGGAGACTTTCCGCCCCCTACCCTCCATGTCCTCCTCCCCACACTGAGTCTCTTCCCTGACCCACTGTCCTGTTCCAGCAGAGGCTGTTTCCATCCCCGCCTTTACTTCATGTTACTCTGAGCGGCAACTTCCTACTTCTGCTGAAATAAGAATCTGGATGTGAATCTGTTTTTTTCAGTTCTGGCCATGAAGGGTTGATGGGTTAATTAAAGGAGACGATCCTAAAGTTTGAGAGGAAATAAATGGAAGACCTGAGAACCTTCCAGAAAAAACAAAAAAACAAAACCAAAAGACCCCAACAAAATGTGGGGTTAGTGGTAAAAATGTAGAGCTTTTGTATGTTTAATGTGTACCAAGACCCATCAGTGTCCTAACAAGGGTGATTATAGTCAACACCTAGGTACAGACTGATTACAAACTCAAAGTTAAGTTATTATTTAGCTTAAAATAGATTATTATGTTTTATGTAAGATTCATGGCAATCACAAAGCAAAAAACTATAGTAGAGGTACACAAAAGAAAGAAAGGAATCAAGAATCAAAGCAAATCACTACAGAAAATCATTAAATCACAAAGGAAGAGAGTAAGAAAGGAACTACAAAACAACCAAAAAACAATGAAAAAAATGGCAATTAAAAAGTCCATACTTGAGAAAAGATGGCTCCCAGCTGCTGGCTGTGCGGGAGGAGGATCTCCTCACAGGGAAATGGCGACTGCCCTCCAGCCCTCAACCTGAAGCAACACAACAGTATGTCCCCCATCTGCCTCTGGCATCCCCGGAGTTACTGTCTCACTGCTGGAACCCAAGGAGTCTGGAAAGACTGGTATGTGATTTGGGACACATCTCCTAAATGAACAACTGTTGAGCACAGTGCATAGGTTCTTTCATAAATCTTTTCATGGAGGTGAAGAAATTCTAAAAAAATATACACTCTGTCTAAATTTGGTTCTATAGACGTTTGTTGCAACTTGCAAAACCACATCCTGGAGAAGAAGAAAAAAGCCACATTATGTGTACAATTCCTTCAAGCACGTATTCATTTGTTACCGGAAACAACATTATGATTTATGATTGGCAACTGCGTTTTGAAAGTAAATTGATTATTTTATCCCCTAAAATTACCAATACAATTTCATCCTAAAAACCAAAAAAAAAAAAAAGTCCATACTTACCAGTAATTTTTTTAAGCGAAAGGACTAAATATTCCAATCAAAAGACAGAATGGCAGAATGGATTAAAAAAGAAAAATAAGACCCAACTATATGCTGCCTACAAAAGACTCACTAAGGACACTAAAAGTGAAGGGATGGAAAAATATATTTAATGCGAACGGAAGCCAAAAGAAAGCGGGGGTAGTGTAGACAAAATAGACTTAGTCAAAACTGTAACAAGAGACAAAGAAGGTTATTATAAAATGATAAAGGAGTCTATATCAAGAGAATATAGCAATTGTAAGTACTTATGCATCCAATATCAGAGCACCTAAATATATAAAGCAAATATTAACTGAAGGGAGAAATAGACTGCAATAATAGTAGGAGACTTCAGTACCCCAATAATACATCATCCATACAGAAGATCAATAAGAAATATTGGACTTGAGCTACATGTTAGACCAGATGGACCTAATAAGGAACTTTCCATCCAACAGCAATGGAATACACATTCTTCTCAAGTGCACGTGGAACATTCTCTGGAATAGATTATACATTAGACCACAAAACAAGTCTTAATAAATTTAAGAAGATTGAAATATATCAAGGATTGTTTCTAACCACAATCAATAAATGTGATACACCCTATTAAATGAAGAATAAAATTCATGATCATTTTAATAGATGGAGAAAAAGCATTTGACAAAATTCAACACCCTTCCATGATAAATCTCAAAGTGGGTGTAGAAGGAACATAAGGGCAACATATAAAATCCATATATGGCAAGCTCACAGCTAATACCACACTCAGCAGTGGAAAGCTGAAAGCTTTTCCTGTAAAATCAGGAACAAGGCAAGGATGCCCATTCTCACCACTTTTATTCAGCATAATACTGGAAGTCCTAGCCAGGGCAGTTACGCAAGAAAAAGATACAAAAGACATCCAATTCATAAAGGAAGACGTAAAATTGTCTCTGTTTGCTGATGACATGATATTCCATATAGAAAATCCTAAAGACCCTACCAAAAGAAACGTTAGAATGAATAAATTCAGTATAGTTGTGGATACAAAACCATTATACAAAAATAAGTTGTGTTTCTATACATTAACAACAAACTATTGGAAAGAGATATTAAGAAGACAATCCCATTTACAGTAACATCAAAAAGAATGAAATACTTAGGAATATATTTAACTGAGGTGAAAGATCTGTACTGTAATCTGTAATACATTGATGAGAGAAATTGAAGAAAAATAAATGGAAAGATATTCTGTTGTTCATGGATTGGAAGAATTAATAGTGTTAAAATGTCCATACTATCCAAAGTGATCTACAGATTCATTGCACTCCCTATCAAAATTCTAATGGCATTTTTTCACAGAAATAGATAAAACAACCCTAAAACTCATGGAACCACGAAAGACACAGAGTAGCTAAAGCAATCTTGAGAAAGAAGAACAAAGTTGGGGGCATTTCACTCCCTGATTTCAAACTTTATTACAAAGCTATAGTAGTCAAAATCATATGGTATGGGCATAAAAACAGACATATATCAATGGAACAGAATAGAGAACCCAGAAATAAACCCATGCATATATTGTCAGTTTATTTTCCATAAAAGAGCCAAGGATATACAATGAAGAGAGAACCGTCTCTTCAATAAACAGTGTTGGGAAAACTGCATATCCTCAAACAAAAGAATTAAACCGAACTGCTATCTTACACCACACACAAAAATTAACTCAAAATGGATTAAAGCCTTGAACGTAAGACCTGAAACTATAAAACTTGACATTAGCCTTGGCAATGAGGTTTTTGGATTTGATACCACAAGCAAAGACAACAAAAGCAAAAATTAACAAATGTGACTACATCAAAATAAAAATCTTCTGTCCAGCAAAGGTAACCATGAACAAAGTTAAAAGGCAGCCTATGGAATGGGAGAAAATATTTGCAAACCACATGTTCGTTAAGGAGTTAATATCCAAAATATACATGGAACTCAATAGCAGAAAAACGAATAACCCAATTTTTAAAATGGTCAAAGGGGGCCGGCTGAGTGGCGCGTTGGTTAACAGCTGGCTTGGGAGCGCCAGCTCTGAGCAGCAGGGCCCCGGTTCGGATTCCACATGAGGACCAGTGATGCTGCGCCCTCTACAGCTAAGATGGTGAGCAGCAGCTCGACCTGGAGCTGGGCTGCCGTGAGTCACCGGCGATGGCGTAGGCTGCAGCCCCTGCTGCAGTGGGCTGCTGTGAGCTACCATGAGTGTCTGGCAGCCAAGCATGAGCTGCTGGCATCCGGTGTGAGCTGCTGTGAGCTGCCGTGAGTGGCCGTCAAATAGCTGGCGAGCGATTGCCTCACCCGGGAAGAGCGCAATGATAATACCAACATGGGCCAGTGAAGCGACGTCCTCCACAACTAGACTGAAGAACAAGAGGACAACAACTTGTCTGTTTCCCTACCCCGATTCCCCAACGCTGTTCCCCTCCCCAAATTTCCCAATAAAATCTTAAAAAAAAAAATGGGCAAAGGATGTGAATAGAAATTTTTCTAAAGAATACGTACAAATGACCAACAGGTACATAAAAACGTGCTCAGCACTACTAATGGCGACATGCAAATCAAAACCACAGAAATGGCACCTCATACCTGCTAGCATGTCTATTATCAAAAAGACGAGATAAATGCTGGCATGGGTATGGAGAAAAGGGAAACCTTGTACATTGTTGATGGGAATGTGAATTGGCACAGTCACAATGGAAAACAGTATAGAGGTTCCTCAGGAAACCAGAAATAGAACTACCATATGATTTAGTAATCCCACATCTGCGTATACAAGTATATCCAAAGGAAACAAAATCACTATCTTGAAAACAGGTCTGTATTCCCATGCTTATTGCATCATTATTCATGTTAGTTAAGGTATGGAAATAACCTTTTATTGACCTATAAATTGATAAAGAAAAGGTGACATATATGATTTATAATATATGCATGATTTGCATATATATGCATAGAAATAGATATGGAATATTCAGCGTTTAAAAAGAAGGCAGTCCTGCCATTTGCTACAACGTAGATGAACCTGGAGGGCGTTATGCTAAGTGAAATAAGCCAAACAAATACTGCACCTTATCATTTCCATGTGGACTCTTAGTGAAAAACAAAACAAAACAGTTAAACTCATAGAAAATAGGTGAAATGTAAATGTTGCCTGTAGATTAGGATATGGTATATATCCTGTATAGAAATATATATCCTATATATAGAAAATAAAAATTTCTTGGTTTTTATGATGATACAGTGGTTGAGTAAGTGAGTGTTTTTGTTTTTAGGAAATATACACTGAAGTATTATAGGAAAGTGGGTATTATATCTGCAAAGTACTCTGAAATATTTCAGAAGAAATTTTTCATATATCTATATCTATCTATATGTCTATACATACATATAGATGCATAGATTGCTAATGTATGCTCTAGACCAGGGGTCAGCAAACTTTTGAGACGGAAGAGCCAATCCTGTCCCTCAAAGTTTTGCGAGACCTATAAAACAAATGAAATCGCCATTATGTGAATAATATCCTTTAAAAATTTTATAAATGAAACTATGATACTTTTATTTTCATTTTCAATTTTACTTCAGAGCCACATGTACATACCCAAAGAGCTGCATGTGGCTTGCGATCCGCAGTTTGCCGACCGCTGGTCTAGATTAAGAACATTTAAGACGACATTTCAGAGGATGTGTAGTTTAATTTGTCTTCAAAATGTGTTTTGTTCTTAGAGTATAAATATCGAAGGCCTCCCATCAAATGGCCCTATACCACCCTGGTTGGTAAGTGAAAGTTATTTAATTTCAGGCCCCTATTTTCTGGGCTATATTTGAAGAGCTATTCAAATCCATTCCAAATGAAGTGTATTTCCTCATCTTTTTAAAAGTTTCCTGATTTTAAAAATTTCCTGATTGTGTTTAGATGTAAGAACTGTATTAACCTTCTTTACTCCGTTATCTTCAGTTGGATGTAAAGTACCTGTCACCCTTGTTGCTGGCTTATGAAGACAGAATGAAAGAGAAGGACGAACTCATTGCCACTCTTCAGGTAGGCTGGCAAATGTCTCAGAAGAGACAAAATTTATTTTTAAAAAAAATTTTTAAAAAAGGGAGAGAAGGAAGGGGAGGCAGGAAGGGAGTGACCAGTGGAGCAGGAGGGGTGGGCAGGGATGAATGGGGGAGGTCTGGAGGGACCGGGTGGTGCTGCATTGGAATTTCCCGGACAGTCAGCCCAGGTGGGCTGGAATCTCAGAGCTCAGAGAAGGCAGTGGTGGGAGGCACTTGTTTCCTGGTACCCTACAGCTGCAAACATCACTGTTAGAAGGGACATTTGGGCAGACAGGGAAAGGTAGTGGGCCAGGTATATTTTAGGCAGACTTAGATGCTTAATTCTGTGAAGAGCTGACCCCAGGGAAGTCCAGTTATGGAGCTGTTGGGAGCGGTGAGGAAGTGAGGTTTTTATTCATTTCTACCTCGTTCACCTGTTTTACGGGAATGGCTTCTGGTAGCAGAACTCATTTTAATTACACAGGAGACCAAAGCTGTGCAGGTATTGTAAGTACATCCATGCCTGTCGGTGCTGCTTACCTCTATGTTTCTCGTTTAAGTGGCCAAAGAGATCTCTGGAATTGGAAGGTTCCAGGGAGAGAAGTGCTAGTTTTTCTGGGATCCCCACCTGAAAGAGTCTCTTAAGAATCACCCAGGTTTTTTTGTGTGTTCCTGGTCTTCGTTAGTTAGGTTGTTTTTCTCTTTCTTCTGCTTAAGGAAGTCCTTTTAACATTTCCTGCAATGCTGGCGAGGTGGTTATGAATTCCTTTAGCTTATTCTTTTCTGAAAAGCCCTTTATCTCTCCTTCTATTTTAAATGATAACCTTGCTGGATAAAGCAATCTAGGTTGTAGGCCTTTGCTTTTCATCACTTCAAAGACCTCCTGCCACTCCCTTCTGGCCTGCAGAGTTTTTGTAGGAAAGTCGGCTGATAATCTTATGGGGGTGCCCTTGTAAGTAAGTTGCTGCCTGTCCCTTGCTGCTTTTAGGATTCTGTCTTTATCTTTAACCCTTGCCATTTTCATTATAATGTATCTTGGTGTGGGCCTGTTTGGGATCATCTTGGTTGGAACTCTCTGCACTTCCTGAGCTTGTATGTCAATTTCCTTTGCCAGGTTAGGGAAGTTTAAAAAAAAAAAAAAAAAAGAAAGAAAAGAATCACCCAGCCTGTTCTCTTATGTACATGGCCCACGTTATATAGTTTTGAATCTTTTCTTCTAGACTTCCTGTTGGACACAATTTTTTAAGAGGATGAATTAATCTTATACTAATTGATGAAATAGCATTCCTAATAATTAATATAATTACTAATTTGGTGCTCCTTCTAAAATAGGTCAGGAAACATTTTCTGTAAATAATTTAGGCTTTGCAGGCCATGCAGTCTCTGATTTGCAACTACGCAGCTCTGCTGTTGTAGCACGAAAGCAGCCATAGACAACATGTACACAAATGGCATGTCCGTGTTCCAGTAAAACTTTGTTTACAAAACAGATGGCTGGCCTGCAGGCTCTAGTTTGCCTGACCCCTGTTCTGAAAAAGAGCAAGTGGACTGCCGGCAAATGGGAGTGTGTCTGGGCAGAAAGGTGAGGAAGAGAAGTTACTTGGCATTATTGTTTCAAGTTAAACGGGTTTTTTTTTTTTTTCTTTTTTAAGCTGAGCCATCCTGCTACCTGTTGGCAGCTCAGCGGCTGCTCAGCTCGGGCTGGACTCGAACTGCTGTTTGTTAGGGCCTGAACTCTTGAGCGAGCTCTTAACCAACTGAGCCACTCTGCCGGCCCTCAAGTTAAACGGGTTTAAGCATAAATGTCAGTTAGCTGGGAGACGTAAATTTAGAAACACCCCAGATGTTTCTATCAATATTGGCACCTAAGAGTCTCACTGGCACAAGACACTGAAGTTGGCCAAAGGACCAGCTGAGAAAAGCTGTGATGGGGGAGGCCCAGCGGCAGCGCCACAAATAACAGACTCATGCGTCAAAAACCGAGAACCAAGCGATAGTCCTTGAGTTGGGGCTCAGAATGATGAAGCTGTGCTGATGGATGGCTTTAAGGCAGGCTTTCTTGTGATTGTAATGGGGCCAAGTTAAGAGCCTTCAACCCCCACACTAATCTCTTGAAAAGTTCTTATTTTTATCGAAAAAGTTCCATTTTCTTCTTCAACGTCTTTAGAGGAAAAATTACAGTGCGTACAGGCATCTCTGCTTTTCTTATCCCCTTTTTATCTTTTGAAGTATTTGGCAGTAACAGACACATGTTATAAAGTTAGGAGTTGAATGTTTAAGACCTGAGGTTTGGTATTCCTTGTGCTCAGCATCATAGTTTCCTCTCACGTTTTTTCACTAGACTGTGAGCTCCTTGAGGGCAGATGTTTGGTGCTGGTACCGCGTTTCAGGCTGCTGACACTGTGAGACTTGGCTATAAAAAACTCTTCGCATTTGATTTTCACCATAGCAACAGCACCAGAACCAAGCAATGTAGATATGTGTGTACGTGTGTATTACAATTCACATAAATTTTCTTTCAGGAGGAAATGAGAATATTCAGGATGCGAGTCCAAGAAGTGGTGAAAGAAAATGAAGAATTGCACCAGCAGTTGAATAAGAGTAGTCCTATTACCAATGAGGAATGGCAAGTACTGCGGTGTTTCTAGATTTTACTAACTTAAAAAATAATAATAATAGGGGGCCGGCTGAGTGGCTCAGTTGGCTAAGAGCTTGCTTAAGAGTGCGAGCTCTGAGCAACAGGGTCACCGGTTCAATTCCCAGCCCAAGCTGAGCTGCCACTGAGCTGCCAATAGGTAGCAGGATGGCTCAGCTAAAATAAATAAATAAATAAGCTGCCAACAGGTAGCAGGATGGCTCAGCTAAAATTAAATAAATAAAAAATAATAATAATAGGAATACATTTTATTACATCATCAAGTACATTTTCTTTTTCAAACAAATATTTTAAGGGACAGTTTCTAAGAAATTAATAAGGTACGATGAAATCCTAGTAATTTATTCTAAATGTTTATTTTAAAGATTATTTTAAAAATTCTCAATAGGTTTCTTTTTAAACCTGAAAACTATATTTGCTGCCCTCCTTTTTATTTCCTAAGGTGGTATTTTCCTGGGGTGCTTTTCCCATCCCAAACCTGTTGGATCACATCATTTCTTTGACTCCTCTGATCGCTCCCAGGACCTTAGAATAGAAAGCCCAGGATGAGGCCCCGCGCAACCAGCCCCCCTCAGCCCTGTCCTGTCCGTCCTATGCAGGCCTTCCATTCCTTGACAGCTAAGTGTTGCCTCACTTCTGTCCTGTTGTCAGTGTTGCTCCCTCCCCTTGGGGTGCCCCCTCCCACACTCCTACCTATCCGTTAGGGCCCTGCTCAAGGCACTGGTCAGTAGTTCTCCCTGAAGGCACAGTTAATTGCCCTCTTGTTTCAGTTTCTGACATAACCCTAAACACACACCCTGTTCCGATACCTGCCATGCGGTGCCTGCCTGTGTGTTCCACATCTGTGTCCCTCTTGTCCTTTGTGAGTTCCTCAAGGGCAGGGGCCATGTCCTGTTCACCCACACAGCAGCAACGAATGCTTTTTTTTCAATGAATTCAAGAAAGTAAATGTCTTCAGAAGTCTAAAGGCAATATCCAGGCAAGACTAAGAAAGCAAAAACTATACAGATCTATCTTTTTTGCCTTGGGAAGGGATGTTATGTTTAGTATTTTTAAAACACGTGTTAACATCACTGAAGAAAATGAAATATTATCTGTATGTAATATTCAGAAATTTGGAATCGAGTCAACAGCATCCTCACTGGTAGTTTTGTTCTCCCTGCCTTTATAGTCACTAGACTGGGCTCGGCAGCTCCTGGGTCTTGGTGCGCAGTGGCTTCCCCTGTTGAACTTGGATTTTCTTCTGTCAGGCTTCCTAGTGTGTCTGCATTCGAACCCTCCTTAAGTAGCTCCCTGGAAAGCAGATCAGTTAGACTTGGCCTCACGTGCCTCCAGGAGTCCTCGTGAGAACCTGGAATCTCAGATTTTTTCTCTAACCTTGTATGTAGCTGCCAGTCAAACCTCTTTATTTTTTCCTTAAAATAAAAATATATAAACTAAAGGGAGGAAAGACAGACCCTACCTGCTTTCAAACCCATGTGCCCAGTGTTTCCCAGTCCTGTGTTTATTGGGGTTTGAAATTTGCACCCGGCTCTGGTGTGGTGGCCTGTGCTGTGGGAGGGGCGCTGTGAGGACTGGGGTGCCTGTTGAGGTCCGGCCTCCCACTTCCGTGGAATTGACTGACCTGCAGCTGGGGGAGGGGCCCTGCCTGGGCTCCGGAGTGTCACGCTCCCGAAGCACCTCACGGTCGTGCCTCTTCTGTGCCTCTGCCTGCTGATCCCTGTACCTGCCGCACAGGTGTGAGGTACAGTAGACCCCTGCCGGATCCTGGGGCACAGTGACCTTGCACAGTAGAAGCTTTCTCCTTAGCTCCAAATGAAGTTCGATGCACTTCTGGGCTGCAACTGAACTCTCTACATTTCTTTTCCCAACTTTCCCTGACCAGCTGGGTAACCTCAGGCTCGGTCTGTGCTAAACTAAATGTGAGGTTTTCAACTCTTTTTGTAGGAATAGGGAATCCCTTTCATTTAAAAAAGAAAAGAAGAAAGGGAGAGAGGGAGGGAGGAAGAAAGTATGTCTTATAAGAAAGTCCAAAACAGGGCCAGCCGAGTGGCACGTTGGTGAAGAGCTGGCTTGGGATGCCAGAGGGCCCCGGTTCGGATCCCACATATGAGAGCCAGTGACACTGCCCTCTACAGCTAAGATATTGAACAACAGCTTAACCTGGAGCTGGGCTGCCATGAGTTGCCGGCCACGGTGCAGCCCCTGTGGCAGTGGGTTGCCATGGGCTACCGTGTAGCCAGCAGCCAGTGTGAGCGGCCAGCAGCCGCCGTGAGTAGCCGTCCAGAAGCCGGCGACTGATCTGCCTCGCCTGAGAAGAGCGCAATGATGGTGCCAACTTGGGCCAGTGAAGCAACGTCCTCCACAACTAGACTGAAGAACAAAACGACAGCAACTTGTCTGTTCCCCTTCCCCTAATTCCCCAGTGCTGTTCCCATCCCCCAATTCCCCAATAAAAAATCTTTAAAAAAAAGAAAGTCCAAAACATAAAACACGAAGTGGAGCTGTTCCGTGTGAGGCAGGAATGAGGAGGCTGGAGCTGACCAGCTTGGGTGATCTTCCTTCCTGGACAGATGGCAGCCCCTTCCCTCCAGTGGGTGGGGGTAGCTGGTAGGGACACCTCCAGGGTGCCAAGGAGTTAGCTAGTGCACAGCCACTGTCAGAATGAAGTAATGGCTATAATCGCTTGAATCCTTTCATCTTATTTCTCTCCTTCCTCCACCTCAGTTTTGAGTTTAAAGTGGAAAATTGAGACAGTTTACTGGTTTACAGTGTACATTGGGTCGTAAACATTTATCTAGATCTCTAAGGTCCCTTTAGCTCATTTTAATTAGATTTTGCAACCATGAAGGTTAAGCGGGGCTAGAATTTACTTTACACCATCCATAAGGAAAGTGTTTACTCGTAGCGAAGTTAGGCTGGGGAGTATTTGTACAGTTTAAGAAATTGCCCAAAGGCTTTTAACAAAGCTATGGGGTTTTTTGTTTTGTTTTGACAAATATGCTACTGATTACAAGTGAATACTTTTTAATTAAAATAGGAACTTTCAAAATTCTTAAAAATATTTCATACTGGCTTCAAAGTAATCCAGTGGGTGTGGGAATTGGGAGTTGATATAAATGAAATAAGACAGGCCATTTGATAATTGATCCAGCTGGGTGCTATGTACATGGGAGTTTATCATTCTATTCTTGCTACTTATGTATATATTTGAAATTGTACGTTTCAAAAAGCCACTGAAGAAGTTCATAATTCAAACTTCATTACTGTCCTTTCCCCCAATTTCATGCAAATGGTGAGATTAATTGTTAATAACATGTTTAGCATTAAAACACGTCCAGCTATCCATTGCCTACAATACATCAGTTGCCTTCTTTTATACTCAAGTATCTCTGTTAGTATTCAGTACCTGAATGGCAGTATTTAATTGATTTAATTTAAATCAATTGTAGGCATCAGCTTCAGACTCAGGCAGAACTGGTTTTAGAGGAAAACAGGTTGTTGATAGAGCAGTTGGAGATTCAGCAAAGAAAAGCCAAGGACACCCACCAGGCGCGTCTCCAAGAAGGTGAGTGGTCTCTCCAGGGTGGAATGACAATGCTGTGATGTCACTGTTGTGTCCTTTTACACTTGCACCCCGCTCCAAACAAGACCCCCTCCTTCACACTGAAAATAGAGAAAATCATGTTTCTTTAGAATATATTCTTCTTTATTGAAATGCAGCTGTTTACGTTCTAGCCAGCCATTACCCATAATGCATTGATTGCTTGCTCTCAGACTTCACGGTGTCGCTCTAATGATTCCATATATTTTGTGAATCCATTGTAAGTGACAGCTTTAGACTCAGCAGAACTGGTTTTGGGGAAAATAGTGCCATATGACTAGGAAAAATCATATGAGGTGAATATTGGAAATAACACAAGGATCCTTACCTGAATATTTGTTGAATGAGTAAATATGTGGAACCATTTGGTCTCTGAACCGTTCCTCTGTGCTCTTGCCTTTCCTGCAGAGCTGTGGGTGCTGTCGGAGGTTAAATCTCCCAGATGCCTTCGCTAGCACCTTCTCCCCTGTGTGTCGCTCCCTGCCCCGGGGAGCCTCACAGTATATGACAGTGGACTTTGACTAAGAGTCATTTGATCCACTTTGATTAAACCCAAAATTTATGAACAAAAAGATAGTGGCGTTTTTTTCGTTTTGCTTTACTGATTTTTCTTGTCCAGTGAAGAACATTGTAAGACCGGAGGCTGAAATATGAGCCGTGTTGCCTGAGCCGATGTAACCCCTCCTTTCAGTGTTCCTTTCTGCACCTGGTCATTGAACCACTCCCCTTTCCACACTGTGGAAGAGCTAACAACTACCAGCCTCTGCTGTTGCTGAAGCTACTAGGCTAGCACTGCATGTGTTTCTGATAGCCAGGTGGTGCTGAAAAGTGCGAGCATCTCAGACTCCAACAGGAGTCTCCCCCACAGGACTTGCCCACTCCTGGTAAGGGCCGCCCCCCCCAGACCTTGCATGGCACAGAAATATTTGCCCTTACTCTGGTGTTATTTGGGGGGATGGGAGAGAGTGTTGTTGAGCCTCTTATCTTTGCTTTCAAGATTAGAGATGACAGGGAAAATGTATATCATATTTACTGAGCTTAATTTTCTCAAACAGCAGATCTGAACAGGTGGGATTCTTGTGGCCATGAGGAGCAGGGCCAGCCTCTTGGCCTGTATGATTCCGTCAGCTGCCTCGGTTATTTCCCCATTTCCCAGAAACAGCTATTTATTTTGATCAACTAAATGTTTTGATAGAGTCCAAGGGTTTCAAGTTTTATGCTAGAATACTTCTATGTATTACTTTCAACAGAGGCCCAGGAAGTATCCTATTACTACATGCTAAGATGTCACATAGGATGAAATATTTATGATTTACTTTAGATACAGGGCATAAAACATAAAAGCTTAATGAGGAAAGGGAAGAAAAATGATAAATTTGGGTCTTAGTTTGTGTTACTGACACAGAGTTTATCCACCCAGCACTAGCAGAGCCAAACACTAAACACTGAGAATTGCAGTGGAGAAAGATTGGCTGTTTTATTATGAATGGCGCCACCTGGGAGAACAGGAAGCTAATGCTCAAAAGCCCGAACTCTTCATCGGTTTGCAGACAAGGGGTTTTTTATAAGGCAAAATCAACGAGTCATGATGTGTAAGGGCAGTAAATCATAATTTCAGGTCTTGAGGTCAGCTGCGGAGTCCCCCAGTCTGGTTTCATGGGGTTGTGGCCAGTGGCCATTCTGCTTTAGGACTCAGAAGCTGAAACACAGCTTAGGCCATGATGTTATCTTTAGCTTCACAGAAACCCATACCTGTGACCCTTAGTCAAGGTATGGCCATTGTTTCTGGCTGCCTCGGGGGGGGGTTAACACCTAGGAAGGGAAAGGCCTAAGGCTTACAGGGCACGCAGTGAAGGAACTGATTAGAGTGCTGGGGCTACGCTTTCAATCAAAATCATACATTAAATCAGGACCCTTGGTTTCATTTGGCCATATTTGATGTCCTTGAAAATATTGCAGTTTTAGGGATGACATCATGCTGCATGTTTGCATGCCTGCATGTGACTTAAGGCTTCAGTCTCTGGAAAGTTATTTCCTTGAAGACTGGAATCATGTCCTGTTAAATACCGTATGTTTAACAATAGTATCAAGATAAGAAAGTGTATATTTAGTGAATATTTAATATAGGGACAGTAATTTCTAAGTCCAAGGCCTTTGGTATTAATTTATAAATCTCCAAAAGGTTTTTAAAAGATAAGTTTTTACAAGCTGGTTCTCATGAGTATGACCTAGTAATCAGTAATCACATTTTATTACATCTCCTGTACCAAGCCTTTATCCATCTCTTTCATTTTTCAGTTTCTAAACTGACTAAGCAGCTAATGCTTCTGGAGACAAAAACACAGAGCCAGGAAAAGGAGCTAACTGCAAACAAGGAGCAGTTGGAAGGTTTACGTACCGAATGCCAAGAACTAAAAACACAATTGGATGGCAAGATCGCAGTGAACGTTCATGCTTCAATTGTAAATGAATTACAAAGGTAAGGACTTCATGTCTTTTCAAGTGTCAGTGCATCACCATGCATGTTGTTAGAAGCAGAATGGACAGAGGTTGCTCCATCTTTTTCTGACTTGTTTAGCTGCACCAGCATAGGTGTCTGAGTCTGCGAATGGTAAATATTTTATGAAAGTAGAATACAGCTGTCCCTAAATATGTACCTAGAGGTGGCATCGTTGGGCTGTAGAATAAATGCCTTTTCTAGGTATTGCTCTCTAAGGTGACTGTGCACACAACCAACACTTTCCCAACCTTCTTATTGTATTTGGTCGCTTTTCATTGTAAACTTTTCTTTACTGGTTGATTTCGTACCAGGTGAGTGTATTATTTTGGCAAAAAATACTAAAATAAAATAAATTAAATAAAAATAAATAAAAATAAAATTCTAAAATTGAAACAGAAGAGAGAGAAGAAAAAAAGATAAATGAAAAGATGAGTTTAATTCAAACCTCAGTTCTGTGGCTTTTGTCTACTTATGTCCTCTGCTCTTTGACTAACTAGTAAACTAGAAAGCAGTGGAAACTCTCTGGAAAATTCCTGACTGGGTGTTCAGGGAGCCAACCCCGGTTGAAGTCACTGAACCTGTGTGACAAGTGAGGCAGAGCCCAAACATGCAACCAGAGGCTTGTTCTCTAGCCAGCCAGCAAGCCAGGAAGTAAACCCTACCTTGTATGCAGAGACCCCTGTCTCTCAGAATGCTGGGCAGCCTCTATGTGTGTGGTCCCATCTGTGTAGTCCTGGTTATTACATGAAAATTGACCAAGACAACCAAGGAAGAAATAACTCTTTTCTTGAGTGTCATTTAGCTAGAATTATATATTGAAATTGTAATGCCCTCCTTGCTCTTTGGTTTCTTTTGTCATAAAAACATGCAATTACTTGAGTATGATATAAAATTTGTTTTAGCATTAGAATTTGCAGGAGATCAATTATTACTATGTAAAAAAATTGAGCTGTCTTGAATTCTTTCTGAAAGGAATATGGTATAAATAAACACACACACACACACACACACACACACACACACAGAGAGAGAGACATAAGCAAAAATTGTGAGCAAAAGCATGGGGGGGAGGTAGTTAGATCATTACCATCAAAGAAGTGTGTACACAGCCGTGCGCTCTCTCCTGTCCTCTAGGAGTCCCATCCCAGGTCCTCCAGGGTTGGAATCGGGAGACTTTTGTTTTGAGACCTTACAAATGACCCACCCAGGGGTTGGAGGGCTGGGCTGTTTATCACTAGCCTGGCAGTGGCTGCCTCAGTTTAGCCTTAGCAAACTGCTTATAAGCCTGTGATGTTTTTGTCCATCAGCCGGTTGCAGAAGGAAGAAGAGAAAGAAAGTGCTGAGATGGAAGAGTTGATAGAAAAGTTGGCGGTCCTGCAAGTGCAGAGAAAGAGCCTGCTGGCTGAGAAGAACAACCTGACAGCCAGAAACAAAGCTCTGGAAGCTGAACTCAAAAGGGCACAGAAAATAAATAGGTTTTTATATATATATATTTTTTTAACCTGTTTTTTTAGTAGTTAAAAAAGACAGTTGAAGAATATTCTTTTTCTAATATTGACTATAAAACAAAATAATTGACATTATTGGATATCAAAATATAAGTACAGTAAAAGCTTTTCTGTTGACCAACATTAACCAACAGTTCTCACGTCTATAGCTCACATAGGGTTGATAGTCATAATGATGACCCGAAGACTATGAAAGTTCTAGAAGTTCTTTCCTAACCATTTCCCCAAAGTCTACTTTGGTATTACTGAATTCCTTTTTCAAAAGAGTCTTTTAGAACATGAGCCAAACATATTAATAGAATAATATATAATTAGCCTATTAATTGTGTTAAGCACTTTGCAATGCCTATTGACTTTAAGCCAGTAATTATGCTTGGCTTAAAATTAAATTTAATTACCTTTTCTCACCTTGAAACTTACAGATTTAGGTTGCTGAAGAATAATATTTAAATGCTAACATACTAGCTGGTTTTATAATATAGATATTCACTATGCCCTAGCCATTCAGGCTAATAAGTTTTTTTATTCCACCATATTGGGGAACTCTATAGGAGATCTCAAAAGAAAATTGATGTCCTCAAAAAGGAAGTGGAAAAAGCCATGAAGGATGAAATATCTGCTCACCAGTACCTGGCAAATCTTGTTGACTTGGCAGAGAATATAACCCAGGAACGTGACAACCTTATGTATTTGGTAGGTTTCCTCAGTTACTTCAAGTACACTGTAAATTAATATGCAAACATAATTTTAAAGAGTATTTTTTTAACAAAATTATCCATAAAAAGCTTCCCCTTTTAAAATTTCAACATCAAAATTTCATCTTTCAACAATGGAGGGAAAACATTTTTACAAGGCAAGTAACAATGATGGCAAATGATATTTTAGAAGGTAAACTAATGGAATTAGTCCATTGAACTAAGTGGGAACAGTAGTCATCACACGCAGATGCACCTTTATTACACACGCAGATGCACCTTTATATTCTCTCTATAAAGTTGACAGTATATTCCCTGTTTGAGGATAAAACATAAGAATCACAGAAAGGTTAAATAGAGGTCATCCTGAGGATATAGCTTAAAGGGCACAGTGATATGCATCCCACATTGTCCCCAATAGCACCAGTCCCGAGGAAGGGAACCGAGTAAGTTTTTGGTGGTCCCAGATGATAGAGCACTACCCAGCCAGCACGAGTGATGCCATGGACATGATTTTGGCATCTCCACACTGATTTTTCAAAGACGCATCCAACAAGTTGTATGATGAAAGAAGATAGATGCCGTGCCAAGTTATAGGCATTGAAAAAAGTCTGATAGGATTTACTGCAAAATGTAACAGATATTACAAGTGGTGGAATTACAGGAGGTTTTTCAAAATTGCTTTAGTTATCTGCATTTTATGACTCTTCTACATGGAACGCGTATTGCCTAAGTACATTTTAACATTATTTAAGCAGTGTTGCAAATCTGCGGTAGTGTCAGATCAGAAGAAACAGTTTAATGGATGTCATTACAAGACAGACCTGCGGGTTTCTGAGAGTCAAATTGGCAAACGTGGAAGTAACTCGGCCCTTCTCCAGGGCGAATGAAGTGTGGAGAGTCTGTCAGGATGTGCCACAGACTTATTCCCACTTGCTAGAAAGCTATTAAGCCCCTCCACAGGAAAATCAACATAGGTTTTTAACCATTGTTTACATTAGAGGAAATATAAATAATACACAGCTCTTGGGAGAAAATGTCAATCTTTGCTTGTGATAAAAGAAATGCTAATTGAGCCAGTCTTGAGATACCATTCTGTGCTTACCTTCATGTTACCAAAAGAATATTTTTATATTAGTTGCTGGTGGAGGGTGGTAAAGCTGCTTATACGTTGCTAGTGATTTCTAAGTCCTTCCCCGAGTCTTTTAAAAGCCATTTGACTGTGACACGGCATGGCAGGAGCCTTAAAAGCATGCAGACTTCCTGACCCAGTAGTCTCTGTCCGGAGAAGTCACTATCCCAATCCAAATGCTGAACTCTCTGGCATTTTCTTTTTTTTTTTTTTTTAATTGGGGAATTGGGGGGATGGGAACAGTGCTGGGGAGTTGGGGGAAGGGGAACAGACAAGTTGCTGTCGTTTTGTTCTTCAATCTAGTTGTGGAGGATGTTGCTTCACTGGCCCAAGTTGGCACCATCATTGCGCTCTTCTCTGGCGAGGCAGATCAGTCGCCGGCTTCTGGACGGCCGCTCACTGCGGCTGCTGGCCGCTCACGCTGGCTGCTGGCCACACACGGTAGCCCATGGCTACCCACTGCCACAGGGGCTGCAGCCCACGCCGTTGCCGGCGACTCATGGCAGCCCAGCTCCAGGTTGAGCTGTTGTTCAGCATCTCAGCTGCGGAGGGCAGTGTCACTGGCCCTCATATGTGGGATCCGAACCGGGGCCCTCTGGCATCCCAAGCGAGTTCTTAACCATCGCGCCACTCGGCCGGCCCTCTGGCATTTTCTAAAAGCAGCACTGAGCACCTGTTTCCCCTTCTGCTGTGCCTCCTGGGCTTACCCACTGGGATATCAAGAGGGCAAAGACAAAGCTTGTGGGAAAACATAAAGTGCCAAACAAACCTGTTCACCTAGCAGGCATGCATGGGGACCCGCTTCCATGTGTCAGTGCCACTGTGAAGACAAAGCCGTCTTATTGCAGCCCAGGACACACAGGTTCCCCTAAGATGCAGGCCCGCCTGGGCCAGAGAGCAGCCCAGGCTTCCATGGTGAAGTCGAGATCCTTCCTGACCCTCAAATGGTTCCCCTTTGGCCCACCCCTCATATTTGTGGGCCCAGGATGGAAATATAAATGGAGGCCAAATACCATGTGTCCAAACACTTAAAAGTTACGAACTAAGACTGTTAATGAAATGTGTTTTCTCCTCCTGCCTTGACCCACCATGAGAGATCTCTGTGTACGCAGAGCCACTGCTGTCCCTTTGGCCCTACAGGGTCCTTGCCCTTGGGAGCCACAGTGCCAGCCCTTCTAGGTGGGGTCCAGGGTACTGGCTGCCTCTGCTCTGTCCTGGGATTCCTGCGACTGTGGGCCCTGCACCCCCACCTTACCCTGTTCTGATCTCCCGGGCCTTGTGAGAGCCCCTTGTATCTTAATTTATTGATATTGGCATCTTAATTTCTAATCCTGCCTTTAGGATGTGTTTTCCATGTGACCTGTGGCAAGTTACTTAACTCTCTTTGTCTTATTTTTTCTTTCTGAAAATCAAATTGCCACTACTAGCTTACTTTAGAAGGAATGCTAACTTTCCCTTTTTTTTTATTTTACCATTTGAAATAGCTAATTTATAGAGCATAGTAGTTCATGTCCCATGTGGATATTAACCTAACTCATTCAGCTTCAGATGACATCCACCTTGGGAATACTGCCTGTGACATTTGGAGAACAGTGTTGTGCGTTCATATTATTATCCTTAATTTTGTAATTATTCAAATAAGTCAAGTTAAAGTTTATTTGCATCTTGGCACTTACTCCTTGGGTATGATTGAAGGAATGGTATATTTCATAAGAATAGAGAAGCTACTAGAAGGCCTTAACCCTCTCACATTCCCCTTGTGCCCAGCAGGGGCTCCCAGCACGCTGTCCGCTGTCCGAGCTCTCGCCCCTCCTTAGCTGTTGGCCCAGGTTCTGCCCACAATCCTCACACAGGGAGTAAGAATCTAGGGTGGGGGGCTACAGGGGGTCAGGCCAGGACAAGTGGCAGAATGGAGATTACTTGTGAGTAGTAATATTCTTTGCAGAAGAACTTTATATTATTCTTTTAATTTTTTTCTGTAAAACTGAGAGCGCATTGTTTTTCTTTTCGCCATTCTCCTTAGGCCAAATGTTTAGAAAGTGAGAAACATGGAGCTCTCGACAAAATCGTAGAGAGCAACATTCGTTTGGGAAGGTTAGAGGAAAAAGTTAAGGTAAGTGGTCATTTAGCCTCAGCGATTCCATTTTCAAATGGGAGCGACGGCTTACTGTGTGCAGATTTCTGTGTTTAAGAAAGTGATACATTTTGCATGTACTCATATATATTGCTAATCATCCATAGAATAAAGCAGTATAGGTTTCGTTGGCAGAAATAGCCCCTCTTTAGATATATAGCATCTCTCTACTTATTAAATAAATTTCAGTTCATGCGCACAATAAGATACCATGTAGGTGTTTAAAAAAAAAAAAAAAGGATACAGAAAAATCTCCAGGCTATATCCTTAAGTTAATGTCCAGGCTTTATGATCAAGCCTAGTTCAGTTATGGGTTCAGTTAGAGAGCAGCGTTGACCTGCTCCTGTCTTGCTTAATCCTGATTGCACCCTCCAGTTTCTCTGCCCAGGAAAGCTGTTCTCATTGTACCAGCTCGCCTCCCTTAGGCCACCTCCCTGCCCTGACCTCCGTTCTCCTCACCATCATTGTCTGCTTGTATCCACAGCCTCACCAGCCAAACCGGCTTCTCTTGGGCAGGGCAGGGGCCGGGAGAGGACCAGCAGGCTAAAGGCCTGGGTGGAGAGCAGGAAGCCTGTGGGATTGGAAGTGTAAGGGACTCTGAGGACATGTTGCTCCAAGCATGGGGAATAAGATCTCGGACCTCTGGGCTCAAGTGCATGTATGTAGGACAGTGATAAGTGGAGAAATAGATTGATGACATTGATATGTTGGAAGATTAACAAACCAAGAAAAGCAAATTGAAACACTGGCTGGCTGTGTATAAATATGCATACTCCTAGTATTGGGTGAATGATATAGATATAGATATACACATATATATATTTAGATATAGATATGTGTGTGTGTGTATGTATGTAAATGTATGTTATGAGTTTATTTTATTTTAGAGAACATAAGGTTTAGTCCTGAATTACTTACTTGTAAAAAGTTAAACAAAACTTAACTTAAAATTGCTCGGACCCAAAGGTGTGCCCTGTTGCAAAGAGTAGATTTTCTTTTTCCTTTGTTTCAGAAATGTTGCTAAAGTAACAAAAACATGACGTTTTTGGAAGCCGAATTGCCTTGTAGGTCTTGATTTTCCGGTGATGTAGACAGAGATGCTGCCTGAGGGGCTTTCTGGTTTCCAGTAGGGTCTGCCCCATGCAGCCTCCCTGAGCTACCCTGATCTGGGTTCTGGGCCTTCCCCAGGGTAGATCACCTCCCTCTAAGAAAACTCAGGAAAGAGCAGCATACCCCCCAGGAATCACTGTTCCCATTTATAATGGGTGGTGGGCTTTTGTGGTCACCACATTGTCACCATCCATCTAAGGTACCGCTTCCCTCTGTGACCCAGAGCAGCTCCACTCTTACTCTCAAGTGTAAGCTTTCATGCATGGCATGACATTATCTGAAGAAAGGCCTCCTTTGCTAAAGGAAAGTTGGAAATGCCTGCATTAGTCCCACATTCAGCACTTGGGATTTATCTTGTGGCTTCTGGTGGTAGGAATGATTTAATTTAACCACATAGCCTATGGAGTTGTGTTGACTTTTAAATGTCATCAT
>NW_017731574.1:1393533-1395207 GCF_001890085.2 Hipposideros armiger
CTTGGGAATCCATCACATTAGAGTTCATCTGAATAGGAATAATAAAAAGAGGCCACCCAGCCACCCAGAGAGGAAACCTATGAGTCAGAGCCAGGATAGACAAGGCTGAAACTCTAGGGAAGTAGAGAGAAGAGACCTGGAAAAGGCTTGAGAAAATCCAGAGGTGACAGCTCATGAAACCCCAGCAAAATATGACTTGTGAAAGTGAGGACCTCACCCTGTAAGCCAGGCCTATGACTATATCTAGAAAACTCAGAACTACAAGCAGAAGCCCTTCCAAACTGGCTGGATTCAGACAGCCAAGGAAGGAGCTACGAGAGAGGCGGTATGTAAAGCTTAGCAGGTTACCTGACTGAATCAGCCAGTGCTCCCACCCTTCCAGGAATCTCATCTCATCTCAAAGGAATTCAGCGCCTTCCATACATAAATACCTTAAGCAAAAGGGAGAAAAATGTAAGTATAACTTTCCTATACATGATGAAAATGCATCCAAAAAAATCTTGCCACAAAAGAGATCAAAATTGTAACCTGTACTCCAAAGTGAACTGATAGGCAGGTAGGTAGGTAGATAAATAAGTAGGTAGGTAGGTAGGTGGTAGGTAGCAAAACTTAATAAAGCAGTCAAAGCTAGGAAGAAATACCACAAAGCAGAAGCACAAGACCCTAAAAAGAGATGGCCAGACTAAGGAGGATGTGAAATGGATCTGATGCAACATGGGAAAGAAATAGAAGGAAAAGCTAAACCATTTCAGAAACGTGGAGTAGATTACAAGGAGAAAGTTATTATAAAAGCACAATAAAGGACATATAGGATAGAGATGAAAAAGACAAAGACAAGAAGGCAGAAATAGGGATGCATAAAGAATTCAGTAGAAAGTGGTAGAGATCCAGTATACCTATTGTTGGAGTCCCCAAGGAAGAAACGAAGCAGTGGTACTAATTCTGCTCTAAACCATAATTCATAAAAACTTCTGGGACAAAGAAAGACTTGAATTTACATATTGAAAGGGCACAGCATGTACCTAGGACAGCCTGTCTCAGATGGACCCAGAAAATTGACACCGAGATAAAGAAAGAATACTTTGAACCTCCAGGCAAAAGACAAAGGCATAAGAAAAAGAAAACCACATTGGCATCACACTTTTCAATAGCTACGCTGAATACCAGAGAACGGTGGAATGCCATCTGTGAATATTCAAGGAAAGAGAGTGTGAGCCAAGGATGTTTCCATCCAATCAAGCAGTTCTTCAGACAGTTTTGACTATGTAAGAACTTTGTCCTAAGGATCAATCAATCTGAGTTTAGCCAACCAAGAAATGATTGGGCAGACTTTGGCAAAATATTAGTAGTGACAAAGCATATACTTAACTGAACTAAGACTTAAACAAAGCAGGGATAACGCTGATGGAATAGAATATAAATGTTCTCTGACAATATAGAAATAATGCAACCAAGGAAAAAATGATAGGTTAAAAGGTAAGGAAAGTAGGTCCGGCCGAGTGGCGCGTTGGTTAAGAACTGGCTTAGGATGCCAGAGGGCCCCGGTTTGGATCCCACATATGCGGGCCAGTAACACTGCCCTCCACAGCTAAGATGCTGAACAACAGCTCAACCTGGAGGTGGGCTGCCATGGGTCGCCGGCAACGGCATAGGCTGCAGCCCCTGCTGCAGTGG
>NW_017731574.1:1395457-1396521 GCF_001890085.2 Hipposideros armiger
TTTCTACCTTGCTTCTGGAGCTGGAAATTGGTTCAAACCTTTAGTAAAGTAGAACATTCTCCTAGCTCACAACCCAGCCATTCCTCCTTTGAATATATATCCTCTTACTGATTAGGAAACATGCACCAGAAATCATATAAAGAAATGACCACATCAGCATTGTTCATAATTGTACCAAATTAACCCAATATTCATCAGCAGGAGAACAGATAAATAAATTGTAATGCATTCATAAAAGAAAACCTAATAGCAATGAAAATGAACAAGTTATATTTACAATAATGTAGATGAATCTCACAAACATTACTGAGTGAAAGAAGTACAACACAAATGAGAACCTATAATATGATTGCATTTACATGAAGTTTAAAACAGGTAAAATTAAACTGTTGCTTACATAGAATGTAAATCTAGACAAGAAGGAAAAGATTACAGCAGAAATGAGATTAAGGATCATATCAAAGGGACTGGGACACTTGGGCCCTTTCAAATCCGATACTGATAATGTTCTGATAATGTTCTATTTATTGCTTTGTTATTATTAATTACATTGTTCATATATATTTTATATGCTCCCCCCCCCAAATATATCTATGTGTCATCTTACCAGTGACGCATACCTTCACTATTTAAAATTGCTGGTCATCCATTTTTCCACACTCCTGATTCTCATTACCTTGCTTTATTGTCTTTCTCGAAGACAAGATCACCTTCTAACAGACTATGTAATTTATTTATTATTATGTTTATTGGTGATTGTCTGTCTCCTCTGACCAGACTATAAACTCCATATGGGCAGGGTTTTTTTTTCTTCTGTTTTTGTTCACCGATATATCCCAAATATGGGACACATAATATTCAATAAATTCAGTAACTCTTTGGGGAATTAATTGAATAATATTTTTATAATTTAAAAAATGCAACAAAATCAAAAGCAGCGTACAAAACAATATCCCAACTCTGCATCAGAAAGGCTAAAAGGAATGCACCGTACTATGAATGATGGGATCCTGCAGAGAAGTATTATGAGTAAAAATGAGCAATTATGGGTTTTCGGTTGTTTT
>NW_017731574.1:1399753-1400720 GCF_001890085.2 Hipposideros armiger
GACACCTCCAAGCCCAGCACAAACAGCAACCATCTGCAGATCACTTTGTACTTCATACCAGGTTGCCCTGGGCTGGGCACAGGCAGCAGCTGACCTTGGTCAGTACCAAAGCCCTTCTCAGGAGGCCCCCAAAACCAACATATCCTGTGGCCAGCTTCAGACCACACCAGAGCACCACCCAATCACCTCCACAAACGACACACCTAAAGGGTGACTCGGCAGGCACCAGAACCCTGCTAAACTGAATACTGCTCCATTGGGTCAGCCCCTGCACAACAGCTCCACCGCTGTAGTCATGGCCAGTTCTCACAGCCAATCAGCCTCAGGGTGATTGATGTGCTAACAGCAATTGAAACTCAACTGCAACAGAAGGGCACACACAATCCACACGAGGAGCACTCCTGGAGCACCCAGCTCAGGTGACCAGGGAGACTGCACCACTGGGCCCCACAGCACACCTACTACATAAGACCACTCCCAAAGCCAGGAGACATAACAGCTCTACCAGGAAATACACACAGAGAGGCAGCCAAAAGGAGGAGACAAAGGAACATTTCCCAAATGAAAGAACAGAACAGAATTCCAGAAAAAGAACTAAACAAAATGCAAACAAGCAATCTATCAGATGCAGAGTTCAAAACACTGGTTATAAGGACACTCAATGAACTTAGGGGAAGAGTAGGTGAGCTCAGTGAGAACTTTAACAAAGATACAGGAAGCATAAGAGTAGAGATAGAAAATATAAACAACCAGTCAGAAATGAAGGATATAATAACTGAAATGAAGACTACATAGAGGGAATCAACAGCAGATTAGATGAAGCAGAGGATCAAATCAGTGATTTGAAAGATAAGGTAGTAGAAAACTCCCAATAGGTGTTTGTTGTAGATTAATTGACCATATGTGCACGAGTTTATTTCTGGGCTCTCTATTCTGTTCCATTAATTTTTGTGTCTGTTTTTGTGCC
>NW_017731574.1:1407745-1412843 GCF_001890085.2 Hipposideros armiger
TTTAAAAAAAAAAAAAAAAAAAGAATATAATCAGCATCTCTACATTTCTGTCCCCAAATGCAAGATCTAATGTTTTAATCTAATTATTTCCCTCTCAGTTTTTGTGCTATTGTCTAGTGTCATTAGATATAGTTATATGAAAATAAAAATCAAAGATCTATTTTATATCATTTTTAGCCCCCCCAAATTAAATGTTACTAGTTTTATATAGTTGTTTATTTTGATTTACCCACAGTTTACCAATTTCTTTCCTTACTAATTGTTAAAAATAAGACAATAGGCCCAAAATGGAGGTGTTTATGCTGAGCCCCACGTCACCAAACAAAGACTTAATTTACAGTTTCAGCTCTCCCAAAAATGGAACCTTAAACCAGTCAATCAGGAATCACCTGCTCAGCATTTATAGGCCACTCCCATCCCCTAAAGAAAAGTAACATTGCAATAATCAACTATTTTTTTGCCTCCTATAACTTCCTTGTTCCTGTTCCCTTCCGCCTATAAAAGCCCTTTACTTTATACAGCTCCTTGAAGCTCCTTTCTGTCTGCTAGATTGGGTGCTGCCAGATTCAAATTAATTTTGGCTTTAAAAAAAAAAAATTCAAGGTTTTAATACTTTTCAGTTTATCTTTTAACATATTCTTTCTTGTATTTTTACCTTATTTCTCAGATTAGTTTCCTTTTTCCTAAAGTACATTCTTGAGAAGTTTGTTTAGTGAGAGTCTGTTGGGAGTAACCTTCCCTAGTTTTTGTATAGCTGAAAACATCTGCATTTTGTCCTCATCTTATTCTTGTAAGATGATTTTTGCTGGGTACAGAATTCTGCCTTGATAGGCTTTTTCTCTCAGCATATTTCATTGTCTTCTCTGTTTCATTGTTGCTGTTAAGATGTCTTTTGTCATTAAAAAAAAATAAATGACTCATCTTTTCTCTTGCCTCTTTTTAAGATTTCTTCTGTCTCTTGTATTCTATAGTTTCATTGTTATGTGTTTAACTATGAATTTCTTTATTCTTATCTGCTTTGAATGAGTTATTATATCTGTGATTTTAGGGTGACCCGTTAGCTCAGTTGGTTAGAGCATGGTTAGATCGAACCAAGGTTTCTGGTTCGATCCCCGCATGGGCCACAGGAGAGGCCCACAGGGCCATGCCACGTGGGTGCCCATAGCCAGGCCACTGTGGATAGGTCAACCACTGCAGTTGTTGTAGTTTATTTTTACGCATGTTAATTCTGTAGAGAAACAAAGGATATGTGCATTGATGCCAAAATAAAAGAAAAGGCAAAGCTTAGAGAGGAAAGATAAGAAGTTGTTTTCAGCCTGTGTCTTAGTATTCTCTTCTCCTTCAAGGGGACCTTGGCACTTCATTCAACACTGGGCGTCTTTGCTTCAGAGCCTAAGCACAGTGGGCTCTGTTCTCTGATGTGAAACACTCTTCCATTTGAGTTCTTGCTACTTTAGGATTCATAAGGGCTCTATAAATATTTTTTAGTGGTGCTATTTTAAACTCTGCCTTTGTTTTGTTTGTTTCTCTCAGAGCTGTGGAAGGCGAGCTTGAAGTGGTGTGGCAGTCCACCACCAAGGAAAACCAAAGAATCCGAGCACTTCTCCAAACCACACTGGAGAGGACAGGCCTGTGGGACAACGCCAGAACTGTGGAGGGTCCCGGCCTTGACGGCAGCTCTCAAGAAGCTGTGCTGGATGGCTATGTCTTTAGCTACTGTGATGTGAAGCCCCCGCCTACCACCCGCCAGAGTCTTTGGGAGACCCTGGGCTAGAGCCCCTCAGTCGGAAAGGTTTGCCTGAACCAGGACAGGAAAGGGCAAAATCCCACCTAACACTACAGCGTTTTATCTCCTCAGGGAAAGGAAGAAATAAACTGTCTCAGAAATATAATCCATTTTTTATGTTTTGCTGTATTTTAATAATGTCCTACTAAACTATAGCTAATACGTGTCTTCTGGCCACATGGCCACTGAGACAGGTTCTTTGAAACCCCTTACTCAGGTTAACAGGTGACCTGATGAGGTGGCCCATCTCTGGGCTCCTAGAAAGCCCCAGAGGGCACAGCCAGGTGGGATGGGCTTCTCATCCTGTGTGTTAGAGAAGTTTGGCTACATGAGCCCATCATCCGATGTAGCAGTGAGATACCTATGCATTAGCTCCAGGTAGTTCTGATTGTTTGGGAGAAAACAAGGTGCTGGTACTCGTGAACTGGTAAACTTACAAAACCTGTTCCCCCTCTAGCCCTTCTCGATCCTGCTGGGTAGGTCATTTTTCTAGGGCCACATATCCCCCCTCCCCCTTTGAGCACCAAGGTGGGGTCCCTGCCCCATTGCCACCACCGAGAAGGATGCCAGGGACCGTGGTTCTGCTCCACTCTGTGCCACCTCTTCAGGTAGAGTCTCACAGCCTCTCAGTATCATTCACTGGCACTTTCTGATGGTTATACCAGCTATCGAGGGCTGATTGTCCCCGCCGTGCTGGAAGAACCCAGGGACATCAGGCTATAAAGAACCCTAGACAGGATAGGGTCCTGGAACACATCCTTTTACAAACCCCTCCTCGCTAAGGTCTGCATTATTTCAGGTGAGCAAATAAGCACTAGCATTGGTCCTTGGTCATGTATTATAGTTATACACGTGCTCTTTATTAGATGGGAAGTTGAAATAGAAAATCGTAGTTTTTTACATTTTATTGAACTTGTTCAACAATTGTAATTTATTATCATTTTACCAGGGGTAGAAAGACTCACCAGGATTTAAAACTATGTAGCNCCTCCTCTAGGGGTACAAGAAGCAGTCAGCACTGAAGCTGGGTGACGCTATTCACCGTCTGACAGAACAGCAGGAGGACTTCGCTAGCAAGACAGCTCAGTACCAGCAGGAGATGAGGTATCTCCATCGGATGCTGCAGGACAAGCAGGATATCCTGGACGAGGCCCTACAGCAGAAAAGGTAAGGCTGCCCCCAGCCCCTTATCATGTCTGTTTTTTGAATTTTTGGTAGAATTTTCCACTAAAACCCTCTGGATCTGTTTTGTTTTATTTAATTTCTTATTTCTGTTTTTGCATTTTAGTTTTATCTGAATTTAATATTGGCCTTGGTTTTTATTTGCTCCTCATTTTTTCTTTTGAAAATTTCCCCCACCAATTGGCATATAACATGGTGTAAGTTTAAGGTGTACAGTGTGATGATTTGATACATGTATATATTGTGAAATGATTATCACAATAAGGTTAGTTAACACATCCTTTACCTTACATAATTACCATGTTGTGGTGATTGTTATGGTGAGAACATTTAAGATCTACCCTCTTAGTAACTTTCTACTACACAATACAGTATTGTTAACTATAGTCATCATTCTGTACATTACATCTCACCTCTTCATTTTCTTTAATTCGTCCTTGAAATGTTTCTGATTTTGGACTGCCTAAATCAATTCAGTCCCCTAATTGTCATTCCCTTTTTTTTTCTCTTTTCCATTTTGTTATGAGATTTTATTAATTTTTGATTAAATGTTTTCTTTCTTTCTTTTTTTTTTTATTTCCAAGAACTTTAAAATCTCTGATCATTCCCTTTTTGGAAATCATAATCAGAAGATTGTGTTCTTTGTGTATGTAAGGTATTATATCGGTTACATCTTTACCCTTTAAACATATGGTAGAGGAAGTATTGTCAGTGTACTGAAAGCACTGGGGAATATCGCATGCTGTGAAGGTGAACTTGGTGGTCCCTCACATTGTTTTGGTTTCATACTTAAGTCCTCCTTTTCATAATGGCTGTGTTGTCTTTGACATTCTGGAATATACACTGATTCCAGATGTATGCAGAAGAATCATAATGACTTTCCAGTGTGATTTTCTTGAAGTTAAAGTAGGATCCATGTATTTGATGCTATGCAGAATGCAGTTATCTGTTTGTTTTCCATCAGCCAAATGCTTCTTAATGCCCAACAAAATGAAGTCTTATCTAACATGGTTTCTGTAGTCACAGAAGCTCTTACCACNTTTTAGTTAATTTTGCTACTTTTTCTTTTAACCTTCATATTAGCTTTTTAAGTGGTTGATTCACTGTGTTTATTATATATTTGCCTTTACCAGTGAGATTTTTCTTTCCAGTATTTTCTTATTTCTGGTTATATAGCTTTTTTTTTTCCTGCAAAAAGAAGACCCTTCATCATTTCTTGTAAATCTGGTTTAGCGGTGGTGAACTCCTTTAGTTTTTGATTGTCTAGGAAACTCTTTATCTCTCTTTCAATTCTGAATGATAATCTTGCCAGATATAGTATTCTAGGTCATAGGTTTCTTTTAACACTATAAATATTTTCCTGCCACTCCCTTCTGGCCTGTAAAGTTCCTTCTGAGAAATCAACTGATAACTGTATGAGGGTTTCCTTGTGTGTGACTTGTTACCTCCTTGCTGTCTTCTTCTTCTTCTTTTTTTTTTTTAATTATTTTTAAGATTTCATTGAGGAAGGGAAACAGTATCGGGAAATTGGGGAAGGGGAACAGCCAAGTTGTTGTCCTTCAATCTTAGTTGTGGAGGGCACAGCCAGCTCAGCTCCCCAGTCCAATCGTCACTCTGCCACTTGTTGGCAGCTCGTAGCGGCTCTGCTCAGCTCAAGGTGCTGTGTTCAATCTTAGTCGTGGGTGGGCATAGCCCACCATCCCATGTGGGAGTTGAACCAGCAACCTTGTTGTTAGGAGCACGTGCTCTCACCAGCTGAGCCATCCTGCCACCTGTTGGTAGCTCAGCGGCAGCTCAGCTCCTGTGCAGCTCACTGGCCCATGTGGGAATTGAACCGGCGACCCTGTTGTTCAGAGCTTGCGCTCTTAACCAACTGAGCCACTCAGTCTTATTTCTTTTTCCTTAATTTTTGCCATTTTAATTAGAATATGTCTTTTTTTTTTAAGATTTTTATTGGGGAACTGGGGCAAAGGGAACAGACAAGTTGCTGTCTTTTGTTCTTCAGTCTAGTTGTGGAGGACGTTGCTTCACTGGCACCATCATTGCGCTCTTCCCCAGCAAGGCAGATCAGAAGCCAGATTCTGGACGGCCGCTCACAGTGGCTGCTGGCCGCTCACGCTGGCTGCTGGC
>NW_017731574.1:1424258-1434431 GCF_001890085.2 Hipposideros armiger
GTAGACAGGCTGGAAGGTGGCAGCAGCCCCCAGTCTCTCACCTTCCAGACCTGCGCTCAGGGTGACGTGTCTATGGGAACACTGCCCATATCACATCACCTAGAGAATCACCTGTGTCATCCCTGTCTTTTTCTTGCCTTCTGTGAGAACATTTTATTCCTTGAGGAGTGCACATTTTTACATTTCTGCTTTAAGCTTATAATACATTACAAATGTCCTTTGCAAGTTCAAAGATCACTGGCCTGCATGGCCTGGAAGGGCTGGGAGTCGTGTAGCACTTGGGTTCTGCTAGCCTCCTGCTGGGTGGCAGATGAGCTCAGAGTCCAGGATGCAAAGGAGGGCAAGGTGGGCAAAGCTACGAAATAAGGCAGCTGAGAGGTGGAGACTGGACTATTGGGATGCTTCGTGGAGGAACTGGAACGCCCTGGGCTTGCATAATGGACAGGCATTCAGGAGCAGAGGAGAGGCTTTGGGCCTGGAGGTTGGGGTGGGTCATGAGGACAGACTGGTCCAAGGAGACCTTGGGCTGCTGAGAAGGGGGCACCTGATCCACTTTGTCCTATAGGTTTCCAGTCTCAGCAGGAGTCAGTTCCTTTCTTTCTTGGTCTTGGTCTATGGCTCTAGAAATGTCCTCTTCAGGTTGACAGTAATCCAAGGCAAAGAATTATAAAACAGGACCTAGGACATTGAGGCAGCCATGACATCATAACTAAAGACACTAATGAAAGAGGACTTTGAGAACTGCTTCAGAAAGTGGCAAGAATGATGGGGTAAGTGTGTTCGAAGCAAGGGGGAGAATTTTGAGGGGGATTAATGGTAATGTGTCTTTTATTATAATACATTTTTTTATTTAAACATTCACTATTGTTTGATCACACTTCATATATATTTATAGTTGAGATTTAACTAATGTTTTATATTATTTATACCATTTTATATTAGTTTCAGGTGTACAGTGCAGTGGTTAGGCAGTTATATAATCTATGAAGCGATCTCCCCGATAAGTCTAGTACCCATCTGACACCCTACATAGTCTTTCAGGTTTTTTGTTCTTTTTTGAACAATACTTTATTGAAGCATACTTAGATACAGTAAAATGTACAACTCTGAACATGTTCACCTACATAACTACCACCCAGCATACAGAACAGTGCCCTGGAAGGTTCCCTCAATTTCTGTTTCCTAAGTGCTTATACTATTTTCTGTTCCCACCACCAAGCTCTGTGTGAGAGTTCTGGCTGGTCCATACCCTCACCAACCCTGGGTGTGGCCAGTAACTGGAGGAAATAGATTTAAGGAAAAGGGTATCTTGGTATTTGGCCCCTGGTGCTCAGCTAGCGTTGGACCTGGGCCTCTCATCCTGGGTGGCAGTCACCAGCCTGGGCAGCTAAGGAGTGCCCTTTCCAGACCTGGGGCAGCAAAGGTTGGGCTGAGCTAGTATGCATATCCCACACCTGAAGGCTGAATCTCTTGGGTGCTAAGTTGAAACCTGAACCCTCTTTTAAGACTGGAATTGTCATAAACCCAAAAGACTGCAGAGCAAGCCTGGGCAGACAGGGAGGGCTCGGTGCGACCAGATCACCGGCTCTGTTCCAGCTGAGCTGGTGTCAGCAGGTAGAATAGCTGGCAGTCAGGAGGTAGGAGAGGGGACATGGCTGTTCTGTGCCTTATTGGATTTCCTGGAGACAGTGGGTCCCAAGGGAGGCATGAGTCCCACCTGGTCTTTTCATCCTCCTAGGTTTGACTGTTCCTCATTTTTGACAGGGGTCGGTTGGGTGGTGGTAGTGGTGTTGGGAAGCAGAGTTGGGGGTTTCTTCTAGCTTACATATGCTTGCAGGAGCCTCCTGGGCTGCTTTTACTGGCCTACTGTCTCCAAAAAGCAGGACAAAGTTAGTTGGTGAGGACGCTGGCTGGGTTGACAAAGTGGATTTCACACAAGAGGAATCCATGAGGCAGCTTCCTTGAACTGTTCAAGACAGCTGGCCAAGGGCTAGGAGGCTGGCTCTCCGCCTTTGTGCTGGGTGCTCTGTGCTCCCTTGCCTCCATTCCCTTGTTTTCAATCCACCCATGAGATAACACTCTTTAAAGAGTAGAGATGGAGAGTGGGAGGGCAGGTGGCCACCCTTCCTTCAACTAACTCCTGCCACTGAGGTGCAAGCATCTGCCCAACCTTGAGGTCACCAGGGGTGTCAGTACCTCAGAGCATCATCAATGTGTCACCCTGTTTAGGAGGATCCTGGGTATTTTTCTTTTTATTGAAAAGTAATTCTTTGAAAACGAAGGGTCTAGTCCATGTGTAGTATATAGAGTATGCTGTTGACGTAAAAAACGTCTAAACCTGTAGACAATTTTTATAAGAGTTTATTTGAGCTAAACTGACAACATATGCCAGAGACCAAGATCGCAAATGCTCCGGAAATAACAGTGTTGCAGCTTCTTTTATGCATTTGAAATTAAGGAAGGCATGTAAGGAAGATTACATGGAAGGTGGGAGAAGCAAGGTGGCGATTGGATTATAGGATAGTTATGTGCTCTCTTGAGGGTTAATACCCTCTCTCAGGGGTATTTCTGCTACAATAGTATTTCAAAGGTGTGTTAACCTAGATGAACAAGAACAATGGACACAGCTGGCTTAAAACCTTTCACTTTTCTTCATTAAACTAATTATAGGCCTGAGGTATGACTACCACCATGACCTGCCCAGTTACAAATTTATGATCAGATCACCCTGGGAGGTTACTTCCCACAGAACCCCTTTTTTTTCATCCATAATACCAGGGTTGGGTTGCAAGCAACAGAAACTAACTGCTTAATATTAAGGTAAATAAGGAAATGTTTTGGAAATGTACACTTGGTGACTCACAACATACTTTGAGAAGGACAGAAACCAGGATAGCCCTGGGGGTTCAATTAGTTGGACACTGTCAACCTGTGAATGGAAAAGGCGCTCTGTAATAAATCTGACAAGTTCAGTGACCGAAAATGCCCTCACAGGGTGATCTGATCATAAATTCCTAACTGAACAGGTCATATGGTAGTCATGCCCCAGGCCTATACAATGTTTATCTGTGCCTTAAGCAAGGGCTGTCTGTTTTGTTTTGTTTTGTTTTTCCGCATTCCCAGGGAATGCGCATCCTGTCAATTTTAGTTGACATACAATATTATAAGGCCTGTCTGTTCTTGTACATCTAGGTTAACATACCTTTGAAATGCCAGAAGTAATCAGAGGCAGAACCACCCTCAAGGGAGCACATAATCTCGTTAACTATCCTGTAATCCCATCATGCAGCTCCCCAACCCCCCCTTGCTTTCTCCCACCTTCATGTAATCTTCCTTCCTTTCCTGCCTTAATTCCAAATGTATAAAGACAACTGCAAAATTCATTCTCCAGAACGGTTGAGATCTTTCTTCCTGGCATGTTGTCAGTTTGGCTCAAATAAACTCTTAAACCTTTCCTGTGCTTTTCTATTCAGGATACAAAATCCTGTGAAAAGGTGTCCTCTGGGCTGAGCTGGGGTCCCAAGCCCGACCCTCCCTATGGCTAGAGAAGTAGGTGCTTTGGGTGATAGCCCACCAGAATCCCTTAGGAGGGATCAGCTACCCTAAGAGGTGGATGCTGGGCAGATAGAAACCAGATTACCAAAAATGGTAACTCTTTACTAAAGACATGTGACTACTCAGAACCCTCTTTCCCCAGCCTTGCCAGCTAACCCATCTTTTCATCAGGTGTGAACACTGTGTTTGAAAAGGGGGCAATGATAACGAACAGTGACCAGGTATGGGATCAGGGAGTCGGACGGCGAGTCGTGTTTTAGAAAACAAATAGATGGAACTCTGAAGTAGAGTTTCCTCAAAAAAGGTTATCCATAAAAAACTTTGTTACTTGGAACACATAAAAACGATGGACTCGCCCAAAGCAAAGACAACAAAAGCAAAAACAAACAAGTGGGACTATATCAAACTAAAAAGCTTCTACACAGCAAAGGAAACCATCAACAACAAAAAAAGCAATGTACAGAATGGGAGAAAATATTTGCAAATTATATATTCGATAAAGGGTTAATATCCAAAATATATTTAAAAACCTGTACAACTCAATAGTAAAAAAAGAAAGAAAGAAAGAAAGAAAGAAAAGAAAAAATCTGATTAAAAAAATGGGCAGAGGAACTAAATAGACATATTTCCAGAGACGACATACAGATGGCCAACAGATACATGAAAAGGTACTCAACATCACTAATCATCAGAGAAACGCAAATCAAAAGCACAGTGAGACATTACTTCACACCTGTTAGGAAAGCTATCATCAAAATGACAAGAAATAACAAGTGTTGGCAAGGATGTGGGAAAAAGGGAATCCTTGTGCACTGTTGGTGGAAAGCAACCTGATGCAGCTGCTATGGAAAAGAGTATGGAGGTTCCTCAAAAAATTAAAAATATAACTACCATATGTTAGAGCAATTCCATTTCTAGGTACTTATCAGAAGAAAATGAAAACACTAACCCAAAAAGACATGCACCTCCATGTTCACTGCAGCATTATTTACAATAGCTAGGACATGGAAACAACTTAAGTTTCCATCAATGGATGAATGGATTAAAAAAACTGCGTTATAATTATCCCTCGGTATTCATGGGGGATTGGCTCCAAGACCCCTGTGAATACCAAAATCTGTGGGTGCTCCAGTCCCTTATATAAAATGGCACAGTATTTGCATATAACCTATACACATCATCCTGTGTACTTTAAATCATCTCTAGATTACATATAATACCTAATACAATGTAAATGCTGTACAACCAGTTTTTATACTGTATTGTTTAGGGAATAATGACAAGAATAAAAAGGACCATAGTAGGCAACAGTGTAACTTTTTTTTTTTCGACTATTTCCTATTCTTGGTTGAATCCATGGATATGAACTTATGGATATGGAGGGTCGGCTGTGTGTGTGTGTGTGTGTGTGTGTGTGTGTGTGTGTGTGTGTGTGTGTGTATACACTGTATATATAATGGAATATTATTCAGCCATAAAAAAAATCCTGCCATTTGTCACAACATGATGGACCTTAATGGCATTATGCTAAGTGAAATATGCATAAGTCAGACAGAGAAAAACAAATACATGTGATGTCCCTTATATGGGGGCTCTAAACATATACACACACCAAACTGAGAGATATAGAGAACAGATTGGTGAATGCCAAAGGTGAAGGGAGGGGTGGAAAAAGTGGGTGAAGGGGTTCAAAAGATACAACTTCCAGTTATAAAATAAGTCCTGGGGATGTAATGTACAGCATGGTGATGATAAATGTTAATAATATTGTATATTTTAGAGTTGCTGAGAGAATAGATCTTAAAAGTTCTCGTCACAAGGAAAAATACTTGTAACTATGTGGGGTGACAGATGGTAAGAAGACTAATTGTGGTGCTCATTTTGCAATATATACAAATATCGTTTCATGCCCAATGGAAACTAATGTGTTATATTGCAATTATATCTCAAAAATAAGGTGGCTACTAGACTAGTCAGGGGGGTCACTTCTTAAAGTATTTAAATATCTAACCACTATGCTATATACCTGAAATTAATATAAAATAATATTAAATGTATAAATAAATAAAGTGTAAAACAAATTATATCTCAAAAACAAATGGACAGGGCCGGCCAAGTGGCTCAGTTGGTTAAGAGCATGAGCTCTGAGCAACAGGGTCGCCGGTTCGATTCCCACATGGGCCAGTGATCTGTGCCTGAGCTGAGCTGCCACTTAGCTGCCGCCAACAGGTGGCAGAACGGCTCAGCTGGTGAGAGCACATGCTCCTAACAACAAGATTGCCAACTCGACTCCCGCTTGGGAGGTTGGGCTAAGCCCACCCGCAACTAAGATTGAACACGGCACCTTGAGCTGAGCAGCCACATGCTGCTGACGGGTGGCCAGATGGCGACTGGATTTGGAGCTGAGGTAGCTGCACCCTCCGCAACTAAGACTGAAGGACAACAACTTGGCTGCTCCCCTTCCCCAATTCCCCAACAATGTTCCCCTTCCCCAATAAAATCTTAAAAAACAAACAAAGAAAAAAAGGACAAAGTTCAAAGGTAAAATTGCACTGTTCCAGTAATTCTCAGATATATATAGATTTAGATTGCTTCCCAGATAAGCACTTTTAAATTGTGCTTTCCTTGCTAATTGTTTTATGGTTAGACTGTAAATCCTTAACATTTAAAGACTTTGCTTATTCCACTGACTCTTCACAAGTTCTTCTGGTTGGAATTCAGGTAGATAGGTGAATACCTGTTGTATGGTGTTTTGGGTCCCCAAAAGCTCTGAACTACCGTCAGCACCAATGGGACGGAATATGAGACCGAGTAAAATTAGGAACAGAAAAAAGCTTGAAAACTTGGAGGCAGGTCTGGAACAAATTTTAAGTGGTAAACGAAGACCCAGCATCTGTCTGAAGGTTTGATGCGCTGCCTCTATCATGGAGGAAGGTGAATCAGAGGACAAGATGCCACAAGGCTGTGGAGAAATGGATTGACACTGCCAGGCTAGACATGTCTTAAAAAACCATTGCAGAAGGGAACCAAATAGCACCAAATATAAGATGATAAAATTTTTTAAATGCAGATGGTGTTAATATCTTCAAACCACAAGCATCTTTGCAATTAGAAAAAGCAATTTGAAAGTGAAGGTCAAGAGCTTTAAAAGAAACTTAAGTAATGGAGTTTATGGGGAAAAATAACATGAAACTTTCTAGGAAATTAACTGTAAGAGGGAATTGACTGCAATTAGGTGAAACTTCAGTCATGTAGTAGAAGAGCTAGACAGACACACAGTGAGCCAAAGGTTTTGAAGAAGAATTTTGGAAAAAAAAATGCGTTTTTTAAAACAAATCCAGATGATTTTTCCTGAGGTGGGGGGATTTATGCTAATCGGTTGAACACTCACCCTGCTGGGGGAAAGCGAAAAAGGAGAACAAGCACTTTAAGAAATGAAATGCTCACCATTGACCAAAAATTAACTAGAAATAGATGTCTGACCCTCAACAAAGGATCCTCACCCCAACATGGCCCAATTCAGCCCTTGGCAGAGGCCCAAGAAGACAGAGGACTCTCTGCACTAACAGGAGGCTGGAATTGAATGGGTGGCCTTCTGCAGCCCTCACTGATGGTTCCATGAAGAGTGTGTGTCTGAAGCAGCCTTATCTTACAGAATGGAAACTTGATGCATGGAGAGAGGCTAAGTAACTCCTAGGCCATGTGGCAGAGGGTGGTGGGGTAGCCTACCCATCTCCCCAGCTTGGTTTCTGATAGACTATCAGCCCTCTGGGGGCAACCTTGACCCAGGGAGTATATTCTATATTCTTTTGTAAATCTAGATAGGCCAGGTGCTGCTTTGGAGTGCAGCAGCAATGTTAGCAAATACTTTACAAGTGGCTCAAACAAACCTGTGGGCAGGTCCTGTCTAGGGCGGCAGGTCCCACCCTGGCCTCTGGTCTCCATGCTCCTGGCGGAGGAGCCCAGTGCATGAGCACTCTGCTGGGGGCCCTGGCCATGGCGGGCAGAGGAACTGGTGCCCTGATGAGCAAGCATGGTCTCCCTAAGGGGGCAGGCAACAAACTTCTAAACCCAGACCCCAACTCTGGGCCAGTAAGGGTCCCCACATTCTCCAGATGGCTTTAAGAGATGACCATAAAAATGCTCCCTTCTCTCAGGTCAGCCTGTCCCAAAATGCTCCCTCAGTGATCCCCAGTGACTGTCCTGTGACCTTTGGTCTCATCTGGATATCTGGGATGCTGTTAAATTTACACGCATGGCAACTTCCAGAGGCTTCCAGCCCCATAACAGCAACAGTGCTTCAGATTAGGCTTTTCCAATCCCCGAGGAAAGCCTTGTCTGTGATAAGGGATTAGAGCTGCCACCTGAAATCACCTTTGGTGGGAAGGGGTGGGTCTGCCCCCAGCCCCTTTGGGCACAGCTGGACCTCCTCTGCTCCCTCTCTGAGAGAGCCAGACCTCTGGATGGGGCCCAGAGCTCTGTGGCCTTGATGTGCTTCTTTCTCTCCCTGGGCCTCAGTTTCCCCGTGAGGTAAGCAGAGTGTGGAGCTGATGACATTTTGTGCCTCTTTCCCGCTCCACAGTGGTGAACATGCGATTGGGCTACTCTAACAGCAGCACCATCGAATCAAACAGGCGTGTGGGTGCAGATAGAGCCGGGACCTGCGGGAGGCCCCTTCGCAGTGTTCAAATTTGCCAAGCTCTCTTGCCATTCCGGGTGGCACCGAAACCTGGTCCCTGGCAAAGGTGAATGGGAAGAACCTGCCACCTTCCCTCCAGCTTGATCAGACCAAGGCCTCTGGGAGGAAATTCCTGGGTGGGGAAGAAAACATCTGCCCTGATGGACAAGTTAACAAGCACAGGACTTCCTGTTCGTGCTACCCGACTGGGATTATAAATATAGCCTAGTCAAGTAATAAAAGAGCTGGTTCCAAAGTTTATTTCTTCTTGTTCCAGTCTTTAGAAGAGATTTCTCCTTATGGGATGTAGCTGATTTGGGGATGTCTGGTTAAGGGGGGAAAGAAATTGATCTAGGTACAAATGAACAAAGCAAACATGTTTGGGGGGAGAAACTAGGTTGTCTGACCCTCCCCTTTTTGTGTGGTGTATCAAAGCTTCATTACTTAAAGAGAAAAAAAAAAGGTGTTTAATAATTACCTTTGTTGACCTCTGTACCTTCTGGCGTCCTTCATTCCTGGGCACAAGACATGGCCATTACTAGGGCACGACCGTGCAGACGCAGGCGCTCATCTGCACTGGCAACTCCCTGGGCTCAGCAAGGTCAAGAACAAGGTAAGATCGATGGGTGATGGGCAGGCTTGCAGTTTTCCTGGCCAGAGATTGCAAAAGGACTTTATTTAGAGAGAGGGTACCAGACATGACCATCCACTAGGGAAGTGATTTTCCTCAGCAATTTTTTTTTTTCATTCCTTGCATCACTCATTGAAAAACATCTACACGGCAGATCTATGATGTGCCTTAATCCTGGAAAGTAATTATGGGAAAGGCATTCCTTCCTCGGACTTGGTTCTACTAAGTATACCCCAGAAATGTTTACTACTAAGTGAAATATTTTTTTACTTCGGAAAAAATGAAGTTGAACCAAGGAGGTAGAATGACTTTCAAGCGTGTCATTGCTGCGAATTAGGAGCCCAGAGGAGAGGGTGCCTAATGGGGGGAAGGTTTGGAAAAGAGCAGGGGAGGTTCGTCCCCCAGGCCTGAGGAGCAAGTCATGAATTATTATTCCTGGAACAGAGCCAATTATTCCTAAGGGGTCAACACCTGCGCTTCCCTAAAATGTGTGATAATCTGCTTTTGGAGTCAGTGTCCATAACCCAGGTGCGTTACAGCCCTCGCTGAGCTCCTATTTGCGTCTTGTCTGCTACTAGACCATTTGCTGAATCAAGGCCCATGCCCTCCTTGCAGCCCCCTAGAACTGGCAGGAGGCAAAAATGGGGGAGACAAGCCTGAGAAAAAGGAGAGAGGATGAGAAGTCAATCCAGAGTAATGAACCCAAGACAACAAGTCTCCAGAAGGAGGTAAGACAGTGCTTCCAGGCAAGCCCTTCCCAGGTCGGGCGGGGTGTGCTAGTGAGAAGCAAGGTGGAGAAACCCAGGCTGAACTCTTGATTTGTACAGTACTTATCTGACCATTGTTTGCACTTTTTTCCCTCTCGTCATTGAGCTCAGGATATTTCTTTTTTATTTCTTTTCTTTTTTAAAAAATTATTATTATTAGTTTTGTTACGTCCAGACAATTAATAAAGAGGCTGGATATCAAATTAGGGTTCCGAAGATTTTATTAAGCTGAGCTCAGCGACCATCTCCCCAGCTAAAGGAAAAACAGTACCCCAGACTCGGAGGTCTGGTTTTTATAAGGCAGGGCTATATGCAAAGTAAGATACAGAAGCCAAAAAGAATGTGCAGTTATTCCAGTTAAAACCGCATCCCGCTATCACAACAGTGCTGTTATGTTCAGATGTCTTAACAGTATATCGTGACTGGGTTGAGCTGACCACACAACCTGTCCCCTAAAGTTGACTGTTATAAAACTTCTTTGAAGTATAAAGATAGAGGCCATGGGAGTCAACTGCTGTCCTTTTGATATGTTAAGATAAGAG
>NW_017731574.1:1437326-1438832 GCF_001890085.2 Hipposideros armiger
TCTGGGGATTGACAAGGGAGGTGGAATGGCTTGATTGTGAGTTGGCCTGGGATCTTGGGTCCCCAGGAGTCGGATGATAGGCAGCAAAACCCTCCCTTTTGGCCATGAAAAGAGCATGACTGAGCTAACCCCAGGCGAGTCCTAAACCCAGATAGCTTGGGGTGAATGCAGACCTCGGCAGGAGGAAGGAATTTGGGGATCCCGAAGTATTGGTGAGCCAAGCCCCACAGTTAAAGGTTGAGGCAAGCTGAGAGCTGAGGCCAGGATGGAAGCTGACACTGCTCCCTGGGACCCCTCCTTCCATTGTGTGTGTCTCTTGGTCGCAAGTCTTGTTCTCTAGGCTTTAACCCTGAGCACAGCCTCTACCCAGACAGAGGCACTCAAGCACGTTCACCTGGGGATCCAGAAACCAGGCTAGTGGTTTCTGAGGGCTGATGTCATAAGTAGGGCCCTGAGTCAGACATTTTCTCCCTTTCAAAAAGTGTTTTCCTTTCTTGATTCAAGTATAATTTACATACAGTGACATGCACCGATCTTCAGTGTTCATTTTAATGAGTTGTGACAAAAATGTTCACCCCAGAAAGTGCCCTCTTGCAACCCCTTTCCCAGAGGGCCCCCCACTCCCCCAGCTCTATCTATCCCTGCAGGTTAGTTTTGCCTGTTCTGGAATCTCATAGAAATGGAATCCAATGGTGTGTGTCTGAGCTGGGTCTTGTTGAGAGGAAGCTCATACCCTACAAAATGCCCTCAGAGGAAGTTCACAGCCCCCAAGTGTTCCTGTCTCTGGAGGCCTCCGTTGCTCACCCCCCACCCTGCCCTGTGACACCCCTGGCCAGGACCCCAATCCCTGAGGTCACCCTTAGCTGTGGGGGAGAAGCTTCATTCTGATCTGCCCAGCTGAGAGGCAGGTCCCCAGAGCCTTTTTTGTTGGGGATTGTTTGCTAAATCAGCCTTTGCCATCTGAGCCCCTTTGTCCAGGGCAGTAAGGGCAGTTTTGGTGTATGGGACCTGAGCCAGGTCCAACCCCACTGGCTGTATAACTCTGGACTAGAATGGAAGCTTTCTGTGCCTCCACTTTCTCTTCTGTCAAATGGGTATGATAATGGTATGCCCAACCCGTGAGGCTGTTGTGAGGATGAATGGGCTTTAGTATGAGCAAAGCCCTAGGAACAGCACCCTGGTGTCACTCCTGCAACAGCACAGGGTGAAAGTGCCTGGGACAAGGCGGGCTTCACCTGGGGCTGCGTGGGCCACACCCAAGAGGAGCGGGGAGGGAGAGAGAGGGCTGGGGCTGGATCCTGTGTAACATTAACGTTCCTCTTCCTTCTTCCACATCTGAGGTGGGCCTGCTCAGTGGCATCTGCATCATTGTGGGCACTATCATCGGCTCTGGGATCTTCATTTCCCCCAAGTCTGTGCTCAGCAACACGGAAGCCGTGGGGCCCTGTCTCATCATATGGGCGGCCTGTGGAATACTTGCAACACTGGGTAACAAAGACGCTGCTC
>NW_017731574.1:1441067-1444944 GCF_001890085.2 Hipposideros armiger
ACTCATTGCTGCCAATAATTCTTAAAAATGCATGTGATTCCCATGGAGGGCAAAGACTTACCAACTGACGGATGTGCAGATCTTTGTAGCCGGCCTCCCCCTGCGCCCCCCCCCCCCAATCATCAGGGCTTTCTCTGAAAGAAATTATCCCAGAATTCCTGCTGGAGAATTTTCTCTATGGTGGAGAATCTTTCATGAGGCCCCTGTTTTTTCATTTTGTAGCAACGTAGGTTACTCACGCTGCTTTTCTTTCTCTAGGAATCAACTCAATTATATCACAGAAGAACTTAAGAACCCTTTCAGGTGAGAAAGCCGTGGACAGGCAAGCGTCCTTCTCTTTTCCCAAGCAAAAAGGGAAACCGCTTCCCCCCATGATTCCAGACCCCCTTCCAGACATTGCATGGTTTTTTGTAAGCTCATTTCCACCCGGTAAGAGTTTGGTTTGGTTTTGAGTAGTGGAATGGTTGCTGAGAGAAAGGAAGAACTCTAACTTTAGCTCTGGCTTATTTTTGCTTTATAAACAATTCAAGGAAAACAATTCAATGTACTGCCCTGGAAGTCTGACAGAGGGAGGGTTCTTTCTCATTTGAAGATGTCACATGTCCCCACTGGGGTGCTACTATTTCACAAGCCCCCTGCCTGGGTGGGCCTCCAGGAGGGCAGCTGTACCTCCAGCCCCCTACAGAGAGCAGGCAGAGGGAGGGCTGGCCAAGGCGGGGGAAGAAAAGAGTGGACAAAAACAACAATCTTGTGAGTTCCTCAAGGGATGCTCTGGTCTGACCCTGAGCCCCCCACCCCCACCCCACCATGTTCTTGCCCCTCCTAGAAACTTGCCCCTGGCCATCATCATTGGGATCCCGCTGGTGACAGGGTGCTACATCCTCATGAACGTTTCCTACTTCACTGTGATGACAGCGACCGAGCTCCTGCAGTCGCAGGCGGTGGCCGTGGTGAGTACTCAGGTTTCTCTGCGGGAGACTGTGTTCTGTGAGAAGGGGACATGCTCAAGCTGAAGTATCCTCACGGGGGAGGAGGGGAATAATTGTCTAGGAGAGAGGGACAGTGACCAGGTTAGGGCAGCACTAAAGACCCACCTGAGGTTAAAGGCCCCCAGCCGGGTGGAAGGTTCCCATTTGCCAGGACACCGGCAGCCTGAGTGCCAGCACACAAGATTAGTCGGACCAGGGCTGGCATTTTGGCAGACAGGTCTGAGGGCGAGAAAGTGCAAGGCAGTCACTGGAGGAGGGAGTTATTTAATAATGGGTTGTGGAATTGAAGCTGGGTAAGGAGGGAGGTGAGGACGGCAAGGGTGGGTGTGAGGGACAGTGGAAAAGGTGGGTGGGACCCATGTGCTGGAGGCCTCCTGGGGTTGGGGTAGGACAGGAAACGAACAAGAAACAATGAGGTGACGGGGAGGGGGAGCATGGGAGCTGTAGTCTTGCTTATGATGAGGTCACCGGGCTGAGGTGGGAGGGAGAACAAGGTCATTCTGAGTGAGGGGGCCGCATTAGTGAGAGGCCAGGGTGTCCAAACGATATGGAGAGGATGAAGAATTATGACCGGGAGAGATGGATGAGAGATTTCTGTTACCATTAAAAGATACCGAGATACTCTGAAGAGGAGAAAAGAGGCCCGGCTGTTTCTCTCCCGTGTGCTTCTCAGCTTTTCCTCTCTAGGAGGGGTCAGAGGCTGTGCCCAACTAGGGGGCGGGGATCCAGGCCCTCTGGGACAGCGCAGTGGCTTTCTTGGGACCCACGGGGGACAGGGCAAGACTCTCAGGACTCATCTCACTTCTCTCACCAGACATTTGGTGACCGTGTTCTCTATCCAGCCTCCTGGGTCGTTCCACTCTTTGTGGCGTTTTCAACCATTGGTGCTGCTAACGGGAACTGCTTTACAGCGGGCAGGTAGGGGACCCCTGGCACTCACCCTTGGGGACAGGGGGCACCAGGGCCAATTGCACACTTGAGGAAGACAATTCCTTAGGGCTATGCTGGGTTAAATCCCTCATGGCACAAGCAGGAAACCTGACGCTTGGACAAGCTTGCACACTGACCTGGCCCCACCGAATCGAGGCCCTAGGTTCCTCGTCACGGGAACAATGCTGCCAATTCCAGCAGTAGGCAGAGTCTGGTGACATGGGGTGAGAGAGGCACTGGTTTACATGTAGTACTTTTCACCTTGTACTTTAAAAAAAATTTTTTTTTATTGGGGAGCAGCCACGGTCATTGGTTACACACGGCTTTCATGCTACAATGGCGTAGTTGACTCTTTTAAGGAGGACACAGCTCACAGTGGCCCATGCAGGGATCGAACTGGCAACCTTGGTGTTATCAGCATGATGCTCTTACCAACTGAGCTAACTGGTTACCCACCTTGTACTTTTTTTCAATCTAATGCTATTTCTTGAATAACTTCTGTTAATGTATATACAATCTAGACCAGGGATTGGCAAACTTTTCCTTAAAGGGCCAGATAGTGACTATTTTAGGCTTGAAGGCCATAGAAGTCTGCCACAACGACTCAACTCTGTCGTTGTGGCCTGATAGCACACAGCTGTGGTTATGTTCCACTAAACCCTTATTTAGAACAGGCCTAGTTTCCCAGCCCTGCAGAACCTTTTGACCCTACTGGTCTGGAGACAGTTAACAGCTGTGTCCTCCTCCACCTCACAATGTAGCATAATTTAACATGACCTCCACTCGCGGGCGACATGGGGGTTATTTTCATAAACACTGCTGCAGGGGACATTCTTTAACACATCTTTGCCCAGTTGTCCAGCATTNGGCTGCACCGGAATGTCGAATGGCCAGAACTCAGGGTAATCCAATGAGAGAGCAGCAGGGGGGCCCCTGTGAGCCTGGCCCCCGGAGGGAAGGTGGGTTCTCTCTCCCAGGGCGACACCTCACCAGGGGCTTGGGGTCCCCTTGTCTCTGCGTTCCAGGTGCTCTGTGCTTTGCAGAACTTGGGACAATGATCACCAAGTCAGGGGGTGAATACCCTTACCTGATGGAGGCCTTCGGCCCCATCCCCGCCTATCTCTTTTCCTGGACCAGCTTGTTCGTCATAAAGCCCTCATCCTTCGCCATCATCTGCCTCAGCTTTTCTGAGTATGCTGCTGCGCCCTTCTACTCCGGCTGCAAGCCTCCTGAAGCTGTCGTTAAATGCCTGGCTGCCGCTGCCATCTGTGAGTACCCAAATCCGAAACCCTGGGCAGGGGTCAGAAAAGACCTGGCACAGACGAGGTGGGTGCACTCTGGCCTTGGGCACATCCAGAAAGCAGTCGAGTGGGCTTGCAGGGAGGTGCGATGCGGGGCAGGGTCTATCTAGTCTTGGCCCAAAGCCTGTTGCCCTCTGCTGCCCCTGCTCCACAGGGGTGGGAGCTGTCAGGCAGTGCGTGTCTCAGACTGTCTGCAGGGCAGCGCTGGGCTGGGGCCTGGATACTTCTCCATCATCCTCAATTTCAAAAGTTGTCATCAGGAGCATCTGCTGAATGTGGTGGTGGAGAGAGGAAGTTGGGGGTGGGTAGGAAGGAGCCCCCCTCCAGGGCCTGGAGAACGGAGGAGGTGCTGAGCCCACGCCCACAGAATGCTGCCCCCTCTCCAGTGCTCATCACCATGGTGAACGCGCTGAGCGTCCGGCTAGGCAGCTACATCCAGAATGTGTTCACAGCGGCCAAGCTGGTGATCGTGGCCATCATCATCATCAGCGGACTTGTCCTCCTGGCCCAAGGTGACCTTCTGCGGGAGGGTGGGGTGGGCATCACAAGGCACAGGCCTCCTTTTTATCTGGCGGTCTTGCTGCTGAGCCTATCTCTAAGGCAGGAGTTCAACGGAAAGAATCTTTAGTTTCCCAACTTTTCAGAGTTTGTTTAATA
>NW_017731574.1:1449680-1529456 GCF_001890085.2 Hipposideros armiger
ATTTTAGTAAATTTGTAATTACACGATTTCAGTAAATTTATAAAGCTGTGCAAACATCATCACAATCCAATTCCAGAACATTTCCATCATCCCCAAAAGTTCCCTCATGCCTAACTGTAGTTAATCCCCACTCTCACCTCCAGCTGTAGGCAACCACTGATATGCTTCTGTGTCTATAACTTTGTTTTTCTAGACATTTCATCTAAATGGAATAATACAATATGTCATTCACATCTGGCCTTTTTCACTTAGCATATTATTTTTTAATTTCATCTATGTCACGGCATGTATCAGTTCAGTCTTTTTAATTGATGACTAGTATTCCATTATATGAATGAACCACATTTTGTTTATCTATTCACTAGGTGATGGACGTTTGGATTGTTTCTGGTTTGGGCTATTATGAATAATGCAGCCATGAACATTCACGTATATTGTCTTTGTATGGACATATGTTTGCATTTCTCTTGGGCAGAGTCCTTGGGATAGACTTGCTGGATCATATAATAACTTTATGATTAACTCTTAAAGAAACTACTTTACTGTTTTCCAAGTAGTTCCATTTTAATTTCTATAAACAATCCACATCCTTACCAACAATTGGTATTGTCTTTTTGATTGCAGTCATTTCTAGTGGGTGTGAATATGTCATCGTAACTTTGCATTTCCCAAATGACTGCTACTGACTGAGCTTCTTTTTCATGTGCAATCATGTATCTTCTGGTGAAATATCTACTCAAATCTTTTGCCCATTTTTTTAAATCAGGCTGTTTGTCATCTTGTTATTGAGTTGTAAAAGGTCTTCATATATTCTGGCTACAAGTCCTTTATCAAGTATCCGGTTTGCACATATTTTCTCCCAGTCTATGGCTTGTCTTCTCATTTTCTTAATGGCGTTTTTGAAACACCAATGTTTTTAATTTTGACAAAGTCTAGTTTATCTATTTTTTCATGTGTCATGCTTTTGGTATCATATCCAAGAACCTTTGCCCAACCCAAGGTCACAAAGATTTTGTCTTCTGTTTTATCCTAGGCGTTTATCTTTTACATTTCTTTAGGTATGTGATCCATTTTTATAGCTCTGGTTTTTATAGCTTTTGTATAGCTCTGTACTTGTGCAGCTTGGGGGAATGGACAGGGACTTGTGCTATACTGAATTATGTTGAATATAATTTTTATGAGGTTAAATCTAAGATCTTTGCTTACTGGTTTCTGAGTTTTCTATCTCACATAGACAAACCTTCCTCTCTCCTTTTCAAGAGTACCCACCTGTTTTCTTCTAGCATTTTACTTTAGTTCTTTGATCAAGCTGGAATGCATTTTTCAAAAACTTTTATTGGGGGACAGTGTGTTTTTCCAGGACCCATCAGCTCCAAGTCCAGTAGTTGTTTCAATCTAGTTGTGGAGGGCGCAGCTCAGTGGCCCATGTGGGAATCGAACCGGCAACCTTGGTGTTATGAGCCTGCGCTCTAACTCACTGAGCTAACCAGCCGCCCCTGGAATGCATTTTTATGCAGGGCATAAATCTCACTTTTTCCCCCCAAACTTTTACCTATTGTTCCAGTATTTCTTATTGAACCATCCACCGTTTCCCCTACTGGTTTGAAATGCCACCATTCCCATTCCCAGTGTAGGCGGTTCACTTTGTTTCACTTACCGTCTTTTCCTGTGCTATTATCACACTTACTCTACATTTCACAGCTTCAGTAATGTCAAGTCTGGTAGGACTAGTGCTCCCACATCAGGCTTCTCCTTCCTGTTTAGCATTCAAATGCACTTAGAATTATTCTGTCCAGTTCCAAAAGTTCTGCTTGCATTTTGAGTGCGTGGAATTTATATATTGATTTGCGGTGAACTGCTGGGATTTAGAGTGAATTCAGCATCATTTAGAGTCCCCCCCCTCACCCCCCACAACCTGGCAACCCCTTTCCTCCCATTTTCCCTGACTTGTTCTGGGAATTTACCTTAATACCATGTTCATATCTTTTCAAAGTTCCAGTAGTTTTAAATCGATGGGCCTTTTTGGCCTCTGTATTCCTGGCTTCTAATTTTATTGTATTGTAGTGAGCATGTTATCTTCATGCTATCATTTCTTTGGAAATTTTAAGACTTCCCTTGTGGCTTACTGTAATTTTCATGTTTCTTACAGTCTTGAAAAATGACGCGTATTCTATTGTCTAGCTTCTTTAACATGAAGCATGTACCTTGACTGTTCAAATCTTCCACTCTCATAGATGTCAACTTTCGCCTGTTTATATATCTTCTTCCCCTTTTCAGTAGGAACTCCTTTTGCCTGAAGTGTTTTTGTCTGATATTGATATTGCTTAATCAGCTAGCTGTTTTTAGCCTGCAATTTTTGGCAACATGTCCCATCCATTTCATCTTCAACCTCTCAGTGTTATCAGGCTGTGGATTGTGTTTCTTTCAACAAATCCCACCCAAGAGCTTGTAGCTGGGCAAGCTGAATCCTCACATTTAAGGTGATTACTGCTATAGCTGGATTTTCTTTCTTTTTTTTTTTAAACTTTATTGGGGACAGTGTGCTTTTCCCAGGACCCGTCAGCTCCAAGTCAAGTTGTTGTCCTTTAATCTTGTTTGTGGAGGGCACAGTGTAGCACCAAGTCCAGTCACCATTTTCAGTCACCATTTTCAATCTAGTTGCCGAGGGGCGGGGAGGGACGCAGCCCACCATCCCATGCGGGAGTCGAACCAGCAACCTTGTTAAGAACACACGTTGTTAAGAGCATATGCTCTAACCAACTGAGCCATCGGGCTGCACCTGGATTAATTTCTAACACATATGTGTTTTCTTGCCTTTAAAAAAAAATCTTATTCTGATTTATTACCCATCAAATTACTGTTATTCCTTTTTTTCTTCTGCTGATGTGGAACTTATTTCTATTCTTTTAGCAAGTACCCTTAAAATTTCACATGCATACCTAATAGTGCATCAGTATCTCAGTCCTCTTCCCCCTTACAAGGGCCTTCCCTTTCCTATCACCTAGTGTCCCAGCTACACCTTGTCTATAAACCCACCCCTCCAAAAAAAGTTCATCATGACAAAAATTTAAAATCCAGTACTTATATACATACCAACATGTTTTACTGCTGTTTCTTAACGTTGCTTCCTCAATCAATAATTTCTGAGTTCAGGGGCCGGCCGAGTGGCTCAGTTGGTTAAGAGCTCGCTCAAGAGTTTGAGCTCTGAGCAACAGCGGTTCGATTCCCGGCCTGAGCTGAGCAGCCGCTGAGCTGCCAACAGGTGGCAGGATGGCTCAGCTTAAAAAAAAAAATAATAATAATTTCTGAGTTCAGTTTTTTTGTTGTTGTAGACTTTTTAATAGTTTCCAGTGAGGATTAGGGAATAGCCAATGTCTCGTTGCTCTTATCTAAAAATGTATTTATTTTGTCAGTAGTCTTGAATGGTAGCTTAGCAGTACAAAATTCTAATCTGAAAATCCATTTCCCTCATGACTGAAAAAAATTATTTCTCAGGAGATGTCTCCTATTGTCCTGATTTTGTAATCTTTTAAATTCAGTAGCTTTTCATTTTTTTTGCTTTTTTTCTTTCCACTATAATGTTTATATTTGGGTATGTTTTCATTTTTCTAGAGAGGGATTCAATTTGAAGGCTCAGAGTTTTTCAGTCCTGTAAAACCTCCCTGCTCTTCTTTGAACTTGCTTTCTTTACCCCAGGCAATGTATTTGCGCTTCTTCCTGTTTCTCCCATTAATTTCCTGCCCATATTTTTCATTTCTCTATGCTTTGTACTCAGATTCAGCTTCTAATATATTTTTCTACTTGTATCTCATTTATCTGTTGTTGATTAAAATTTTAATTATAGTAACTTTGGGGGGGATTCTTTTTTTCCCTATTTTTAAAGATTTTATTGGGGAATTGGGGAAGGGGAACAGCCAAGTTGTTGTTCTTTAGTCTTAGTTGTGGAGGGTGCAGCTAGCTCAGCTCCAAGTCCAGTCGCCATCCAGCTGCTCGCTGGCAGCTCGCAGTCGCTCCCCTCAAGGTGCCATGTTCAATCTTAGTTGCCGGTGGGCATAGCCCACCATCCCATGCAGGAGTTGAACTGGCAACCTTGTTGTTAGGAGCATGTGCTCTCACCAGCTGAGCCATCCTAGCACCTGTTGGGAGCTCAGCAGCAGTTCAGCTCAGGCACAGCTCACTGGCCCATGTGGGAATGGAACCAGCAACTCTGTTGCTCAGAGCTCATGCTCTTATGTAACCAACTGAGCCACTGGGCTGGCCCCTTGGGGGGCAATTCTTTAGCTCTTCCTTTTCTCTAACATTTTAAACATAGTCTTTCATCAGTTCTTGGGGGGGGGGGAGCTAGGCTACTTGTTTGCATCTGCTGACTCTCCTTTTAATCTGATTTTTTTTTTAAATATGGAAAGTCTGTACAGCTTGGACTTAGGAAGCGCAATGCACTTCTGTGTTTGCTTCTGTCAGATGCTCCAAGCACTGGGGTCCACTAGCTCTGAGCTACTTTTTACATTTGTTTCTTGCATAACTTTCAGGACTCAGATCAGGTATCTCCTCACTGAAAGGGACTCCTCAAGCCATCCCCCACCTTCCCCTGCTGCTGCACCAAGATGCATTTCTCTCAGGCACATCTAACCACCTCACTCACTTCTCCATAACTCAAAACTCACCCCCCACCCCCCTGGAGGCCAGACTCCCACCTGAGGACACCAGGGCCACAACTCAGTCCCTTTGTGGCTTCAGTAGTGAGGCTGAGGGCACATGTGGGCAGTGATGGCACAGCAGCCTGTACTCTTAGCAACTGACTTCCGTATTACTGCTTTTTCAGGCTTGTTTATGTCGCAGGCCGGGAAGGCCACATGCTCAAAGTGCTCTCTTACATTAGCGTCAAGCGCCTGACTCCAGCCCCTGCCATCATCTTTTATGTGAGTATGAATTCTGCCATGAAAACACCCCCTTAAAGGCAGAGGGTCCCTCCATTTGGATGAAGTAAAGCCATAGTGCTAAGCCCGGTGGTTTTCAAATGACCCCAGGTTCCCTTAGTCCTCGACATGAAACAAGTATATAAAAAAGCTCAAGACAATTCCAACTATTTACCTAACTTCTACTCCGTGTTCTGAATTTATCCATGAGAGACACTGGGTGAATCTGCCAAGCTTGTACCTTCTACACATCTTACATTTGTATGTCTTGGATCCCTGGTAACACACTACAAAAACCCACTAGCTTCTGGGAAAGGAGAATCAGGCATTTTACAGGGTGGCTACGGAAAACAGCTTCTCATTATGGTCCAATAATTTAGAAGTCATGGGATCCTTGTGCAGGAACGGCCCTTTGACATCTTCTAATTGGAATTTCTCACTGGGGGACAGTCCCTGGTTGTAATTGTCTTGGGTACCTCCGGACCGTCCACACCAGCCTCAAAGCCAGACACCTCCTGTCATCCCCAGAGGAGAATCACTACTCTCTGTCAACCTCCTCCTTTTGAAGATGAGGGAACAGACCCAGAATTGCAAGGCCCTTGAGAGTTACAAGGCACAGTCAATGCAGGTCAAGACCAGATGTAAACAACCTCCCTTTCATAATCCAGGACCCTTTCCCATGATGAAAATTCTCTGGAAGGAAAATTCATAATTAGGAAGCTGGTGCAATACGTACATATTTGGTTTTTCCCTGCTTAAAACTGCAACCTCAGAGAATCACAAATTTCCCAATTCCTTTCCAACAGGCCTTAAAGAGAGCGCCTATCTCAGTCAAAGTCTGGTTAAACCCCGAACATAACATAGGAGGCTTCTTTCATGCTGAAGTGTTTACCCACAGGAAAAAAAGGCTTCCTCAGTCTTCCGTGAATGATAGGGATGTTTTTATGTACTAAAGACCTAAGAATTCATTCTTCTTTCTACTAGGGTATCATAGCAACTATTTATATCATCCCTGGTGATATCAACTCATTAGTCAACTACTTCAGTTTTGCCGCATGGCTATTTTATGGCTTGACGGTTCTAGGACTAATTGTGATGAGGTTCACGAGGAAAGAACTGGAAAGGCCCATCAAGGTAGGTTTACTGCCCCAAAATGTCCCAAGTGCTTTGGTTTCTTGAGCTGAATTCGGTAGAGGCAACTATTGTAAATTCTAGGGGCATGCTATTTCCACCCTGATTCCACTTTTCTCTTAAATATCATATTTTAGAGTGGGGTTTGCTCCTCAATTCATTTCATATAATAGTTTATGAACCATTAGCTGTCTAATGGCTAATTTATTAAGTTATCAAGAATACCTGTGGCCTGTCTCTCTAACCAGAGTGAGCTGTACAGTTCTGACAGTTCTAGTATCTATCAAGCATACATTTTTCATACACTTAAGGGGACCTCTGAGCTGTGGCCCCAGGCCCATTCCTGGGCATGCAACTACTCAGGGTCACATCTGCAATCTGCTTGGGGCCCCTCCCACCCCTCCCTGCCAACAAGCTGATTGGCCTCAGGGATTCAAAGGTAGGACAATAAGACCTTAAGCGCCTTGGGATGTGATACAAAAGGAGGTGAACAGCTCCAACTGTGAAGTGTTCTTGCCTCCAGGTCTAACCACCAGCTTACAGGAAATATGAGGGATAGAGGAGCAAGATACCAGGCAAAGCTAGAATTAAGACATTGTACAGGACAAATTCCTACAACAAATCCATGACAAGATAATAAAAAACAAGAGGGGGAGGGAATAAACATATTAAAAACATAAAGTCCTCTTCAGTTAGAGATGTATACTGAATACGTTACAGGTAAAATGACACAGTCTGGCATTTTCTTAATATTCTAGGGAAAAGAACAAAAGAAGGTAGAGACAAAATGAGATTAGCAAAATTACTTAAATATTACTGAAATTGGTGGTAGGGTGCCTGGAGCTCATGACATTCTTCTTTATATCCCCATGTTTGGGTCTTGAATGAAAACCTACAAACAGAAAAACGAATGCACGTGGCCAAATCATGACACCAAGTTGCTTTGCCTGCAGGTGCCCATTTTCATCCCCGTCTTGGTGACTCTCGTGTCCTTGTTCTTGGTTTTGGCCCCAATCATCAGTGAACCTGCGTGGGAGTATCTCTACTGTGTGATCTTTATACTGAGCGGCCTTATATTTTACTTCCTTTTTGTCCACTATAAGTTTGCATGGGCTCAGAGAATCTCAAGTAAGTATCCACAGAGGGATGGTTCTGTTATTAGGGAAGCACAGACAGGCCTGGCCTCCTGCAACCACATCTGTCCTGATGTCACCAAGACTTTCTCATCACAGGGTCTCAGGCAGCTAGCAAATGTCACCTCCTCTGGGCGAGGATACACGACTCCTTCCCCTCAGTGTGACACCGCTGGGCTCCACCTATGGGCCTCCTCCTTTACTTACTATAACAAGCAGGAAGGGAGAGCACCATTTTCCTTTTTTTTTTTTTTAATCGTAAAATACACGTAACATAAAATTTACCATCGTAACCATTTTTTATAAGTTCAGTAGTGATAAGTATCTTCCCACTGTTGTGCCTCCGAGCCTTTCTTTCGCCGGACACACAGACGTCATCGGAGAGGCTCAGCAGCACCCCAGGGACACTCAGAAAGTGACCGGGTTGGGACGAGGGCCCAAGCGTTCCGAGGCCAAGGCCACAGCTCTTGCTTTCCACTCAGCAATCCTGGTTCCTCACCTACTTTAAGACGATTGTTTACAAGTTTAGGTACATAGCCACTTTCACTATGAAAAAGAAAGTGGTGCCCAAAGGACATCAAAGGGACTCTTAAATATTCAACTCTGAATCAGGGGTAAATATATACATATAATTGAGTCATTCATATCTTTGCTATAAATTGTTTGGTGGCAATAAAATAACTAGCAGTGTTTTCATGGGAAATAACTTACACCCGAAGAACCACTGTAGCTGCCAGGATGGTTCTGATGACCTCCCACCACTGCGTCCCTGGAGCGCCTGGGCTCTAACAGGGGACACACCACCGTGGAGTAATGACAATATCGCTGCTCACCGATAAGCAAGGTGAAGTTAATTTAATTACAGTTCCCTAACTGCACTTTTCGATGGATGTTTACTCCAGGGCCTATCACCATGCACCTTCAGATGCTCATGGAAGTTGTCCCACCAGAGGAAGCTCCGGAGTAACAAGCTCCTTCGCCGGTACCACGTCCAAGCTGTGATGACTTTATTTTTGTAAGCAGTATTTGTGGTTATTCCTTCCTGATGTTTTCCTTAAAACGATGTATTCAGATGTTTATGAAACTGGCACTTTTAGATATCCTGAGTTCTCTGGGTGGGGGTGGGGGGCTTCTAGATAGGAGCAGTGACGATATTAACAGGTTGAAGATGTGACCTAACAGAAGGCTGACGGCCAGGCGACGGCTGAATGAAAACCACTACTATAATGGCGGCGACTCTTTAACAAGCGGCACATCACACCTACTTAAATAAAGGGTATTCTTTAAACTCAATGATCAAAAAGGCATACGTAGTTTTTTTTATATATATATAAAATTGCTTTTGTATCAACTTTTGCTTTGATTGAAATAGATTTTTATACTAAAGTACAAATGTTTTACTACTTAACCTTCCCTTCTCCCCAAAGTCTTGCCACCCCCATATTTAACCTGGGATGTACAGGGCAGGTCTATCCCAGGCTGAATGTGGAGGCTCTGCTGCAAAGCAGACTGTCGGGAACCGTCGGGAACCACGCAGCCTGTGTGTCCACGAGGGACCCTGCAATCAGTGGTCAGCGTCACAGGCTCCCCAAAAGCCTTCATTGGCATTTTGGTCAAACCAGAAAGTATGGTGAATAAATTCTATTTTTCCTTTGGCACTTAGGGAAAATCCTGTCTAAAAAAAAAAATGTAAAAAGTAACATTTCTGTGAAAACACTGCAATTTTATTGATACACTGCAAAAGACATCACACAACTAGGTATGTGAGCAATTTTAGAAGCACAGAGACAGAAGTACTTTTACCTGGCATTTCAGAAATTTCCCCAAAACATGAAATCAGTACATGGTAACAGAACAAAAAACAATTAGTAAATGTTTACATTTCACAAGTCAGTGTCCTATGTCCTCCAAAATGTTATTCGGAACTTCAAACAGTAAATATTAACGTCTGCAAGGAAATGAAGATTAGTGGAAGGAATAGCCCTCCTCCCCTAATCCTTTCATTTAGGTCTGTGAACCACACAAGACAATGAGCAGGACCACCCACCACCTGTACGTGGGAAACACATTTGCGTGGCTCTATTACGTGCTAATATTATTTGCTGTTTTACAAGAGACTGAATGCAACCGTGTGTAAACAACCAAGGGAAAGCCAGTGCCACTCGGGAGGCCTGGCCACCAACCCCAAGGCTGTAACCCACAGAAACCAACACCTGATGAGGACATCAGAAGAGCTCCACAGGGTCAGAGCCTTTGCAAACAAAGACACCCAAACTTCCTATTTCCTGAAGAGCCAGCCCATTTAGCCAAGAAAAAGGAAAGTTACCACCATATTTCACGTGCCAGTGAACCCATGGGAGTCATGGCAGCAGCAAGGATGTGCCCCTGGCAGCTGTCCAGGCTGGACCCCATGTCCTCACACCGGAGGGCAGTGGTCTGACCTGTCACAGAGCCACCGCGCGTGACAGGCCCCAGGCCATGAGGCGAGGCTGCGTGGTGAACACAAGGTCCTATTTTACAGATGAGGAAACTGAACCAGTGAGTGATCCAAACCTGCTCACGGGGCAGCCTGGGGACAGTTTACCTGTCATTCAAGTGGTGCTTAAACTTGGGTCATCCACAAACCTGAGCATCTGTGCTCTCTGACATACAAAAAGAATGAAGACCTCTGGATCAGTCACAACAGTCACCATGTTCTATCAATGTGCTTCTCCACTTCTGGGCAGGGCTGCCAGCCTCACACAGAAGAAGCACACAGGGTGTAAATTTTCCAGGAGCTCACATTTCTAACTTTTCCAGTTAACACGCAAAGTCAGGCTCCAGGCATTCCCACAGTTAAGGAGTCATGACAATACACATTCCTCCTCATAACCTTGTGACCCTGGGTGCCACAGCTGCACCCCAGAATGGGATCATGAATGTTTTTAGGGGTCGTCACATCCAGGTGTCCTGAGGGTTACCTGCAGGCACCCCAGGGGTCATTTTCAGTTTCCTCTGAACAGAAACCTTTGTCCCGTTTACCCAGGACTCTGTGGTTCAGGGGAATCTTCCCCACTTTTATCTTGGACTACCTCTCTATGCGCAGTAAATAACCCAGAGTAGCTGTCACTATCTTAAGAGTAGCTGTCACTATCTTAAGAATCCTAGAAGTATTAGTACACAGGCAGTTATGTTGAATCCCAATTAACTCATGGCTGGAAAGGTCTGCTAAGTGCTACTGAATTTGTAAGATGGAAACTTCAATTTATATGCACAAGACCACGTTTTTAGAAATGTACCAAATGCAGGTCTAAATGAAAAAAACAAAGAGACTACCTCCAGAGAGTACAGTTCATTTACCTGAATGCCAGCGTGTGCTTTTTGTCACTCAACTGGAGTGTCGGGATGAGCTTTGCATGAAGCAATGAGGACAGCCCATGGAGGCGGGGCTTGTGTTAGACCAGCCCTTTCTGTCTCTGTTTCCACCAGGGATAGTCTCATCTTCAGCCCATTTTTATTTATTTATTTATTTTTTTTTTTAGCTGAGCCATCCTGCCACCTGTTAGCAGCTCAGCGGCAGCTCAGCTCGGGCCATGAATCAAACTGGGGACCCTGTTGCTCAGAGCTCAAACTCTTGAGCAAGCTCTTAACCAACTGAGCCACTCGGCCGGCCTTTCAGCCCATTTTAAAATCGATTCAGAATTTCTCACCACTACCAATCCCAGCACCACAAGTTGACACTTAGTGGTAATTTATCCTTGTGGTGGAAAAAGGTTTGACTATGACTGCTTCTTTTCTTAACTTTCAGTCACAAAACAATATCCATTTCTGTTTATAGTGTTCTGGCTGCTCTTCAGGATTTAATTCGCATTTTCATTCACTCTCAGTTTCATCCTCCTCCGAAGTTTGGTCACTGTTCTCAACCACCTCTGCCACTTTGCAGGACAGGCTTTTAGAATTCACAGCTAAAAGTATGAGATGTTATAAAAAAATACGTTAACTATAGGCAAATTCATAAATCTTTTCCCCTCCCATTATTTTGGTCAATGCAGAAAAAGTCCCTTGGGTTTCAGCTATCTATTTTGCAACTTATTTTATATTTTCATTATTTGGGGCAAGAAATGATCAGGCAAAATTTACCTGCTTATAAATAAATTTTCCTCCAAAGAAAAATAACCCGTGAAAGTGTTATAAGAAGGTACGTTTAAATCTCAGAGCTGAAACCTTCTCAAACCAGAACATTGAGCACCAAGATCAAGCACAAGAAGAAAACTTGACATCAGGGCTTTACATGAAGGACCCGCTTCCACAAAAGCCACATTCCTATAATCAGCTGAGCCCGCATGTGCAGCCCGGGACACTCGGGACCTACCATTCTCTCTGGGGAGTGGGTGCACCCCATCTTACCCTTGGAGAAGTGGTTTTCCTCCTCACTTTCTTCCCAGTGATCAAAGTCAAAAGCCACATTAGGATTCTGTTCAACATAACAGTTCACATTAAGTGCGAGAATAAAACACGCTCCTCTTGTTAAGACCAGACATCATTAATTTCAACTCACCCTCTGTTTGAGTAAGCTACACCAAGACTCCCTTCTCTCTTTTGCAAGAGTGATTATGGGCTCCTCGTTTTTAATTATGCATTCGCAATCATCTTGTATTATGTTGGCCTGCAGTTCCATATCAGCCAAGTAAAACTTCTCACCTACCCAGGCACTGGTTTACACACAAAAAATTTTAAGTCAGTTTTCTAAAAAAAAAAGTTAGAAATTATTTCTATTTTACCTTATAAGAGTTACATAAACCTACCTGAAAATGACTCTATCTCTGAAATATTTACACTTGTAATCTTTTACATTCCTTATTCTTATCTTCAATACGACCACATCGTCTTTTTGGAACCATTTTATTTGTGGGTGGAAGCTAGAGGAAAAGAAAAGGGCTTACATTCTCACCACTGTTTATTCACTAGGTAAGGAAGGAAAGCAGGCTCTCCAAAAATGAGTGGACATACCTTTTTAGAGGCTCTGTAGTTTTGTTAATGGGAGCACCTCCAGTGTTTTCGGGTAAAGTTTCTGTACAAAAAGTCAAATAGGTTATGTATATGTAACTCCATAATGTATGCACATATATGTAGTGTTTTTGCACTTTATGCAATTTTTAGCTAAGGAAGTACTAAGAGTATAAATTTCACTGTAACCCAACTATACAGTTGCAAAGAATAATTAGAAAAAATTAAAATGCACATCATTTAGTAAAACTGAGAAAAATGGGCTTTGACAAATATTATAATTAACCAACTGGGAAAGTAAGGCTCCTCTCTGAAAAGGAACCGCGTTACAATTGGTGGCCACAGGATACAAATGTTCAGGCTTCTATCTTTACCTGCTAAAGCTGCACTAAAGATGACTCAGAACAGTAGCCAGTATACTCGAGGGACCAGTGCTAAACATACCATTTTCTAAAACAATACAACTTCCACTTTTCAATCTAAAACATTTGAAGCCTCTTCCATCCAGAGTCTGGAACAAGAATGTTCACAGCAGCTTTCATAACAATCAAAACAACTGAAAACAACCTCAACATCTATTAATAGGTGAACAGATACACTGTTCACACAGAATATGATTCAGCAATAAAAGAATACCACTGCTACTTGCAATAATCTAGATGACTTTCACAGACACAATGTTGAGTGCATACTAATGCTGAGTGCTTCCAATTCAGCAAAACTGACGGTGACGGAAGTCAGCAGAGCAGCCACCCGGGAATGTTACAGAGCCGGGAGGGGCCTGAGAAGACTCCTGGGTTCAGGAAATATTCAGAGGCTTGATCTGGGTATGATTAATGGACATATACATATGTAAAAAATTCTGATGAGCTCTACTGGATGAACATTACACCTCAAATAATAAAAAGAAAATAAGTTAAAAAGAAGCCAACAAAACACAACACCCCACTGGAAGCTGAATTGTCAAAAGTAGGAAGTTAGGTAATACAGGTTTATGGAACCTACTCTGTCATTCATCTAAAAGTGGAAAGCCGTTAGAAATTTTCCAAGCATTAATGATTTTTTTAAAATTTTTATTCCAAGCATTAATGATTTTAAGTTCACTGTCTTTTAAATAACAAACCATGCTTTGGGTTTTCTGAGTTTGTCTCAGAGTCGGAACCACTTCCTGAACCCCCGTTCTCCTGCCATGTGCTGGGCAGACAGGTGGCATCTTCCGCTGAAGAAGGCGCCCTGGATAGAAAAGGCGGAGGTTAAGCAAAATCTGACTCTCTACAGGGACTTCCCAGCAAGAAAAGAAACACAGGCAACTAATGACCCTGATGTGTTTGCAACTACAAGCCACACCCACACAGAACTTAGGATTCATTTACAGCTGATGGGCAGGGCACTGTTCAGTCTGTGCCCCTTGTATCATGCACAGAGTAAATGATTGGTACATATTATCAGATAAATGCATGAACTCATTTATCAAGATAAGTTTTCTTTCAAATCATTTAACTTTAAGAATAACAAACACTGCCATTCACTTCAAGGAAGATAAAAGGACAGAAAGTAAAAGCCATCTCCGTTCCTTCCTGGTCCTGGTCCCTCAGTTCTTCTTCCCAGAGACACTCCTCTTACCAGTCTGGGTCAGCTTTTCTAGAAACAGTCTTTGCATAAAAAAAGCAAATATTGCCATCTCTATCTCTCTATCTAAAATACATACACACGTTTAAATATTCTCCTACATGTGTTTTGGTGCGCTTATAAATGTATTTCTGATGGAACAGAATTGCTGAGTCATAGTTAGAAGTACTGCCCAGCATTTTCCAGGTTGGTTGTACCAGTTTACATTTCCACAGGTAATATGAGCAACTGTGAAAGTCACTCTGAGAAAGCCCACTGGCAGCCCGCAGAGGGGGTGGGTGACACAGCATGTGTGTCCACCAAGGGACTCGAATCAAGAACTCCTTCCAGGGCTGGCCAAGTGGTGTGTTGGTTAAGAGCTGGCTTGGGACGCCAGCTCTGAGCAGCAGGGCCCCGGTTCGGATCCCACATGAGGACCGGTGACACTGCCCTCTACAGCTAAGATGGTGAACAACAGCTCGACCTGGAGCTGGGCTGCTGTGAGTCGCCGGTGATGGCGTAGGCTGCAGTCCCTGCTGCAGTGGGCTGCCATGGGCTACCATGTGTGGCCTGGCTCAGCAGCTGGTATGGTCCAGAGGCCGGCGACCGATCTGCCTCACCTGGGAAGAGCGCAATGATAACACCAACATGGGTCAGTGAAGCAACGTCCTCCACAACTAGACTGAAGAACAAAAGGACAGCAACGTGTCTGTTCCCCTTCCCCCGATTCCCCAATTAAAAAAAAAATTAAAAAAAAAAAGAACTCCTTCCAGTCAAGATGAAAATTGCAGACACCCAGTAGAAAACTGGGCGAAGGACTGAAACAAACACTTCATGATGTCCAATGAATTAATTGTGCCACCTGGAGGAGCCCAGAACTGGACATTTCTCCCACCGACTGTAGAATGGGTAGATCACTTAGGGTATGTTCATACAATGGAATACAATGCAGCAATGAGGATTTATGATCTACAGCTACATGCACACTATGGATGCATTTCACAAATAATGCTGAGCTAAAGAAGCCAGATACAAAAGAGACGCACCGCATGATCCCAGTCACAGGACAAGCCAGGGAGGAGCTGTGCCGGCTTCTTTCTCCATGTTGGGAGAGCGCTGCCCTTGGGGGGAGGGGCGGGCTGAGTTTCTGATCTGGGGCTGGTTTCTGTGCTCAGAAAATCCGCCAAACTACACTTAGGAAGTGTGCACTTTTAACAAGATTCCCCACATCTTGGTAATTATTGAAGCTAAGTGATGGGAACATGGACACTCATTCGACTATTCTACTTTAAAAAAAAATGTAACACTTGTGAATTATATTTCCACAGAACAGCTCTTCCAAAAGGGAGACAAAAATCTACTTACAGGGTTTGGCTTAGGCTTTCTTCAAAAGCTGGCATTTTAGCTCCTTCATATAATTTTTTCAGTAGTTCTGTATGTTCTGAATTATCAACGCCCATTCCCATTGACAAAATTTCAGCTCGAACATTGTAATCAATGACAGAAGTTTTCAAACTTGTAAGTTTTGTAATGTGCACCTTGAATCAAAGAAAAAGAAAAACATTTGCAGGAATCACACTTTGAACTTTAAATGAATCGCAAGCACTCTCACGTGGCCTCTCGAGCTAGCTCTGCAATATTGGATGCACCTGGGCACGTGCCACAATGTGCAAGGGCCTCCCACCGCAGCATCCGGATCATTTCATAACCAAGGTCACAGCAGATGCTTCCGCAGTCCCACACTGATCTTGGAAATACGGTCAGGTGTGGGCTGGGGCCCAGGTCGAATCCTAAATAAAACCCCTAGACGAAGCCAGTGGGTCATGCTGTAGCCACACACAAGATTCTTAGATTTTTTGGATTTTCACTCCAGCACCTTGACCCCTCTTAACAAGGAGGATCCTAAGCAAGGCCCGGAGTCTTCAGGTGCCCAGAAAGGCTCTCCGCCAAAGCCCTAAATCCTGTGCTCTGGACAGTTTCCTCCACTTGTCTTTTCTGCAACCAGAACATTCTCACCCATTTCAATTTACACAAAATTAAGTAAAACATGAAAATCTGTAACAGTCTGATTCCCGTTGGTGGGAGATGTGCAGGCGACTGGGCATCCCTTTCAGGGAAGGGGGAGGGTGGGCCAGGCTGGCACTGGCTGGGGCACTGTCCTAAGTGACCCCTGGGAATGTGTTGCCATCTGGCAGGACTGGCGGGACAGCCTTTCCCATCACACTGGGAGGGGAAAGCGACAGGCGTGGGCTCTGTCTCCCCCAGCGTGCCATGGACACTGGAACACTTAGGAGCTGCAGAAACATATCTGCCAGGTGGGTTTTCTTTTCTTTTTTCTTTTTTTCTTCATTCTCTGAGCTATAGCTTTTTAAATTGCTGCTTAATAGAAGTTTCCTTTCATTTTCCGATAAAAACCCACAATACAGTAAGTCCCTGACTTACGAACATTTGAGTTGCAAACTTTCACAGATAAGAACGGATCTCACATTATAAACATGTGTAGATGTGAACAAATCGCGGAAGTAGCTCACGTGTCTGCCGGACATTGTCACAGTTGTGCTGCTGTGTGCTTACTGTACAGCGCGATAGTGTACAGTACTACAGTGCTCAATCAGAGCCCAGGATGTCCGGAAGCAAGAGGAAAAGCAGTGGTGATGTGGAGGGGACTGCTAGGAAGCCCAAAGCAATAACCATGGAAACAAAAGTGAAAATAATCGAGAGATTGGACCGAGGTGAAAAGATGGTAGACGTCGCTTGTTCCTATAACATGAATCATTCAACCATTGGCTTTACATTGTATATTTGTGTCAGAGGTGTATACGACTCACTTTGTCGGACTTAGGAATGAATCCAACTCACGAACGTTCTCCCGAAACGGAACTCGTTCGTAAATCGGGGACTTACTGTATTGACTATTACAGCATCCACTAAGACCCCAAATCTCTCCCTTTACCTGCACTGATAATCTCTACCTTCTCTTCTAAACATCATTTTCTCCTTTTACTCTTAAATCTTACACCCAACCCAAACTTCTTGTAAAGTTTTAAGGCTTTTCCAATCGTATGAAAATAACTTCCTGCAATATAGTTTTCGTGAACTGAATTCTTTTAAATCTTATACATAATCGTGATATTTGAGAATTAAGTCTAACAGCAAAATTTTGAATTGAAAAGTAGAGTTCCTGGAGCACACGCGGAGAGTGGAGGGTGCTGGCCTCAAAGGGGTGGTGATGCACTGAGGTCCCTCACTTAAATGTCCTTATCCCCCACTCAGCCCTCCCCCCCACTCCCACGTCAGCTCCACAGGGTAGGAGTCTGTGCACAAACAGAATCCAAGTGTCCTGTATAGGTCCCAGCACATAGTAAGTGCTCACTCAATATTTAGGGAATGAATGAGGCAGAAACTGTGAACATAGTAAAACCTGTCTTTGAAAGCCCAAGGACTGGGACTCTCAACATTACCAATCACGTGCGGGGGCTTTAAGCTCATTTTACAACTAGCCAAACGGACCTCTGTGCTGCTTGCTGTAGGGCAGTCACTGGCCCAGGGCTCCCCCACCGTGTGCACAGGGGACTGCGACATCCATTTCACCATGCACAACTGACACTTGAAAAAATGGAATAGAATACAAGGGTAAACCTTAGAGACTGTCGCACGCAGTAAGGACAGTTTCATGGAGCATCTGTCTTGGCTCGTGTGTGTGTGTGTGTGTGCACGCGCGCGTGCGTGCGTGCGTGTGTGTGCGTGTGTGTGTGCGTGTGTGTGTGTGTGTGTGTGTGTGCGCGTGTGTGTGTGTGTGTGTGTGTGCGCGTGTGTGTGTGTGTGTGACTATACACACACACACACACACATTCATGCGCGCGCATGCGTGCGTGTGTGCGCCTGTGAGCACCGGGTTACAATACAAAAGATGCCCTTAAACAAAGCCCACAACCAAATTCATGACCGAAATAACATGAAACACTCTCCCCAACTCAGGGCCCCAAATGAGCCTCCATTTGTGTGAGGCAAATAGCTACTCAAGCAACAGGTTAGAAAACTTTGGATTATTTTAGGGGCCCATTCAAACACAGATTTCTTTCTAGGAAAACTGCATACTCACCATTGGATCAATCCAAACTGTATTTCCAAAAGCCAGTATCACTTTTGCATCATGCAGTTTTCCAATAATTTTTTGATGAATGTACCTAGTAACCTGAAAAACACACTGAAGAAATGTACCTGAAGCTTTAAGAAAATAACCTTATTCTGTATATGCTGTTTTGCAAAAAGTTTTGCAAAAAGAACTTTTCCATGCATTCCATCTGAGCCTCACCATCGCCCCATGAGATAGGTGATGGAGGCCATCGTGCCCCTTCCGTTGACAAGGGTACCCAACAGTGGAGTTTAATCCCACTATTATTAATATTATTAACTCCACTATTAATAGCGGAGGACAGATGCAAAAGCCGAGCTCCCAGAACAGGTCCGACACCTCTGGCCTCCTAGCAGTGTATGCTTTCCACTGTGGGCACGTCCCCACCTCCTCTGGGAACTGTCAACCTGTCTTTAAGGCATGAGGCATGGATGTTTATTTCTTTGGAAGCTCCACGAGAGGAAGTGCAGGAGGAGGAAGGCACAGCCACAGAGCTGCTCCTTGCCAGGGGCCCGGGAACGGAGGGGCCCTGGTACTCCTTCCTGCGCCCTTCCAGAGGGCATGGCTTTTCTCGTAGCAGTAGGGCCAGCAGAGGAGGCCAGCCCGAGCACTCTTTCAGGCACATTTTAACTCTGGTGAAGCAGAACAGGAAGGAGCTGGCTCATCATGATTAGGTTATTTCCATGTCCCTTGAACTTCTAAGTTAATTTGAAAGAACACACACAGGAGAACTCCCCATTTCTACAGAGGGCTCCTCTCCAAGCAATACTTGTGGTTGGTCATACTGACAGACCAAACATTTCCTGAGGGCAAGGACCATGAAGTTCTTGCTAATGGCTACATCCCCATAACCCATATGGCACCAGCACACGACTGGCACTCCAGAGATATTTACCACGGAAGAAAAAAACTGCTCTTTAACAAAGGCTGTTTACTAAACTCACTACAGCGAGGCTGTGTGCTCATCCTGTACCATGCAAACATTCACCTATATATTTGCTGGATAAAGGTCAACCTTGTTTATAACCCAAACTGTTTATATTTTGCCAACTGTAATAGCTTACATCATATCCGATTAATCAGATTGTACAAAACTGAAGCTTCCTTTGAAGAATCAAGAACAGCATCAAGAACAGGACTCACCGCTCTGAGGATAAGACCTGCCCGTCTGGCCCCGTATGTGGTGAGGGCCTCTCAATCCACTTTGGACAGCCCTGTGAGCCCACAAGGGACCCCTCTTCTGTGCTCCATGGCTGGGCACTTGTTTTCTTCTTTTTTTTTTCAATTGGGGAGTTGGGAGAGGGGGCCAGTGTTGGGGAATTGGGGAGGACCACCAGCCAAGTTGTTGTTCCATCTTTGTTGTGGAGGGTGCCAGTTGCCATCTGGCTGGCCGTCAGCAGCTCATGGCCTCTAAGCTCAAGGTGCTGTTACAATCTTGGTTGCGGGTGGGCGTAGTGCGCCATCAAATTGGCAGTCTTGTTGTTAAGAGCACGTGCTCTCACCAGCTGAGCCATCCTGACACTTGGTGGCAGCTCAGCGGCAGCTCAGCTCGGACGCAGTGTCACTGGCCCCTGTGGGAACTGAACCAGTGGCCCTGTTGCTCAAGAGTTCGCACTCTTGAGTTAGCTCTTAACCAACTGAGCCATTTGGACGGCCCCACTTGTTGTCTCCTTTGCCTTCGGTGCCTTATCCATGTACTTGGTGACATGCTAGTTACCCAGCCCAGAAGACCCAGAGGCAATGGCCCTTCCTTTGGGAGACTTTCTGGACTCTCTCCTTCCTTACCCACCCTCCCAACCCCAGTGGAATGACCCGGCTTCTCCAAAGAGCGGCCACGATCTACGTCCCCCTTTGGCAGGGGTATCCATTTTTATAGGTGCTTCCACGGTTTCTTCTGCTTAAGCTGACAGCCAATTTATTTTATTATAGCACATATTTTACACCCATTCTAAGTCTGTGAATGCTAACAATAACAATGGCAACCCAAACCTGGCAAGCGAGGGTGCTGGCAGCTGTGAGGGCTCAGAGCAAGGTATCCAGAGAGCGGCCCGCCGCGCTGCCCCGCACTAGAACGGGTCCAAGCAGGCTGTGTTTTCACTGCTCAGTAACACGAAGCATTTTACCCAAACGCAATGCTCTACACTCAAATAAGCCTCAATTCTGTGTTCGTTCTGGGTTACATATATCCTGAAAGCCAACTGACTATAGAAAGCCAAAATAGCTCACCTTTGGATTCCACTCAATTTCATTGTCAGCGGGTTTCACTCGACAAACGATAAACTCCACAGCCTGTGGGGGCAGAGTGTGGAAATTTCCTGGGAGATGCAGTAGTTGGCCTCTTGTGACAAGCCCAGTCCTGCCTTCATCTATAAACTTCACAAGGACATCATCCACGGCACAGGTGTCTTCTTTTTGGCTCATCTCCAACACCTGAACTCTGGAGAACAACAGTGGCATCAGTTTAACATAGATTCTAAAATGGAAATAATCTTTGCCTCAACTTATCCCATTAAGTGCAAAACATATAAAAAGAAGCCTGACTGCATGATTTTATGCCACACAAGACACAAAATAAGGAGAGCTGTCAAGAACATTTAGCAATGGTTTACTTAAACTATACCTAAGTATAAAAAAATATAGTATTTTTTAATAAATGCCTTTGTCTAACACAATAAAAATTAAAATAGCGAATTAAAATGTTCTAGTTTCTCAGTCTAGGCTATCACCAAGTGGAGCGCGGAAGTGGGTGCAAACAGGCACATAAGCCAGACTGTGCCATTTGAGCTGACCTTAGACGAATTACACAGCCTCATCAAGGCTCAGTTTGCTTATCTGTAAAATGGGAATGATGCTCATTTTCTAGGGATTTGTGAAAACTGAGTTAAAGATGTCTGTGTATGTAGCACACAGTGACAGCTCCGTAACTGTATATAAACCCTACACTGTTCTCCATGCTCTGTGCTCAGGAGTGGGTCAGGCGAGTCCCAGGTGTACGACTGTGCCGGTGGTATGGGGGCCACAACCCTGCCACCGCCCTCCTGGGAGGCAGCAGGCCTGGCACGTGAACACTGGGTCCAACGGACAGAGGTGAAGATGGGGATCCAGTACCATTTAAAGTCACCTCGTGCTTTACAGCTTTTCAAGATGAAATAAACAGACATTCTACCTGTGAATAAGTGTTTTTTCTGCTAATCCATATAATCCAAATTTCTCCACCTTTTCAACAGTTGTTTTATTACTGGAATCCTCAAAATACTCCTTCATTTCAGCATTAAGAGATGCATAAAGATCCACATGTTTATCAACGATACGACCAAAGTAATTTGTTGCATTTGAAATATAAAAGGGTATTATCTGAAACATATAAACATATCCAGAAAACAAAATCAAGCTAAACCCAAGATGTGTCTGCAGAACTCAGCACCTGACCTATGAGCCCAAAGCACACCAACAGGGATTTAAAAATCAGCTAGAGGGACGGCCGAGTGGCGCGTTGGTTAAGAGCTGGCTTGGGACGCCAGCTCTGAGCAGCAGGGCCCCGGTTTGGATCCCACATGAGGGCCAAACTGCCCTCTACAGCTAAGATGGTGAGCAGCAGCTCGACCTGGAGCTGGGCTGCACTGAGTAGCTGGCGACAGCGTAGGCTGTAGTGGGGCTGCAGTGGGCTGCGGTAAGCTACCGTGTGTGGCCGGCAGCCAGCGTGAGCAGTCAGCAGCCGCTGTGAGCTGCCAAGAGCCACTGTGAGCGGCCGTCCAGAGGCCAGCGACCGATCTGCCTCATCCGAGAAGAGTGCAATGATGGTGCCAACTTGGGCCAGTGAAGCAACGTCCTCCACAACTAAGACTGAAGAACAAAACGACAGCAACTTGTCTGTTCCCCTTCCCCGAATTCCCCAGCGCTGTTCCCATCCCCCAATTCCCCAATAAAAATTTTAAAACCTTGAAAAAAAAAATCTCAGGAACGATGTCTCCATTTTTCTTTTTAATGAGACATGGAAACAACAGAAATGGGAACTCTGTGAAATTAGAAAAGTTACCCTGATCCATACTTCCTTCTAAAATGTAAGGAAAATGAATTGCATATAAAAGAGATCAATAGCGAAGTATCTGGGTCAAATTCCATACTAAGTTATAATAATAAAAAAGAGAATAAGGAGCAGAATAACAGTCACAACAGGCAATGAAAGCCACTAGAAAGGTCTTTCCACAAAATAGATCCAAACTGTAACTTTTAGTTTCAAAACAACTTGTCTTTTAGCTTGTTAAGAAAAGGATATATGATATAAACAACGTTAAGTCAGAATGAAAAAAACTTACAAATGAGGTGACAGAACTCAGGAAAGGATTAGAAATTAAAGAAAAAGAAATCATTTCAGTAATAAAAATTGTAGTGGGTTGAATGGTGGCCCTCCAAAAAGATACATCCATGTGTTAATGCCCAGACCTGTGACAATGACCTTATTTGGAAAAAAGGTCTTTGCAGATGTAATTCAGTAGCTCCAGATGAGGAGATCATTCTGGATTATCTGGGTGGGCCCTATATCCAGTGACAAGCGGCCCTTCTAAGAGACTTCTGGCTTCCAGAACTGTGAGAGAATACATTTGTATTGTTTTAAGTCACCCAGTTTTTGGTATTTGTCACAGCAGCCCCAGGAAACTAGTACAACACAGCCACACCAGAAGGCACACATGCAGGCATAAACAAAACAGATACGCCTTAAGGAAAAGGGAAGGTGAAAAGGAGAACAATCAAACTCAAAAAGAAAGGAAGAAAATAATAAAAAGGATCCAAAAGAAAGTGACAAATTTAATTCAGCAATTCTATCTGCATCTCAGAATTTTCCTCAAATCATGGATGTTCTGGAAAGATTCATGTAATCACAGCATTATTTTTAATAGTCCTCCCCAAAAAACAACTTTCTTTCTGAAAATGTTACCAAAAAATCCCCAAATTGTTGATAGGGTTCACCCACTTTCCCAGTTTGATCTTGATTTGCTAAATAAACTTGGGGGCCTTATAAGGACTGGTGTCTATTGTCAGATTGATGGTGGTACATTAATACTAACCACTGGAAATCATAATTATATTCTATTATATTAAGATTCTGCTGCTTAAATAATATGTTCATTAAAATGACCATTAATCATTCAACCATAGGATCTTTAACAGAACTTACTTTAATGTAGCCACACGTTGGTAGAGCCTGGTTGGATAATTTCTTTGGCGTGTCTATTTCTGGATTAATATGGTGTCTATAAGGACAGAGCCTTTTTTCTCTGAAAAAAAAATAACTGGATTTTAAAACAAGGAAAAAAACCCCCCACAAACCTAATAATTGAAATCAGAGAACTTTTATTTGAAACACTTTAAAAGTTAAGTAACCATATTAAATACTTCAGATGATACTAACAATGCATAATTAAGTGGAAAGGGATCCTAAAATTTAATTAACACTGAATAAGTTTCAGAAAATAGTTACTTCATTATCTCCAGACATTCTTAAATGCAATACATAAATGAACAACATGTACTTCCAAAATAAAGACTCTAAACCAGAAATACATTACTATAATCCACAACAAAGGGCCAATTAACTTCTAAAACAAAAACCAAACTAAGAAACAGCTGAAGCTTCAGTTTCAAAAGTCAACATTCTTAAAGGCATAATGGAAATTGCTGATAATAACCTGTTTAATGTAGCATAGTTCTAAAAAGTAAATGCCAGCAGTTATCTTAAAATTAAATTCAATCCAACAGATACATATCAGACACCTACTACCGAGTCCCAGCCATCCAATTGTCAAATATTGGCCTTATGTCTGGAAAGGGCCCCTACGACTGTTAAGATATCCATGTTCTCCAAACTGATTTACAGAATCAATGCAGTTGCTATCAAAATTCCAACAGGGTTTTTGAAGAAATTGACATACCTGTTCTAAAATGTATATGCAGATGCAATAGACTTATAATAGCCAAAACAGCCTTAAATAAGAGCAAAGTTGGAGAACTTATATACCAGATTCCAAGATGCACTATAATATATGCTATGGTACTTGAGAAAAGTATAGACCTACGGTAAGGATAGACAAACAGACCAATGTAATGGATAGAGTCCACAAATGGACCACATGTATTATCATGTGGTTTATACTAAAGGCACCAACTCAGTGAGAACACGCTGTTTTAAATAAATGATCCTGGAGCAAGTTTCATCCATTTGGAAAAAAGTAAACCGTGCCCCCTACCTCATACTATACACAAAAATTCAATATGGATTATACATCTAAATGTGAAAGCTAAAACTAGAAAGCTTCTAGAAGAAAATATACAAGACTGTCTTCATGACCTAGAGACAAATATTTCTTACATAAGGACACAAAAAACAGTGGCCATAAAATGCTTCATCAAAATTTACGTCTGTTCATCAGAAGAATATTTTTTTTTATAAAGGTTGACTTTTTTTTTTTAAGATTTTTTTTATTGGGGCATTGGGGGGAAGGGAACAGTGCTGGGGGATTGGGGGAAGGGGAACAGACAAATTGCTGTCGTTTTGTTCTTTAGTCTAGTTATGGAGGATGTTGCTTCACTGGCCCAAGTTGACACCATCATTGCGCTCTTCCCGGGCGAGGCAGATCAGTCGCTGGCTTCTGGACGGCCGCTCATGCTGACTGCTGGCTACACACAGTAGCCCATGGCAACCCACTGCAGCAGGGGCTGCAGCCTACGCCGTCGCCAGCGACTCACAGCAGCCCAGCTCCAGGTTGAGCTGTTGTTCAGCATCTTAGCTATAGAGGGCAGTGTCACTGGCCCTCATATGTGGGATCCAAACCGGGGCCCTTTGGCGTCCCAAGCCAGTTCTTAACCATCGCGCCACTCGGCCGGCCCCAGAAGAATATTAAGAGTGAAAAGGCAAGTCACAAGACTGGGAGAAGATATTCTGAATGCACATATATGATAAAGCATTTGTATCTAGAATAAATTAATCCTACAAACCAATGACAAAAAGATAAACACCCCATTTAAAAATTGGGTAAAAGACCTGAACAGACACATCACAAAAAGAGGATGGTCAAATGTCCCACAAGCATATGAAAGGACATTCAACATCACTAATTACTGGGAAACACAAATGAAAATCACAACGGTTTACCCCTACACCCCAGAATACTAAGTGTTGGTGAGGATATGGAGCAACTCAAATGCTCTCACACACTACTGACTAAATTGTAAAATGGTCAACCACTTTGGAAAAGTAAAACATATGCTTATCCTGTGACCCAGAAATTCCACTCCAAAGTATATATCCAAGAGAAATGGGTTTATATTTCTACAAAAAAATGGGTACGAGAATGTTCATAGCAGCTTCATACATAATAGCCAGAACTGAAAAGCAATCCACAGGTCCATCAACAGAAGAATGGATATATATATACACACATTGTGATATACTCATACAATGGAATACCAAGCCACTAAATAAATAAAATACTGATACAACAACACAGATAAATGTCACAGGTATTAGGTTATGAAGTTCAAAAACAAGCAAAATAAACAGCTCTCAGGAGGGTGGTTACTTCTAGAAGAAGGGCACGAGGGGACCTCTAAGGTGCTTCCTCCCAGCTGGGTGGTAGTTTCCATGGCTGCATACATATGTCACAATTCATCAAGCTGTAAACTTCATCGCCTTGCACTTTACTGTATATCTCAATTATAAAAAAAAAAAAAAGATGACTGGCTTACTTGCAAAAACCAAAAGCCTTAAGATATGGACACAGGGGCCTCCTGGCTTTTTTCTCTTCCTTGGCTTCTAGCACCCCTGCCGTAAATTCATACAGCTCCGATGGAATCTTGGCATCCGCTCTCTCCAAATAGCGCAGGATGCCAACTGCGTGGCACGCATTTCTCTCCGTCAGCAGCAAGACAGATTTGGTTTTCTTATCTCCCTGTTCCGCAGGAGAACCCTTAAGATTGAGGGTGAATGAATAAAGGAAGTGGGTCATCTATGCCAGTCTAAATGATAAAACTTTGGGGACTCCGAATTTGTCATTACACGGGAAATGCCAGTGGAATGTTAAAAGATAATAAAAGTTAATCAAACCTGTTCAGTCGAATTCTGAAAATGATCAGACATGCAATATAGGCGTCCACCAAAGATTTTTGGCGAGGAAGGAAAGCTGAAGTGAATCACACACGTGGCATCAGTGATGGCCAAGGGTGGTATGCAGTCATCAGTTATGGCTGGAGAAAAGGATTCCGACAATGTCAAATGAGGCTGGAGTTTTACCACGGTTACTCTACTGAGCAATTCCAGTAACCATACTTCAATACACTGCTTTATGGCATTTTACTTTTTAGATACAAAGACGCTTCCTTCCCTTTTTTTTCCAGAAATGTCACAGCCCAGTGACTGAATTCGAGAAAAGTGGTCTCCCTTTTACCTTTAAAAAAATGCCTCTTTTTATTACAAATCTAGGCTGCCCATATCTATTTTACATGTATTTTAAACATTTTGATTTTTACATTTCTAATATTAAATGTAACAGTCATCTATGACATGTTTCATCATAGGCACATATGCATGTATATACTGGGGGTGCCAAAAACATGTATACAAGTGGACACTTTGGTCAACGTTGCTCAAGCAGTAGTTTGCCGTAATCAGAAGTGTCTGGACGCTGATGGTAACCACTTTGAGCACCTCTTGTAATCGCAGAAGTCAAATGTGACTTGTAGTCATCTTTTGTTATTGGTATGTATTAAGTATTACAATTTTAATACAGCTTTTTCCTTTCTTAAAATCTGTGTACATGTTTTGGGCACCCTCTGTATAAATGAGACATTGATCCCCAGGCTGGAAGGAACTCCAGGGAGAAGTCTAGACAAAGGGCTGCGACCTCCTCACCTGAGGACCCCAGGGGACACAGGTCCACCTCAACATCAAAATCTTAACGGAGGTTAATTTTCACTTTGAAATTCAGATTACTAATAGATTCTCAGTAAATCTAAATAAAAAATGAGGAGAAATTTAGAGATGAGCTATAAGTAAACAAATTGGAGGCATGATTCCTATTAGCTCAGCCTTTTCTAAATGTAAGTAGAAATCAAAACACTTACCTAATACAATGTGAGAGCCAGAACTTAATTTCTTCTTCCACTGTTCTAAAATACTTCTAAAATCAAAAACCGTTTCTTTATGCATTTTCAAGCAAAATATTGAATTGCTTTCTACTACCTAAAGATGAAACCAAGAGGCCAGTTCACAGTCAGGAACAGAACTTAAAGACAGTTGTTCTATCAATGTCATCAATATAAACCACTTAAAATTATTTGTGAGGGCATTATCTCACTAATCAAGTAATTCTAAGAATGAGATGATTGTTACTTAAATAAATATATTCCCAAATTTCTGCAGTTTACATCTAAAACCTTGCTCAAGTGAGACAAACATTATTTTATTAAAACTATTTTCCTGCCTTTTAAAATAATGCACACATGCATATATGTATGTATATATATATATATATGTATATATATGTGTGTATATACTACTTATACAGATATTTGTATATGCAGTTGACCCTTGAACAACACGGGGGTTAGAAGTGCCTACCCCCACCCTCATGCAGTCAAAAATTCTATAACTTTTGACTCTCCAAAAACTTACCTACTTATAGTCTGCTGTTGACTGGAAGCCTTACCAATAACATACACAATCAATCCACACACATTTTGTATGTTATATGTATTATATACTGCATTCTTACAATAAAGTAAGCTAGAGAAACAAATGTTATTAGGAAAGTCATATGGAATATACATTTATAGTCCTGAATGTATTTATTGAAAAAAAATCCGTGTATGAGTGGACCTACACCAGTCAAACCCATGTTGTTCAAGGATCAACTGTTAATGTACACATGTACACCAAATTTATGGTGCTGTTGTCCCTAGGGGCTTTTCCACTATACCTACTAGTTCATTTCCACTATACCTACTACTGGATGTACTACTACTGATTCTCTTTTCTTTCAATTTTTTAAAATTAGTTTCAGGTGTACAAAGCAACTAGTTATACATATATATATATAAAAGTAGTAGTTATATATTTACACCCCTCACAAAGTGATAACCTCCCCTCCCCCAAACTACTGCTCCTCTGACATCTTATATAGCTGTTACAATACCATTGACTATCTTCCTTATGCTGTACTCCACATGCCGTGACTATATATATGTATATATTTAATTACAGTTGACATTCAATATTATTCTACTTCAGCTTCAGGTGTACAGTGCATTGGTCAGGCATCTATAGTCTATGAAGTGAACCCCTGATAAGTCCAGTGCCCATCTGGCACCTTACATGATCTTTACAACATTGTTGATTATATTCCCCATACTGTATTTCATATCCCCATGACTATACTGTGTCTACTAATTTGCACTTTCTAAACCCTTCACCTTCTCCTCCATTCCCTCCCTCTCCCATCTAGCAACCAACAGGTTTTTGGGTTTTTTTCTATATCTCTGAGTCTATTTCTGTTTTGTTTGCTCATTTATTCTATTCTTTAGATTCCACATATGAGTGAGGTCATACGGTATTTGTCCTCAGTCTGACTTTTTTGATGTGGCATAATATTCTCAAGGTCCATCTTACCATTTGCAACAACATGGATGGACCTTGAGAATACTACTGAGTCTTATATTTTATTTTGTATTTGGCTTCATTTCTACATTTTAGCATTAATTTATAAACAACTGGATTAAATAAATCTTTAGTCAATGGATTTGGCTTTTCTAGCTACACGATGCTATATTTGAGTGTTATCTTCTCTATTTTCTTAAGTAGAGGATACAGAGTATGTTGGCATTTCTTCATAAATGGATTTTTTTTTAAAAGATTTTATTGGGGAACTGGGGGAGGGGAACAGCGCTGGGGAATCAGGGGAAGGGGAACAGACAAGTTGCTGTTGTCTTGTTCCTCAGTCTAGTTGTGGAGGACGTTGCTTCACTGGCCCAAGTTGGCACCAGCATTGCGCTCTTCCCAGGCAAGGCAGATCAGTTGCTGGCCTCTGGACAGCCGCTCACGGTGACTGCTGGCTGCTCACTGGCTGCTGGCTACACATGGTAGCCCATGGCAACCCACTGCAGCAGGGGACTGCAGCCTATGCTGTCGCTGGCAACCCACAGCAGCCCAGCTCCAGGTCGAGCTGTTGCCCAGCATCCCAGCTGCAGAGGGCAGTGTCACTGGCCCTCATATGTGGGATCTGAACCGGGGCCCTCTGGCATCCCAAGCCAGTTCTTAACCAACGCGCCACTCGGCCGGTCCCGATAAATGGATCCTTTTAATGCTCTGCCATGACAAAGTGTAAAGCACTGCTCCCTTGGGGACAGTTCGCATCAGTGAAAGACTTGTCCTGTCTATGTGGCTCCTACCCTCAATGTCAGGCCTCCTGCTATCCTTTTTTATTGCTACCAGTACTTTGCAGGGTTCTTCTGACTGACGAACTGGTAAAATTTTATTCCCCAAATATTTAACTATCTCAGTAATTCTCTAATGACTCAAGATTCAATCACAGTTGAAACAAACAGTAAGAACGTTTTATGTGTGGAGGGGCTCACCTTACACACAATTTCAGTTTCAGCTACAGAACAGGTGAAGATCAAGGTCTTTTGTGCCTGACTTGGGATGAAATCAAGAGTTTGGAGTAAAGTAGAGGTTTTTTCACTTTCTAGGCAAAGGTGTACTACCTAGTAATGAAATACAGAAACAAGGTGATTTTTAAAATGTTCAAAGTGTTCCAGTTTTACTTTTTAGAGGTAAGTTGTGATTTTAATAGAAAAGAATGTGTAGAAAACCAATATAAATTTAAATACACAATTCCATATTTGTATATGGAATTAAAGCTATAATCTTTTAATATTAAGCCATGAAACAAAGGTAAGTTGCTTGTGTTCATCAGCGCCCCCCCTCAACACTCCCCCCCCCCGCCCACAACGCATTACCTGTTGGACATTGCCATAGAGAGCAGCCTCTTCCATGGCCGTGATCACAACATACGGGTCATTCATGAACTCTTTGAGTAAATGTTCTATATGTCTGTTCCAATGAACTCCAACTGCAACAATCTGATGTGGTGCGAATTCCCTTTCTTCAACTTCAGTACTTTTTTTAAAGTTATGTAATATAGCAAACACCTAAAAAATTACTATAATTAATTTCATTTTTATTTCAAGAGAGAATAATTAGTTTGACAGAATGTAAAAGGTAAAGGATTGTCTAGTTTTTGTTTTCAGATCAGGAAAGGCCTTTCCAAACATCAAAGTAAAGGAAAAAACTAAAAAGGAAAAAAACCTTAGGTATAAACAAAATTAAAATAAACACCTGGGTAGCAATGCGTAACATGTAACAAAGGATTAACATCCTTATACAAAAATGTCCACAAACTGATTAGAAAAAGATGGTTCCACTGACAGAAAATAAATAAAGGAATGAAGCAGCAGCTCACAGAAGAATGGTACAAATGGCCCGTATGAATGCATGCTCAACCTAACAAGTAATCAAGGAAATACAGATTAAATTGGTCAGATGCCATGTTTAACATCAGACTGGAAAAGCAAGCTGGACTGGGGCCTCCTACTGCCAGGGGTGCAAGGGTGTGTGGCGTGATGGCACACTGCCTAAGGGAGTGTAAACCAGTGTACGCCTTCAGAAAGGCAATTGTACAATGCAGTATTCCAGATATTAGTTTGCAAATAAGAACTGAGATTTTTAGAGACGTTCAGAAACCTTACACAGGCCCATATGGCCAAGTAACAAAGCTTGGACTTGAACCTGGGGCCATCACCTCTCCCAAATGAATCTTCTTGGTCATGTTACACTGCTTCCAACAAATGCCTTACAAGAATTCAGTCTTTGATCCATTAATCCCCTGCCTAGGAATTTATCCTAAGGGAAACATGCAAAAAAGATGTATGTTCTTCAGCCACACACACACACACACACACACACACACACACACACACACACACACATAAATGAAGCTGTCTAAAAATAAGACGATTTAAAAAAAAATTATGTCTATAGGATTCAATGCCATATGGCCAGTAATAATCATACTGTAGACTAGTGACAATACAATGCTATTTACTGAAAAAAGATAGAAATTAGCACATAAAGTAAGGGCCTGATACCGTTAACTACATGTGTCAACAGACACAGGAATTACAAAAAAGAAGGAAATACTCCAAAATAGTAACAGTGATTACTTCTGAGCGTAAGATTAGGGATGTTGGGGTTTTTCAAATACCCTTCTCTATTTCTCAAATTTTCCAAAATAAAAATTGCTTTCATAACCATAAAAATATTAATTAAATATTTTAGAAAAGCTCCTTTGAAAAGTTTTGCTCTTCCCTTTAACATAGGGAAGGAAATTTCAGATCAACATTCTCTCTTCTTAATCACAGAAATTAAAGGGAAACTTTTTTAGATTAGCCAGGCTTCTTCCCCAACTAGACACTTTTCTTGACTCCTGAAAGCAGTGAAGACTTTAATTATATATGCTTCTGAGTACTAATGACATCTAAATAGAGATTATACTTACCTGTTCACTAGCTTCAAAGAATAATACTTCTACCTCATCCAAAATTAGGTGACAGAGTCTAAGAAATAACAAGCTTTGATATTTGAGAAATCTCAGGAGGCTGTGTGGTGTTGTAACAATAACATCACCTACATTTTAAAAGAAAACAACAATTAACATTTTAGATTTCCCACAGGTTTTCCTAACATCTCCTTTGCTAAGATTCCACATAGTTTCTAGAAATGCCTTCCAATAAAACAAAAAGCTGTTTTTCTTTTCTTTTCTTTTTTTAAAGATTTTTGTTGGGGAGTTGGGGGAGGGGAACAGTGTTGGGGAATTGGGGAAGGGAACCAGCCAAGTTGTTCTTCAATATTCCTTGTGGAGGGTGCCAGTCTCCATCTGGCTTCCGGTGGGCAGCTTGTGGCCTCTAAGCTCAAGATGCTGTGTTCAATCTTAGTTGTGGGTGAGCATAGCCACCATCCCATGCAGGAGTCGAACCCAGCAGCCTTGTTGTTAAGAGCGCACTCTATCCACTGAGCCATCCGGGCGTCAGCTCAGCTCAAGGTGCTGAGTTCAGTCTTAGTTGCGGGTGGGCGTAGCCCACCATTGAACAGGCAATCTTGTTGTTATACCAGCTGAGCCATCCTGCCACCTGTTGGCAGCTCAGCGACAGCTCAGCTTGGGCGCAGCTCACTGGCCCATGTGGGAATCAAACCGGCGGCCCTGTTGCTCAGAGCTCACGCTCTTAAGCCAACTCTCAACCAACTGAGCCACTCGGCCGGCCCAAAAAGCTGTTTTTCTTACTCAGGTGGGAGAGGCAAGAGGGTTTGCCTGCCTGGGCTAACAACCCTGCTTATCTGATTAAATACTTGGGCTCCCACCAGGTTTTGTGCTCCTGAAAGACAGAAAGGGTTTTCGTCAACACCTAACAAAACAGTAGGTGTTCAGTATAATTGATAAATGAATGAAATCACATAGTTTTCTTACCGTATTTCCCCATGTATAAGACGCAGCCTTTTTCAAAAAATATGGTGTCTAAAAACTGGGAGCATCTTATACAGTGGTTGTATGAGCACAAAAACAAGTGCGAAAAAAGCAGAAAATGCAAGTAAAAAATATCTACAACATGGGCCGGCCGAGTGGCACGTTGGTTAAGAACTGGCTTGGGACGCCAGAGGGCCCCGGTTCGGATCCCACATATGAGGACCAGTGACACTGCCCTCTACAGCTAAGATGCTGAACAACAGCTCAACCTGGAGCTGGGCTGCCGAGAGTCGCCGGCAGCGGCATAGGCTGCAGCCCCTGCTACAGTGGCTTGCCATAAGCTATTGTGTGTAGCCAGCAGCCAGCGTGAGCGGCCAGCAGCCGCTGTGAGCAGCTGTCCAGAGGCCGGCGACTGATCTGCCTCGTCCGGGAAAGAGCACGATGATGGTGCCAGCTTGGGCCAGTGAAGCAACGTCCTCCACAACTAGACAGAAGAACAAAAGGACAGCAACTTGTCTGTTCCCCTTCCCCTGACTCCCCAGCACTGTTCCCCTCCAATTCCCCAATAAAAATCTTTAAAAAAAAAAAAAATCTACAACCAGTGTATTAGACGCACCCAGGTTTTAGACCCCAAATTTTTCGAAAAACGGTGCGTCTTATACATGGGGAAATACGGTATTTTTCTCACAGATGTGAGCCAAGATCAAACCTTCATCATCTGTACCCATCGGTAATTGACAAGGGCAACCTGGACTAGTGACCGTCGGCTGCATCTACACAGGCCTGTGTCATCTGAGGCTCCCAGGCCTGCTGGGCAGGGCTCCATTGTGTTCTGTGGGGAAAATCAGTTTGGAAGGATGCTTACACCCCCTTGGAAGCTTCATATTTTTGGCTTCATCTTTGTGGAGTCCAATGGTTAACAACATAGGATGAAGAGGCCTGGAGGATGTGCTATATTCTCCCAATAATTCAAAGATAAATTGGGCCTTTTTCCACCCAGGACATACGATGACTGCCAGCGGCTGCAAAGACAAATTCACACAATTTTGGACAAAAGTTAGGAATCAAACACAGGACATGTGAAGCATGCAGAACATCTCCTTATACAGAGTAAGCACTCTCTATATATTTTTATCATCATCACAGAGGTCAGGAAAGTTAAAATATAATTTCATTAAAATGGATTTAGATACTCATATGTTCCTAGAGCTTAAACTGAGCACTTCACAAATATGAATTCATTTAGTCCTGAAAACACTCTTACAGGATAGGACCTATTACCACCTCATTTCACAGATGAGGAGTCTGACGCACAGAGAGGTGAAGTCAGTTGCCCAAGGCTGCACAGCTAATACAGGGTAGCAACAGGATTTGAAGCCAGGCAGTCTGGCTGTAGAGTTCCTGCTCCTAAAGCACAAGAATGAACTAACTGCTTCCTGAGGGGGGCCTTTAAAAAGGTTAACATCTCTTCCTTAGGAGACTGGAGTTTCCTATAACACCATCTGAACCCTGCCCTCCACTTGCCAGATGTCTCCTGAAAATACACTGCCTGCCAAACACCTTCCTGGACACCTCCCTCAATTAGCTGAAGACAAGAATGAGTCTCCTCTTTCCTTTACACAGATCCAGGTGAGCGCTAGCTCCCAGGTGTCAGGCCTACAAGCCGGCTGACCATGGAGACGCAGAGAAAGTGGAGTGGACCTAAGAGGCAAGACCTGGACATCCTTTTCTGGCCCAGCCAGGTTCTATCTCAACACCATCTGCATCTCATCAACAGCGGTCAGCTGCTAACGGATTGAGGGATGTAAATGTATCCATTTCATTTTATTAAATCAATACGTAATAACTTGGGCAATGTCATTTTCCAAAGGAAAATCATTAAACTATAATACATAGTACGATCCTTATAGAAAAATAAACGATAGCATCTTTTCTGAAATGCAATTCTAAGTGTCTTTGTTGTGCTGCTATTTTCCACCTTATAATGAATAGCAGAACAATTGGTAGTGTGTCCTTTGGGATAGGATCTGAGAGAAAGGCCTCATATGACATCAATTGAACTAAAAACTAAAACCCAGCAAAGCAGATGTCACTACCCCACTGTCATTTGATCCTCACACCCCATTTCTCTCCTTCTCTCATCTTTCTCAGCTATTTCCAGGTTCTTACACATGGGAAAAATAAAGTAGATTATCAAACAGTGTGCGGTGCTGTGACAGTATCTGCAAGAATATGGGAAAAGAGGACATAAAACCTAAATTCTAATTCTACTTCTTTTCACACTTGTCAGCTGTTAAAATTTATACCAGTAACTTTTCTTGAGTTAATTTTCGCATCTATAAGATGGTGAAAAGAATACATGGCCTAACCATCTCATAGGGTCACTGTGACAATTAGATGAATTAAATCGGTGAAATACTTTTATAAACTATGTATTCACCTGCTCTCTTGTCTCAGTGGATGGCCCACAACTGGAGGTCAAGGTGAGAATCAGTGTGAAGAACTGATGACTGTGATAAGAGAAAAGTTTCTCATAGGACGGTTTTTGTCCTGCCCATTTGGAAACTAAATGAGTAATGTAACCTAAACTTTACCAAAGGTTAGGTGTAAAATTTAAAAATAAATATTTAATCCATTTTGTTGTGAAACAAAATTGTCTTCAACTTACTCCATTTCTACTCGGTAATGACTGGTAGCAGCCCCCCGTTTGCAAAATCGTAAGCACTGGTGGAAGGTACAATGAAGGGTCATTTCCACACTGGGAAATGACAACCACATCACAGCCACGTGCTATGGGAGGCCAGGAGTAAGATTCAGTGTGGTTAGGTCCCAGAAACTTATTTCTTTGAAGAGCCTACAAAACATCAACAACAACCAAAAAACCACAATAAAGTATAGAAAACTAATAAAACCCCCTCTTAGTGTTCATTTAGCCCCCAACAAGTATACATTGGTCACTCTAGTATTTCCCAAGACCTAACTTTTTAAGTACCACGGAATCTTTTCTAGCATCAAACTCCTGTGTTTCTGGGCTCCAGATTAAAAGGATCCAATTGGTGGTCCACTAACTAACCAGGACCCTAAAGCTCACCAGAGCAAGGATGTGACTTCTTCTCCTTCTTCTAATAATCTGCAGGTGCATCAGCTCACTTGTAAAGTTTTTTTGTTTTGTTTTTTTTAAGATTTTATTGGGGAATTGGGGAAGGGGGACAGTGTTGGGGAATTAGGGAAGGAGAACAGCCAAGTTGTTGTCCTTCAATCTTAGTTGTGGAGGGCGCAGCTAGCTCAGCTCCAAGTCCAGTCACCATCCAGCTGCCCATCGGCACCTCGCAGCCGCTCAGCTCAAGGTGTCATATTCAATCTTAGTTGCAAGTGGGCATAGCCCACCAACCCATGTGGGAGTCAAACTGGCAACCTTGTTGTTAGGAGTACATGCTCTCACAAGCTGAGCCATCCTGCCACCTGTTGGCAGCTCAGCGGCAGCTCAGCTTGGGCACAGCTCACTGGCCCATGTGGGAATCGAACCGGTGACCCTGTTGCTCAGAGATCGCATTCTTAACCAACTGAGCCACTCAGCCGGCCCTGTAAAGCTTTTTAAAAACATGGTTTTGTTTTTCTACATAGCTGTCACTAAAACCTCCCAAATGTTCCGACAGGGTAGAGTTCTCCAGCCACATTGATACTACCTTCCAAAAAGCTGACCTTATCAGCACCATGATCTCTGGGAAGTCCTCCTCTCCAGGCCCTAAACCTCACTGCAAACGGGACTAACTCCTCTCTGCACCTGGTATGCAGTGATCATCCTGGGATCTTCCTGCACCATCACCCTCTCATTTGCAACTCACACCATTTTCTTTCTTGTTTACCTTCTTGTGTTGGTAGAGAACATATTTCAGTAGCTTCTTGACAAAGGGTACAGAGGAAGTAAATCTGAGACTTTGTCTCATTCTACAAATAAGAATGTCTTCATTCTACCCTCACACTTCATTGATAGTTTGAGTATAGACCTCTAGATTAGAAATAACTTTGCATGCAAATTTTGGGGTCGATGCTCCTCTAGGGTTACTCTGGATAAGTCTGAAGACATTCTGATTCCTGATCATGTGTATGAGACCAGTTTCTTCTCTTTGGAAGGTCTCATGTCTGAAGTGTCCAGTTTAGATGTTTCACAACAACATGTCACTATCTTGTTTCTAAATTGTGCTGGGCCTGTGGTAGGTAGATTCTCTTAATTTGGAGAGTCATACCCATTAAGTCTGAAAATCATTCATGTGTTACTCTCCTCAAGATTTTTCTGCCATATTTTGTTGTTTCTTTCTAGAAATCCCGTTTTCAGATATTGGACCTCAAAGTTTCTTTTGCTCCTCATTTCCATCTGTCTTTTTGTTCCACTTCCTGATAGCTTTTATTTTACCACTCAAATCTACTATTGATTTTTATTTTTATAACATTTTGAATTCCCAGGAACCTTTTTTTATCCCCCGACTGTTCCTTTTCGACAGTACCCTGTTATTGTTAAATACATGCAAAATATATCTTCTCTTATCTCTGAGTATATTTATTTTCTCATGTTTTCTTCTATATTGTTTGTTGCCTTTGGAGTTGTTTTAGTTTTTTTCCCCTTAGGTGAGGGCTTTCCTCACTGTCTAACAATCCCAGAAGTTCTGTTCAGGCTGAGGAAGGGCACTAAAAGATGACAAGAAAGACCCATGGGCGAGGCAAAGCTCATCCCCATATGAGTGTCACATCACTGCAGGAAGACAGGGCAGCAAGCAGACACTTTTACTGGGAGAACTCCAAACAGTGTCATCAAAGGTCTTTCTCTAGGGCCATTCAGTTTCTCCAAAAAGAGCCTCCAATCTCCTTCCTGAGAAACTGGATACAGGTGTTCAGGAAACAGGGTAGGGAAGTGCACGACCCCACCAATTTCCCTCCTTCCTTGGGCATGTCAGCCGTATTGTGCTGCCTGTTTTCCATCTCCTCAAAGCCTGTGGAAAGCTCTTTTCCGAAAAACTTCCCTCTCATTCTACTTATCCCTGTGGTTCTAGCTTCCTTTCTTTTTTTAAAAAAATTTTAAGCTGTTGTTTTTGTATCAAGTAGGAAGTAGATAAACACGTGTGATCAATTTACTAAGTGAAACCATAGATCTATAAAGCAATTTTGAAAAAAAATGCTAAAAAATATGTTATAATTTCCTTGGCAACTTGTTCCTTCCAAGCCCCGTTCCACAGCCACATTTGAAAACTTAATTTAGAAAAGCACTTAAAAGTTAAACAGTGATTTCTCCACACAAAAAATTATTCACTTCTAAGAAGTTAACCTGGACTTAAGAATAAATAAGAAATTAATAATAAAAGCTTAAACAAGAATTTCAAAAGCAAAGCAATTATATGAATGCAACCTTAGAAGCGTTTATTAAAAATCCTTCTACATTAGGTCAGTATTCCTTCTTGAGTTTGGTTTTATTGATAGAAGCACGTCTACCTTTTTCACGTCTGCCGAAAGTGGCGACGTGTCAATGGATAAGCAAGGATCGATCTTGTTCCGGAGCACTGTGAAGGGCTGCTGTGTGCCCAACTTCAACTTCTGCCTCTAGAAAACATGTATGTTAGACAACTCTGTCCTGCAGTATTAGTACAGAATATCAAGAACTTTATGGAAATAAAGAAAATACAGGAGTTTGATATCAATGTAAAACACCTAGGTGTATATGCTTATCAAAAATAACCAAAACTATTATATCAAAATGAAAGGAAGATCATCTATTACCCCAATTAAGAAACAAACAAACAAAAAAAACAATGAATTAAAAATTTCTCGGGCCGGCCGAGTGGTGCGATGGTTAAGAACTGGCTTGGGATGCCAGAGGGCCCCGGTTCGGATCCCACATATGAGGGCCAGTAACACTGCCCTGTACAGTTAAGATGCTGAACAACAGCTCAACCTGGAGCTGGGCTGCCATGAGTTGCCGGCGACGGCATAGGCTGCAGCCCCTGTGGCAGTGGGTTGCCATGGGCTACCGTATTTAGCCAGCAGCCAGAGTGAGCGGCCAGCAGCCACAGTGAGCGGCCGTCCAGAAGCCGACGACTGATGTGCCTCGCCAGGGAAGAGCGCAATGATGATGCCAACTTTGGCCAGTGAAACAACGTCCTCCACAACTAGACTGAAGAACAAAATGACAGCAACTTGTCTGTTCCCCTTCCTCCAATTCCCCAATAAAAATCTTTAAAAAAAAAATTTCTCTAAAGCAATAATTCACTAGACAATTTCTAAAAGGATGTCTTCAGGTAAAGTCCCCAATAGGTTTCTCTTCTAATCTCAAATTTAGAGGGAGGAAGAAGAAGGATTTAAAGAGTAAACAGTTTTCTTTCTTTTTTATTTTTATTTTTTTAGAGTTGTAATACCTGCTGTAGATCAGAGATTTCATCAGCTCTCAAAGGATCAGGATTTAAAAATTGCAATAATCTGTAAAATAGTGAAAGGGCAACTTGAAAGGAAAAAAAGTGTTTCTATTTCTTTAACTGAACTATTATTTTAATTCTTCCTTAACATAAGTAAAGTGAACTATATATCCCAAAGCACAGTTATGAAATCACTGCTCACTTTATTTTGCTTTGTTTATTGTGCCACGGTGGGTGGGTCATGCCAGTCCCATGCTTCCCCACCCACCAGAGCCCCCAGGCTGTGGACACAGAGCTGCCAATCACAGGACCACCAGCTCTGAAGAAGAAGGAGGACTTCATGAGAAGGACCACCAGGTCATCACATGTTCCTAATAAACCCATTGCCTCCTTCCTTCTTTGCTGTTTAATCTTGAACACTTCAAAGCTCTCTGTAACCCACAGTAGAATCATTGATGTAATTTAATCAGTGGGTACTAAGTAAAGCGCATTTGGCCAAATAGGAGATAAAATACAACCTTCTAACACAAATATAAAAGGCAATAGAGTTATTTCAGGGCTAATTTACTAAGTAATACTTTCATGTAATAAAAGAAAGAAATGAGTTATTTGGATAACGCAAGGTCTTTTGTTCCAAGGAAAAGAACCACTTGTAACACCACAGGTGTTACAGGTATGAGGGTGGAGGGATGCCCCAGGAGGAGGATGTCAACTCAGGTGCCACCCCAGATCTGTGGGCTCCACGGCAGCCTGCAAAGCCCCGGGCCTTGGAACACTGTGAGCAGCTCCTGAACTTCCGGTCAAGATGGCGGAGTAGGTAAATGCTGTGCTCACCTCCTCCCATGACCACGTCAATATTACAACTAAGTTATAAAACCACCGCCCCTGAAAACCACTGTGAGAAGCTCCTTCTGGATGACGGGATGTTACAGGGCCACAGTGTGGCTGGCATCTGGGAAGACGGGCATCCTAAATCATTTCACGCCAATTAGTAGATACAGCATGACCTTCCCACTTCTGAACTGTCTTTAGTTCTTTTTGTGACTTCAAAGCAGCAGCAGTTACTTGGAATATACATGTAAGAGTGTTTTTAGGCTGGTATGGTAAGAAATCTTAAAAACAGGTATGAAATATTTTGTGGATTGAACAAGTATAAAGTGAAGTTATGACTCTATTGTTAACAACTTGTAAGTGAATACTTTGTGAATCTGGCAGGACAAAAAATATCCCCAAGTTCCACACTGAAAATAAATGGTTTCCCTAGCAGGTGATAAACCTGTTTAACATCAGAAAACTTGGAAGAAAGCAAATACCAACCCATATAAACTCAACAGCCCCAAAAGATCAACGATACCTAATTTGTTTCATAAAATTGTTCACTTCACCAAGAGAATCAGGAAGGGGAGGCAGAAAATGACTCTTTACCACGGAACAGAGCTTTCAACAGGAAAATCTACCGTATATAAACGGAAAAAAACCCTAACTTCAAAGCCTGCAGAAGACACTGCAGGCATGTTTGTTAATGGGGACATAGGTTTGAAATTAATACTAAAATCATATGTAAATTCTCTCTGCTTATAATTTTATCACCATTACTTCAATAAAAAATTCAGGCCAAGGAAAGCATTCATACTTCACACAGCCATTCTTCTCATTGTATTCGTTCTTCTCAGTCAATCTAAGTGGTTTATCATTTGACTTCTGACATAAAGCACTAGAAATAAAAAAAACAATTTATTGAAATTTCTAAACCCATTTACCCCAATCCTGAAAATACCTTTATTTTCTGGGAGAAAATTTAAAAAGTACCACTGAGGAATAAGTTGTTGTATATAGGTAAATTTATGTGAGAACTGGAGCTGAGCCCTTTAAGTATCAAATCATTTTGACAATTTTGGTGCTTGCCAAGAGGACGTAAGCCCACTATAGCCCCTCTCTGCTACTGATTATCACTAGAAACCAGATAAAATACAAACTAGAGAAGCAAGAAGTTAAAATGTAAAAAACAACCAGAATCATGGACAGTTTCCTGGAATTTTACCTTCTATTTCTTAGTGTTGACCTGAGCGTGGCCTGAGACTTAGAACTCTGTAGAGGATGTAGACAACAAAAACTCTGAGAAAAACCCTCTATTTCAAGCCAGAGAACCGGGAAGGGAGGCTTCGAGCAGGGTATGGGGAACCCTAACTGATTTTTCTTCCTTTTTTCCTCTCCTGGCTCTGCCCAAGGCCAGCTCTGATCATAGTACTGCATGCTACAATGGCAACAGCTGTGCGGCCACCTAAAACCCTAAGAGAAAATGTTCCCCTACCTCTAGAGCAGCGATTCTCAACCTTCCTAATGCTGCGACCCCTTAATACAGTTCCTCATATGTTGTGGTGACCCCCAACCATAAAATTATTTTTGTTGCTACTCTATAACTGTAATTTTGCTACTGTTATGAATCGTAATGTAAATATCTTTTTGTTTTCCGATGGTCTTAGGCGACCCCTGTGAAAGGGTTGTTCGACCCCCAAAGGGGTCGCGACCCACAGGTTGAGAACTGCTGCTCTAGAGGAACTGGGAAACAGGGAGCCCATGGTCTAAAGACTGTGTAGGGGCAATCTCCATCTTTTTTCCCCCTCTCATTTCTATTGCTGTTTTGCTCCACAAGCGGCCCCAATCACACAGAACCACATAGCAATTTCTCAGACAGAAACCATCTACCTGGAACAGGAAGAGGGAGCATCTGGAAAATGGTGAATGTGAAGAAAATCCTGAAAAAGAGAGAGACATAGAAGAGGGGAAATCCCCTATTTCTGTGTATGGCCCAACATAAATCCCAGGCTCACCCCAAGTTGAGCACATTCAGTACAGACCCAAGCTGCATACTAAAGATTGGGAAACTGAGCTAATGTTACAATCAACACCCACAGAAAGAGACAGAATTGAGGTCTGAACATAAGGAGGTTGTTGACCTCCTGCTAAAACAAATGAACAAAAACAACAAAATTAATATTCTACAGAAGACTTTAACGGAAACCAGAGCCTCACATCATAATATTCAAAATATCCAGAATACAATCCAAAATTACTCAACATAAAAAGAACCAGGAAAATCAGATCAAGTATAAAGGAAAAGATAATCAGCAAGTGCCAACCCCAAGATGGTTCAAAAGTGGTAATTATCAAACACTTTGAAGCAGCTGTTACAGCCATGCTCCACAAAAAAAGGACAGATAAGCACTTTTGAGAGGAACAATAAAAGTTCTCTGCAAAGAAATATGAACTACAAAAAAATGAAAATTTTAGAACTGAAAAACATAATACATCAAATAAAAAGTTCACTGGATAGGCTCAATAGCAGAATGGAGATAACAAGAGTCAATTAAGTTGAAGAGAGAGAAATAGAATTGTTCATCTAAAGAATAGCAAGAAAAAAGGTTGAAAAAATGAACAGAGCCCCAGGACCTTTTGGAAAGTCTCATCAGTCTCAAAAGGAGAGGAGAAAAAGATTGGTGCAGAAAAAATATTTATAGAATAACTTCTGACTACATCTGAAATTTGATGAAAGACAGAAACCTACAAATGAAGCACCTTAATGACAAGTTCATAAATGAAGAACCTTAATGAACCCCAAGCATTAAAAAAATGAGAGAAAAGACACCAAGGCATATAATAATTAAATTGCTCAAACCCGTAAAAAGGAGAAAATCTTAGAAGCCATCAGAGGAAAAAGATATGTTGCAAACAGGACAAAGAAAATGACAGTAGATTTTGCACTAGGAACAATGCAAGCAAGCAGAATGTGGGGCCACATCTTTAAAATACAGTGGAGGAAAACTATCAACCTAGAATTCTATACCTAGCAAAAATACTTTTTCTCAAAAGTGAAGCTGAAATAATTTTTCAGACAAATAAAAGCTGATAGAATTCATTACCAGCAGACACACAATCCAAGAAATAGTAAAGAAAGTCCTTCACATAGAAGAAAAATGATACCAGATAGAAAACTGGATCTACACAAAAAGCAAAAAGCTTTAATGTAAGTACTTAAGTGAATATTTAAGATTATCTTATTTATTTAAATCTCTCTAAAAGATAACTGTTTAAATAAAAATGATAATAGTCTAGCATCTATAACAGCTGTGTAAATAAAATGTATGACAACACTAGCATAAAGTCCAGGAGGAAAGAAATGGAAGCATACTGTTTTAAGATTTTACACTACATGTGAGGTGGTATATTACATCCTTTCTGTGACTTCATTAATTTCACTGACATGTTTCTTGATGAGGACAGGGTTACAGTCAAAAGTCTTTGATACTCATCTTCAAGAAGATAACAAACTATCCTTTGCTTTCCACCAACCTTTATTGCCATTTGGCCCACATTGTGCATCATTTACATCAAGAGAACTTTGTTGGACCTGCTTTATGTAAACTATGCCTGATAAGGTAACAAGGAGACTCTAGGCAGCTTCTCAACCTGTGTATTGCGACCCCTTTGGGGATCGAACGACCCTTTCACAGGGGTCGCTTAAGACCATCGGAAAACAAAAAGATATTTACATTACGATTCATAACAGCAAAATTACAGTTATAGAGTAGCAACGAAAATAATTTTATGATTGGGGGTCACCACAACATGAAGAACTGTATTAAGGGGTCACGGCATTAGGAAGGTTGAGAACCGCTGCTCTAGAGCCACTACCAGTTTTTGGTCAATTGTGCTGCCAACCAGTTGTCACAAAGTTTTTCTTTTAAATTAATAAATGTTTAATCAAAATTTCTGGGGCCAGTCTTATTTTTGAAATTGAATGCTTTCTTATCAATTTTATAGAACACTGTATAACACAATACTACACTTAAGTTTCTAGTCAATTTTCAAATCATACCTGGCTGCTGGTATATCTGGATCAGCATATATGGTTATGCCTCTTTTTGTTGGCCAGTATACTGAAGATTCAACACACTGTAAAAAAAATTGTTTTAGAAAGAATATGTATGCAAACAAGATATATATTCTTGGCATCAAAATCCCATGGGAATTATTCTCATAAACAATCACCCCAGATAATTTTCAGGCAACACAGTTACAGAGAGACAGAGAACTGGAAAGCTGGGTGATTATGGCATTGCAATAATCACTAGATTGAAGTGTCCAAATTCCAGACAGATGGCATTTTAGATAATCAGTATTTTAAAATTCCTGTAATTACTTTCACCTCTCTTGTCAAAGGAACTGGAGGAACAGGTTAGACTTGAACTTAACTATTAGAGTTTCCCATAATCCCAGATTTTCACACCCTTGTTAAAATGAGAATAAATACCCAATTTTGTAGAGAGGCCACTAGGCCAAGAACAAGAAGGGGAGCTGAGTTATCCTGTTCCTTTGAAACAGAACAAACATACAAACTATATTTTTTCGTAAATGAAATTAGCCAATGATTTTTTAACAGAAAATATAGTTTTGGTTCCTAGAAGGTTTTAAATGAGAATATTCTAAAATTAACATCGTATGAACTTTATAAAGAACATTTAAAAATACAACCTTATTTACATCTTTTAAAGAGACGCACTGTTGTTTCTTTTCATTTTTTTTAGGTGAGCTTCTCAACGAATCCATTTTACAGTTTATAGTTTTATCTGCAAAATAAAAATAGTGATAAAAAGCTATCTGAGGGGCGGCCAGTTAGCTCAAGTGGTTAGAGCACAGGCTCATAACACCAAAGTTGCCGGTTCGATCCCCACATGGGCCGCGAAGCTGCGCCCTCCACAACTAGACTGAAACAACCAATCAACTACTTGGAGTCAGGGGAGCCAGTTAGCTCAGGTGGTTAGAGCACAGGCTCATAACACCAAGGTTGCCAGTTCTATTCCCACATGTGCCAAGGAGCTGCACCCTCCACAATTAGATTAAAGACAACTACTTGACTTGGAGCTGATGGGTCCTGGAAAAACACACTGTTCCCCCAATAAAAAAACTTTAAAAGAAAGGGAGCTGTGCAATGATTAAACGTGATGTAAATGCCTGGTATTGTTCCTGCTCCAATGAAACTGAAAGAAATACAGGTGGAAATAATACATTCCAGCAGGGGCTCCTTTTAGCAGGAATTCTCACCTGGGACCCCTACATGAGGCATATCAGCATGAGACAGAGCCACCTGTGCCAAAAGGCTGCCACAGGTCAGCCACTGTGCCAAACTCTGTACCATGGATGGCCCACCTAACCAACTCAAAGCACAGGAATAATGCCTTCCCATGTCACAGAGGAGGCAGTGGGACTAACATCCTCAGAGTCTCAAGTAAGAGCCCATATCCTTAAACCCATGTCATACTGGACACATTTTTCCTAGAAACAAGTTCAGTCATATATTAAGTGAAAAACACTAACGCAGAGGTATGTATAGTAGAATCCTATTTCCATAAAATAAAAATTATATATACACCCTCACATCTGGAAACCTTTGGGGAAAAAAAGACTCTAAAATTTTAATAAGTAGGGTATAAAAGATGACAGGCGTTTAAAATTTTGATTATGTGTATTTTTCTATGATGAACAACATTACCAAAGTAACCAAAAATAACTTTAAGTGTAGGGAATACTTTTATTTAGTTGACTAAAGCGTTAATATACTCGAGATTCACTATGGATATATATGAAATATCACACCCATAGGTAAACATACACCCAATGCAGGAGTGGACTCATGCAGGAATTACCACACAGGTGAGTCAAGCATCCAAGAGGCCGGCAGATTTCACCCTTGTCCAGCAATAACAATTCATTTACTAACTTGAAGATATGGAATTAAAGACAGGGTATCTATGCCCTCATAAATGCCTCTTTCGTATTTTTATGCATCCTATTACTTAAAATAAAAATCAATCATAAATCTGCATGTGTACTCTGAGGACATATAATAATCACTGATCTATGGCTAGGCTGGAATAAATCAGTCCTGCACACGAACAAGTGCTTGTTATGTTCCTTACGTTATCATAAAATCCTGTAAGTATGGACTACAAGGCCAATTTTCTTTGTCAGCAATCGACATCATATTTGGTTCCATTAAATGAAGAAAGAAAGACGAGAGAGAACTACCACAGCCCTTCTAAACAACCCTTATAGTCTTTAGACAGTTAAGAGTATTCACATTTTATGCCGCCTATGAAATGAAGCAAGCAAGCAGAACTTACCCAGGATCGTGGCAGTTGGCCCTGGGTCACCCACAACATGCTTGGGCCACGGATGCTGAAGTGACTGCTCCAGAAAAGTTAAACCCTGTGATTCTGACAGAAAGAACACATTTCAGGATTACAGCATGAAATAAAACCCAAAAGAGAAATGTGAATTCGCTGGTACACTTCTGCTCTTACTTTTGCTATAAGGTTATAGGAGGCATTGCGCCTTGGTGGGGAGCATTGTGAAGGGGCTAAAGAAAACCGAATGTAGAGAGAAACATGTAAAGTTATTTCATTGTCCATGGTGGACTCTTCTCATGTTTCCATGCTAATAAAGAAATAAATAGCTCTTTTTAAAAGTATCTAAAACTCAACAAACAAAACCTTGTTTTGGTAGTATCTTTAAATTAGGAACACACAGACTTCTGAAAATAAAACTCCATGTTAATAAGAAATTGAGAATAGCTTTTTCCTGTTCTCACAAAAACACGCTGTAGCAGCTTTACGACATCAGAGCTTGTCACAAACTCACTAGGATTAAAATATTACATTCAGAGGGCCGGCCGAGTGGCGCGATGGTTAAGAACTCGCTTGGGATGCCAGAGGGCCCCGGTTCGCATATGAGGGCCAGTGACACTGCCCTCCACAGCTAAGATGCTGAACAACAGCTCAATCTGGAGCTGGGCTGCCATGAGTCGCCGGCGACGGCGTGGGCTGCAGTCCCTGTGGCAGTGGATTGCCATGGGCTACCATGTGTGGCCAGCAGCCAGCGTGAGCGGCCAGCAGCCGCAGTGAGCGGCCGTCCAGAAGCCGGCGACTGATCTGCCTCACCTGGGAAGAGCGCAATGATGGTGCCAACTTGGGCCAGTGAAGCAACGTCCTCCACAACTAGACTGAAGAACAAAACGACAGCAACTTGTCTGTTCCCCTTTCCCCAATTCCCCAGCACTGTTCCCATCCCCCAATTCCCCAATAAAAAACAAACAAACAAAAACCAACTTTAAAAAATATATATATTACATTCAGAGTCCAAGTCACTGTTTCCATAAAGGTAAAAGCCTATCTAACAACTTATGAGTATATATATCAACACACTAAGATTTCTATAAATAAGACAGTTTAAAGGAAACATATACTGATGAGAAGCTACTCACTTTCCATTCCTTGAGAATTTTTTCCTTGCAAAAACATTGGCCAAAGAGTAAGTGCCGGGTTGAGTTTATTGGAAAAGGATGCTGACTTTATATTCAATCTTGATTTCTCTAAAGAATCAAGGTTTTTATTCTCCGTGGGTGATACATAACAAGCGAAGTTCTTTGCAACCAGATCATCATTAACACAAACCTGTACAATTTTAAACATTTTGTGAATAAGATAAATATATAATCAAGTGACTGTTCAAAAAAATATTCTAAATTTAACTGCAATTTCAATATTCAGAAAAATTATTTTATAAAACATAATTTGACAGAAATAGATCTTGTGACTTCTGCACTGGTGATGGTGAACTAGATACTTCTGACCAGCCCTCCTGATAAGAAAAAGAGTTAAAGGGCCAGCTGAGTAGCCCAGTTGGTTAAGAGCTCGCTCAAGAGGGTGAGCTCTGAGCAACAGCAGTTTGATTCCCGGCCCAAGCTGAGCTGCCAACAGGTGGCAGGATGGCTCAGCTAAAAAAAAAAAAAAAGCGAAAAAAGGTTAAGAATCTATATGAAATATAAGAAATATCTTCTTTTAAAAGCACTGGAGCGCTAACATGATTTTGCTAGGGGGAGGGCAAAGACAAAACACAAATCATAAAAGGAAAAACTGATAGACTTTATCAAAATTTAAAATTTCTGCTCTTCAAAAGATACTGTTGAAGACAATCAAAACATAGGAAGAAGATATTTATAAATAATAGATTTGGGTGGATGTGTATCCAGAATATATAAACAACTCTCAAAACTCAATAAAAAGAAAATAACCCAATTAAAAAATGGGCAAAAGGTAGTAATCAAAACATATGGTACTGGCATAAAAACAGACACACAGATCAACGGAATAGACAGCCAGAAATAAACCCATACGTATATGATCAATTAATTTATGACAAAGGAGCCAAGGATATACAATGGAAAAAGGACTGTCTTTTCAGTAAATGGTGTTAGGAAAACTGGACAGCCATATGCAAAAGAATGAAACTGGACAACTATCTTACGCCATATACAAAAATTAACTCAACATGGATCTAAAGACTTGAATGTAAGACCTGAAACCATAAAACTCCCAGAAGAAAACCTAGGTGGTATAATCTCCTTGACATTGATCTTGGTGATGGTTTTTTTGGATTTGTACCAAACACAAAGGAAAGAAAAGCAAAAATAAACAAGTGGGTCAATCAAAATAAAAAATTTCTGCACAGTGAAGGAAACCATCAACAAAATGAAGAGGTAGCTTACTGAATAGGAGAAAATATCTGCAAATCACATATCTGATTAGGAGCTAATATTCAAAATGTGTGAAGAACTCACATAACTCAACAGCAAAAAAACCAAACAATCCAATTAAAAATGGGCAGAAGATCTGGAAAGACATTTTTCCACAGGAGACATACAGATGTCCAACCGGTATGTGAGAAGATGTTCACCATCACTAATCATGATTTTAGCGCAAATCATGAGTTTAATGCAAATTTAAACTACAATGAGATACCACTACAGACCTATAAGAACGACCGTGCAAGTGTTGAAGAGGACATGGAGGAAGTCGCTCTCTCATACATTGGGTTGTAAACGGTCAACCATTTTGGAAAACAATTTGGTAGTCTCTTAATACCTACAACAGCATCCAAAAGTTTGACTCCCAGTGTTTACCCAAGAGAAGCGAAAGCACAGGTCCACAGGAAGACTTGTACATGAATAGTCATAGCAGTCTTATTTGTAATTATTCAAACTGGCCACAAATCAGATGTCCATCGGCAAGTGAATGGATAAACACACTATACTATAACTAGACAATGAAACAGTATTTGACAATAAAAGGAACAAAGTGGATATATCTTAAAATAATTTTGTTGAGTGAAAGAAGCCAGGCGAAAAAAAAGAGAACGCCCTGGGATACATCCTTGTGCTTCCTTTGAGAGCTGGAAAAGGACTGTCTGACCTATTTTTCTCTTTCTGGCAGTTCTGACCTCCTGCATCCACAGGAAGTTCTCTCTGCTAAATATGCCCTCTGCACTTCACCACCTTGAAGTAAGAGCAAGTTATCATCCACACACAACCATATACAGGGAGAAAGGGAGACCTACTATTGAAAAACAAGAATAAAGAAGCAGGTCAGTAGAGAACTTGTTTAAAAAAACGTTTGTTTACAAGACTGGTCCTGTCTTGTAAGACAGAGCCAACATTTAGGCATTTTTACCAAGTTGTAAAATAGGTAATGAAAAGTCATAGGTAAAATCAACAAGGATGGGGAGGAACCCAAAATCCGACACAAAGAATAACAAATGAACTTGATTATAAACAAAATCACACTGAAGAGGGTAGGGAAGAAAAGAACAAACGTAAGTTATTTTGGGAAACAGTGCTGTGGCCGCCTGCTGTAAGGCTAAAGGCCAATTTCTTTTTCACAGGAATGTGGGTTAGCAATTCTGAAATTACTTTATGTGAGTCAAATACATATATTGTAGCTAACAACAGCAGGTTTCTCACTGTCAGAGACACGTGTCAAGAATGAGGAAAAGGGGGGTGCTGGATTGAAATCAGAGGTACCAGAACTGTTAATACATGTACAAATGGATAGATCTGGAAACAAATGTGGACGTGTGTGTGCATGGGGTAGCATACATACACATATTTCCTAACGGTCTGCTGAGAGGCCCTACAATCAATGACACCCAGTAGCAATGAGCACACCTAGCACCCTCACCTTGAAATCTAAATACCATTTTTCAATAAAAGGAACCACTTCTTGGAAAAGTGGTTGATTCTAGGGCTGGGGCTGGAAAATGACCAAATTAACCAGGAGTACCTTGTAGTACCAGAAAGTAGGGCGTTTTCAACAATGATGGGGCACATTGAAATAACGCATATGCCACCTTGAAGAAGCTCCTAATGGACAAATCTGTGACAATCTGAACAAGAAAATAATGATAGTAATGGAGTATATTCCCCAGAGTAAAATAAACATCCAGGAGCCCATACTAAGATTAATTATTGAATCAATTAATAAATGGGGAAAAGGGATAATTCCAATTTAAAATGTAGACGACATGATGGAAATGGGCAAACACCACAGAAATAAGTTTTGCAGGCAAGACTCACTGATGGATATTTGCAGTCTCAAAGTATCTCCCCATAAAACACTTAATAATTTCAAAAGAAAAACAACAGTAACTCTTTAGAGAAAAAACCTAGCAGATACCACCTTACCCAGCTGATCAAGGTTGACATGACTAGTAAGAAGACATATCAACATCATGAACCTTCTCCCATGATGCACTGAGAAGCACTCGTTATCACTTCTGTAACACTCTTACTAAAAATGTAGAACCTTAATCTAATCATACGAAAACATCAAACAAACCCAAATCGAGTGGCATTCTACAAAATAACTGGCCAGTACTCTTCAGAAGTGTTCAAAAGTCTTCAAAGATGAGGAAAAACTGAGGAACTGTCACAGGTTAAGGAGACATGACAATCAATGCAGTGGGGGATTCTGGGAGATCCTAGCCCAGAGAAAGGAAATTAGTGGGAAAACTGGCAAAATTCAAATAAGGTCTGTAGATTTTCTAAAAATATCATTTTATCAGTGTTAATTTTCTGGTCTTAAATCGCTGTGCCAGTGGTTTGTATGGTTGACATTAGGGGAACCCAGGTAAAGCATATACAAAACTGTGCACCGTTTTCACATCTCTTCTTAAGTGTAAAGCTATTTCAAAATAAACTTTTAAATAACGTAAATCCATGGTTTAGATGCCCTCTGTTGGTCCCGAGAGCCTAGATCTGCACCTATATCTACTTGCACACACAGTCTGAGCTGCACCCTTGTGCCACCCTTCATAAAGGCAGCCAGACGGATGTTAACAGCTAATGGGGGGGAGTGGGAGGCGGGGCTCACATGTGATGTCCACTTTCTTTCTACTGTGTTATCTGAATTCTTTACAATGAGCATATATTACACACAATGAGAAAATTATGGGGGGAAAAAGGCAGTGAACTAAAACCATACCAAATGTATGTATTTACAAAAATTATGTCCTCTTATAAGAACATAACATTTAATACCCATCACGATAGCAATAATTGCTTGTCCATTACTACATAAAATGCTGTCTAAATAAAACACTACAGTTAATTTTCTTTTTAAATAGTTAAAAGAAGAAAACACAAACCTGGCTAACTTCTGATCTAAGCCAGACCTTGAAAGATTAAGAAAATTTCTATGCTGTGTGAATGACATTGTTTCCCTCAGTGTTTATTCTTTCTTTTAACAAAATAAAAATGTTTAATAATGATAAAATATTTTTAAAATACAATTCTTTCACTTACTTTTTCATTTCTTATAGTTACATAAAGATAAACCTCAAAAGTATCTTCTTCCACAGCACACAATTTGGCTTCCACCTGGGTAGTTGCTAAATAGCATAAATGAAAACATAAATGAGCTGATATAAAAGTATACTTGAAACAATGATGACTAATCTCTGCTAACCACTTCCGATTACCCAGCACAATTCCGATGGCTTCCTCCTGCAAGTGAATCTTAGAGCAGAAGGGGTCTGGGGTGACATGAGTGAGTCAAGGGGGAGCTCCCCTGGCATGGAGTCAGACTCGTACCCTCTGTCCCCATCCACAGCATCTCCTCCTGCCGCCCTATGAACACCTCCTGGAGAATAGTTCTTGGCCCTCTCTTCTCTTCCAGTGACTCGCAAATCATTTCCAGTCACAGTCTTTCATCTGAGTCCCTCTACCCCTCCAAGTGGTCATGAATCAGAGCTCTCAGCTACTCTCTCTGAGACTTCATAATCCAAACAGCAGCTCCACGTATGGGTACCTATCAGACACTATGCTAAAACCTCTACAAACGTATTTCATTTCACTCTCAACACAACCTTTCAGGGTCACTGTACAGGTGAAAAGACCAGACTCAGAGAAGGCTACCCAGAAGTAACAGGGCAAACCGAGGTGCTCTGTGTCTTCCGAACCTCTACCAGCATCCCCTCCATGGACTCACAAGGACCAAAACTCCAAAGCCAGCGACCTTCCCATTTCTCCCAGGTGCAAAGCATCTGGCTGTTCCTTTACCTCGACAGTGGGGCTGCAAAGGAGAGAGGCCAGCACCCCAAAGGTACAGGCAGCACCCCAGGCAAGTTAACACCCACTACTCCTCAGAACAGCTCTAGGAGGTAGGCAGCTATTTGGCTCTTTACTGACAGGGTTACGACAGACGACACAAATGAGACTCTATGTTACACTCAACAATATAAAGACAGCACACTACATAGATGCTTTGAGACATTCTATGCATCTTAAATTAGCAATAATGAGGATTCCACCGTAAGTTAGGCTTTTAATCAACTGTTGGTTCAATGAAATGCACCTAAATTTATCTTGCAATGCTTCAGCATCTTGGCACACTAAGAGGCAGGCATTATTATTGTGCAAGGGTCCCTCACCCAAACAGCCCCTTTCTAACTTCACCTGTGAATTACTGATGCCCACATCCACCCTCAGAATTCCAGGGGTGTAGAGTCACTGTGACTTTGGGGTTTAAGAAGCCCCAGGTAATTTTATGAACCCATATGAGAACGGTCAATCCGCTAAGCACTCACATCTCAAACCCCCTCACCCACAGAAGATGAAACCACCTTGGGTGTCAGTTGAAAGCAGGCTGCAGTGATCATACACTTGCCTTACCTTTGAGAATGTTCTGAAAGTACTGAATAGCTGCACTGTCCCACTTCTGGGCGGGTCTGAAACAGTGAACAGATGCAACTTCAGCAAATAAAAATCTGAGGCTAGTACACCAACATCATTTTGTAAACCATACACAGGATGTTTCTGACATTCCATGTTGAACATAGGATGCAGGTAAGGGGGCGCATGACTCTGGCTCTGCTCTGGGGTGATGATCTCAGCTGCTCCTCTCACCACTGCTGCCTGCACCAATGCAGAGACAAGCTGAGAATGGGTAGACCCCTTTCTGAGGATTCCTGAGTGTGTGTGTGTGTGTGTGTGTGTGTGTGTGTGTGTGTATACAACCTAGCTGGCTATCCAGAGAGGAATTGTCAAAATACAGCAAGGAGGGCCAGCTGAATGGCTCAGTTGGTTAAGAGCTCGCTCAAAGGTTTGAGCTCTGAGCAACAGTGGTTTGAGACCTGCCCGAGCTGAGCTCCTGCTGAGCTGCCAACAGGTGGCAGGATGGCTCAGCTAAAAATTTTTTAATTAATTAAAAAAAAAAAAAATACAGCAAGGATGCCATTACAGTCACCCATGAAAAAGGCTCAAAGTAGAAAGGGGTACAAAGGGCTTCAACAATGGTTCTTAAGTTAAATTTGGAAATAAGACAGTATGTTCTCATTTTCATTAAAAGCTCCGTGCATGTACCTGTTTATAAAAGCACTAAAAAAAGTCTACAAGTTCATAGACTGAAAAGGTCACAGAGGCCTCCCAGGAGGGAGGAAGTGGGCTGAAGAAGAACGCAATAGACTTCCTTTTTTTTTTTTTTTGACGCTCCATGATCCTATCTATTGTTTCTCTTTACAGTTGATTTATTGCTTTTTGTACGTTGAAAAAAAGAAGAAGCCAAAAAGCACAGGGCTCAGGCCCTGCTCTACAGCCCCCAACTCTGGAGATGGGGCTGCCCAGGGAATTCTGCTCATGACCAGGTTTGACACACGCGGACTCGGAAGACACCCCTTGAAGGACAAAGAGACCTTTACAATCGCTTAGCACTTCTCAAGAGGAGTTAATTTCATACAAGCATCACATACTTGGTTTAAGACTTTCACTAATGATTCAACATGTCAGAAGCTGTACTTACACAATTTCAGCACTGTCTTCACAGAAGTCAATGTGTAATGTGACAGGTTTCGTGCAGTACAGTCTGAATTTTTTCGCTCTATAGGGAAGCTGCATAAAAGTTTCTACTGCAACTCGGATGCTTCACAGCAAAACAGAAACAGTGCCATTATAAAGAAAAATTATATATAACATACTTCTTTAGAGCACACCAATATAATTAACACACTTAACATAAAACACACAAAAACCAATTCTTTCTCTTTAGTATAGCCACCAAACAGCAGAAAGTACTTGGGAGACATTTGCCTGAAGAGGTGAAAATTGGTTTGTAGGGGGTGAAAAAAATATCACTCATTTTATGCATAAAGCATATACATATACACATAGTATATACACAGATATTCAGTGTATCTTTAATGTTAAAGTTTCATGACATGGGAGTGGAGAGGGATTAGAAAAATAATGTCTAACGAGACTCCATACACTGCAAAACACTGGGTGATAATGAACAAACCTGGGAAGCAAATTCTATTTAAAATTTCTAAGTATCCATTCCAATACATGACCAGAATTACTTTAAAGTTTTTGTAAATGAGTAGATGTTTTAATAATTAGTGTTTGTCAACTCGCACAAAAGACCTGGAGGATTGAGATTTGATAAGGAAGCTGATTAAGCATTTTTATTTCCATTCTTTCAGACAAACGACAGATCACTGCAATACGCCACTTCGACACAAACCGGGCAGTGTAGGCATCTTTTGTCTCAGTTCAGAAAAAGGTGGCTGCATTGCCTTCCCCTCTCAAGACTTCCTTGTGCTCTGTGTAATCATGATTCTCTTGCCCAAAACAAATTACCATATTTGCCGGCGTATAAGACGACTGGGCGTATAAGACGACCCCCTAACATTTCCACTCAAAATACAGAGTTTGTTATATACTCGCCGTATAAGACTACCCCCTCTTCCGCACACCTTCCACACACCAAATAAAAGGTAAAAACAGATTTGATTTGGCCCACTGAAGTGCAAACAAGCGTATTGTATTTCGTGTCACCACATAACCGTTTTGGCGATGTTGAGCCACCATGTCTGTTACATGTTTTTCGAGTTCTGGCCAGTGTGGGGTGCCTCTTCTTAATGCACACTTACCCCTTGGCATACTCTTTAATGCTTTCTCATTTGATTTCCAGTCCCGAACCATCTTTTCTGTTACTCCATATTGTCTTGCAGCAGCACAATTATTATTTTCCTTAGCAAAGTTTATAACTTTCAGTTTAAAATTTGCATCATACTTCTTTCTTTTGGCTGGTGCCATGATAGGGATGATAGGGGTTTGACTGGTCGACATTTTCTATGCTGTACTGTACAATGGTGCAGTATTGTGGTTGGCTGTTGGCTGTATACAAAGCCTGATTTGATTGGTCCCTGCTCCCTGTTTGCCCGCCCTGTCACTATAGCAGTCTGGTCCACCCTTGCATCAGCATCTCCCTGGGACCTCACTAGTGCGCAAGTGCGAGCTCTTCAACATTCTAACAGGCACCATGATAGCGCAAAATCGCGAATCTTCAATGCATATGTAAAGAAATATACGGTAACCCGAATTTACCACACTCGCAAAATCGCACACAGCCGAGCATACACCCAGCAGCGCTGCTGATGCCTGAACGGTATGTGGAATGAAGTGGGCGGGCATCGGGAGGCCACTATGGCACGGGGCAAGCACTATGGGCAGTCTATCTGAAGTGTACCTGGCATATAAGATGACCCCCCACTTGGAGGCATATTTTTCAGGGCCAAAAAATCGTCTTATATGCCGGCAAATACGGTAAATTTAAAACTCCAAATACTAAAAGAAAATAGCCTCAGTTTAATACAATAGTTATATTTACAATTATTGTTACAAAGGTGCAGAATCACAAATTAGAAATGCATCTTTTTTTTCTAAAATATCTGTGAATTCCCAATGTCTGATAAGCCCTTCTGCCATTACATTCTATTCAAAATAAACCTCTTATTGCAATTGAAGTCTACTTGGTGCTTCTCTTTTGGAAGAAGGGTCCCATATTTATTTATTAAACTGATATCCTCTGACTCTGGGACAGGAAGCTATTAAAAAAATAACCACAAACACCAAGATTGACTTGTTAACAGTGTTTTCTAATGAACTATGCCATGTGGTCCTGGAATCAGTGAGGGTTCATTCTGCACATCTCCCACCTTATGTGATGGTCATGCCCTCTCTTTGTTAAGATAACCAGGAATACACACTTGAATATACTCTATGGTCTCCACAACCTGAGGCTGTACGAGCAAACTGCCCTTTCTGTGGAGACAAGTTTCTCTCTGCCCCCAGCAGCATCTTTCTTGCAGCCACGCCTCCCTAAAAGACCCACGCCAACACATGAACAAACTAAGAGTCCCGGCCTCTTAAAGGGAGGCTAGCAACTGGCCAGGAGCACCTAGGAGATGCAGGAAGGAAGGAAGGAAGGAAGGTGGAAGGTGGGCTGGAGCTGCCTGCTAAGCCTCCGTTCTGACCACTTGCTCTTGCATTCGCTGCATGTGGAGCTGGAACCTACAAGTCTTGAGGCTAAAAAAATTCCAGTTGATGACCTCTATCCCCTTGCTTTGAAAATTGACACTCTCCTTTAAAACTGACATTTGTCTCCTTAAAGAGCACGAGGCAAAAAACAAAAACAAAAACAACTCATACGTACTTTTTAGATTTCACTGGAATATACTTGGCAAAATCCACGAGGAAACATTCTGCCAGGTAATGGTCTGCTGAAGACACAATTGACTTAATAATAGCCCTGCACCAGCACTGGAGCTCCTGACAATAAACCACACAAACCTACAAAATAAAATAAATAAATAAATAAATAAACTTCAGTGTTAAAATCTCTAGCCCTATAATGAGAGCTAAAAGGTGCTCCCAAAATCATCTCGGCCTTTCAGAAGAGGAAACTGATTCGAGGAAGCTGACCCTGGCCAAGTAAAACACTGCTTGTTGGTAAAAACAAAACAAACAAACAAAAAAAGACCTTGGAAATAAGAACACAGGGAACCTGAATTCTATTTAGCCTTCTTACGACAATCCTTTTGACAGCTTAACTAAGGACAATTTTTAGAAATTAGAGAAAATGCATTGCCTTACCGTCTTAAATCAGAAAACAAAGCTTCCCAAAGACTGTCAGTCATGTGCCAGGCCGATGTGAAACCTCAACCCCAGGCTCACCTTGCCCATTTCCCTGCCGTGGCTCTTACCGCCCTGACATTTGTTTTCTACCTGCCACAACTGTACGTCAGCTCCATGATGTGGATTTCTGTCTGTTTTGTTTACTGCCATATTCCCAGCACCCAGAACAGTGCTTGGCATGTACTAAGTCTTTGAAAACTACTTGTTGAATGATTGAATAAATAAATGCCGGCTGCCCGCCTTTAGGGAAACTACCCTTCTGAACTGACAGATCTTGGCATCCTGACTGTCCCATAGAACTGCCAGGCTGCGTCTGACTCAACAGCAGCCCAGACAGGCAAACCATAAGCTGATCACAGACTTACAAAGTGGCCCAGTGGGACAGCTGTACCCAACAGGGAAGAAGTGGGCAATGGAGATTCCTGCCCTTGGGAATTCAAGTTGAAAAATATAGTGCAACTATTTTGCAAAGACGGGTTCTTGAGAGCCTCACATAACTCGAAACATAAATAATTCAAGAGAAATTCTACCAAAGGATGGAGGGTTATTTCTGTTTAATGCTTAAGTCAAAGTAACCTGTAGGAATGGTATGAATAGATAATTCACACAACCAGTCAACTCTGAATTGGTGGTATAGTAGGGCTTCTACTAGGTAAAAATGGGTTAATTTAAGCATCAAAAACAATGATCACAACTGATGAATCCACGTATATTAAAAGCCACGAGTGCAATACAGTACTTAAAAAATGAAAAGGAGGAAAAAATATCTCTGGACACCAATGTAGATAACTGGGCACAAATTGCTTCACTGAAAATTGATAAGAGAAAGAATGTAGCAATTTTTCTGCCTTCCCAGTATGAATTGTATTATGTCAAGGTAGCCAAAAAGTCCTAATACATGAGGGAAAGTTCCCTACAGAAGAATTCCAGCTCATAAATGCAAAAAGAATGTGAAAATGACCATTCTGCAAGCTTACGTGAATGTGCTGATTTGGGCAGCAGTGGTCACCGAATGGTGCAACCATTACATAAAAAGCTGATGGGCACAATGGAGGCCATCAGCCCTAGGCTGAAAAGGCCCATGACCTCTTTGCTGAAGTACCTACACCTGTGATGATCTCGTACCATAATCCTCCAGTTCCCAGCCTCAAAAGGATGCCCAATGCCTAAATTTAGATGATACTTTATCTCCTGTTGCCCCATACGAACCTTATACAACAACTGAAATTTTCCATGATTAGCCTAAATCTTCTGCAGCCCAAAGAACCTAACACAAGGCAATGATTATAAGCAATTAAAATACTCTAAAAGCTTTTATGATCTTAGTTGCCAAAATATCCTACGTTCTGAGTAGTATTTCAAGATATGGTGCTTAAAGCACATTTAGATACATACCTGCCCTTCTTCCAACATTAATGGTTTTATTTCTACATCTTGACACATGCTATTATAGAAGTCATTCATGGCACTATTTAGTTTTTGATAGTCAATTTCATGATCTAAAAAGGGACTACATCCTTTTATAATAACCCAGAAGCAACCTGGATCTTCAACCTGTAAAATTTTAAAAGACAATGCATGATTTAAAAGTAGAACCATAAAAAGAAAAACGAAAGAAAAAAATTAAAATTAAAAAGTAGAATCGTAAAATAATAAACCTTAGAATTACAATAACTGTTTCTGATTTAAGGGATCTATCAAATTCCTGGTGAAACACCTCTGTCTTAAATGGTCAGATCAAAGATAAAAAATAAAAGACTCATGTTCTGTGATGAACCCCATGCATAAATAAATAAATAAATAAAAGACTCGCAATACATATGCATATCAAATCATCACGCTGTACACCTTTAACTTACACAATGTTATATGTTAATTATATTTCAATAAAACTGGAAAAAAGAAAAGGCACAAAGATAAAATTCTAAAACATGTCACCAATAAAATGTACTTCTTAATTATGTGTTGTGACTCCAAAAGCAGCAATCAATGTCCTTGAGCTCCTGTTATTTTGAAAATATCCATAATAAAATACAAGAGCAAGATTCAGAACAATGTTTTCAGTATCCTACATCTTTTGTAAGAAAAAGAAGGAACTATAAACATATGTACATTTTGTTCATATTAAAAGAAATAAATGATAGGAAATAAACTGAAACAAATATAAATTATTATCTACAGGGAAGCTAGGAATGGGGTAGAAGGGAAAGGGATGAAAGTCAGAATTCTGAATGTATCTTATTATCTATTGATGTTATGAGAAACCAAGATTTTCACTGTCAGGGAAAAGATACAAATGGAAAATGAAAAGTTAAACTTGAATTGAAAATATCAATAGGAGCTCATTTCTGTATTTATCTCATGCATGTATTTCCTAATTGTGCCTACTGTAAGGGCCTAAAAGCAATGACATCCCACGATTTTGGATCCTAGGTACTGGGTGGCAGAAAAACAGGTGTTCGTATGAGTATTCTTTCTGTTTTTCTGAATGTTGGAACACTTGTATAATAAGAACAGTTGGCCATTCTGATTCCAGGAATAGCAGAGTAGTTTATATGGACTCACCCACTTGCAGGTAACAATTATAAATCCTGGAAAAAATACAAAATAATGATTTAAAGACACTGAAGAGATAGCAAAAGCAGGTAGAGATTGGAGGGGACTCAATCCTTCTCAAAGGAGGACCCATCACTGAGTAACGTCCATGTTCATATACAGCTTTCCTGAGAACCACCCCAGTCCAGGTGTGTGGAGCAGCTACCAACTCAAGCAGAAAGCCACAATGTCTATGGCTTGAGGGACCAGAAAACAGAGTATGCGGCTGCCAGAGCAGCTCTAAATTAAGGGGAGGAATTCTAAAAGAGAGCCTCAGGAGGGAGAGCCTGAAAGTCTGCCTAAGAAAACCCCTCAAATTCTTGGCAGACCCTGAATTGCACAGGTGAGAGTCCAAGTCGTCCAGAGAAAAGCAACACTGGGAAGGCTGAAAGAAATACAGTTTTACAGCTGCTGCCCATGTGAACTGCAGAACTCTTGGCACATAATGACTGGTCCAAACCTTTGCACCGAGGCCACCTAAACTCTAGCATGGCTTCCAGCAGCAAACAGCTGTCCCTAGGGTGGCCCCAGCCCCTTTAAAGTGCCTGCCCGAGGCAGCCCAAGGCTGCCTGGAGAATTTACTGTTTATTCTACCCAACACCTGACACAAACCCCTGACCTCTCTTTATCAGAGCATGTAATAAAGGGCCTACAGTTGCGAATCCTTCCTGTCCCTTTGAGATGTATTTAACAGCGAAATGAGCACAAACTGGCCTTATCCAATTCCCAACAAGATACTGAGATACCAACAACTGAACAAAACTGTTTAAGTCATGCAGCCGAAACTGCATGCGCAGAGGAGAATTTTGACCAATAACACATGGAACCAAAGTTCCACCCCCACCCCCCCCCACCCCGACAGGGAACCAAACAGCTGGGACTTGACCAGACTTCAATCACCGGAATCCTTTCAGAAGGAAGCAAAGGTTCCATTGTCCAAAAAGATCCAGTGCTGAAGCCTTCCAATTGAAATCTGCCCTGCCAGCGCTTCCACATACCAGCCAATCCTTCTGGACCCCCTTAAATTCCACCCCAAATCTCGATGGGGTACACAGATTTGAGCCCTGCCTCCTGTCTTCTTGCCCGTCAACCTCACAATAAAGCCTTTTCTTTTCTCAAAAGACAATGTCATAGTATTGGCTTCTATGTACATGGGCAACAAGCCCTTGTTCAGTAGCATGTAATGTATCTCCTACAACACAGGAGGAAGTCTTTCTCAGAGACCTGAAAGCCATTCCTTTGAAATGTAATCATCAGGAAGGATAAGGTCTCTATCAACACCTACTAGAATGGATAAAATTTATAAAACTGACAATGTCAAGTGTTGATGAGGATGTAGAGCAACTAGAACTCTTATACATTTCTGATAGGAATGCAAAATGGTACAGTTACTTTGAAAAACAGTTTCTCATAAAGTTAAACATACAGGTAATCCCAGTCTAGTTATTTACACATGAAATAAAAACTTGTATGCAAAAACCTGTATGTGAAGTTTACAGTTCTATTTATAATCTCTAAAAACGTGCAACAACTCAAATGGCCTATATGATTGTATAAAATGTCACTTACCCATACAATGGACTACTACTCAGCAATACAAACGTAGGAACTGGTATACGCAACAACAAAAATGACTCTCAAATACATTATACTAAGTCAAAGAAGCCAGACTCAAAGGCTACATGCTACTGTATGATTCCGTATGCACAATTCCATTTTTATGACATTCTGGGAAAATAAAATCCCTTCATTCTGTACAGCCCCTCAGACTGCCCTTCTAGTTGCTAGATGGGATGCTGCCCAATTTATGAATCGCTTAATAAAGCCAATTAGATTTTCCAATTTACTCAGTTAAATTTTGTGTTTTAACAATACATATGTATAAAACAATATGCAAATACAGCAAAATGTTAACAGCTGTTGAGCCTAGGTGTGGAATGTATGGTTATTCTCAATATTGTTTTTGTAACTTCTTATTTATGTTTGAAAATTTTCAAAATATCAAGTTGGGGAAAGATGTTTAAACAAAACTATTTAAGGTATCATAGCTCCATTTAATATAGGGAAGGGGCATAAGAACTATTTTTACAGAAGAAGGAACTAAGAGGCTCGATCCAAGCCTGCTGCCTACTGTACTCCAAGGTAAAGAACTCAGCTCAGGCAAATGTTAATTGACAGAACAGACCATCAAAAGCCTACTGAGCAGGGCCAGCCGAGTGATGCGTTGGTTAGGAGTTGGCTTGGGACACCAGCTCTGAGCAGCAGGGTCCCGGTTCGGATACCACATTAGGGCCAGTGACTCTGCGCCCTCTACAGCTAAGATGGTGAACAACAGCTCGACCTGGAGTTGGGCTGCCGTGAGTCGCCAGCATCAGCGTAGGCTGCAATGGGGCTGGCCAGCAGCTGGCATGAGCTTTCCTGAGCTGCTATGAGCCACCGTGAGTGGCCATCCAATGGCCGGCGAGCAACTGCTTCACCCGGGAAGAACGCTATGATAATACCAACATGGGCCAGTGAAGCAACATCCTCCACAACTAGACTGAAGAACAAAAGGACAGCAACTTGTATGTTCCCCCATCCCCGATTCCCCAACGCTGTTCCCCTCCCACAATTCCCCAATAAAATCTTTTTAAAAAAAAGCCTACTGAGCAGAGATTCCATTGTAATGGCCATTCACATAGTTAAACCTATTACAAACCAGCCACAGTTAAAAGTAAGCCTGCCCCTTTCTTATACCTTGCAGAAGTTCCCCATACCAAGAAGTTTTCCACAGAAACAAGAAACATATAAACCCTACCCTGATGCGCAGAGGGGCATCTCTCTTCCACTAAGCAGTTACAGGCCACCACTCTGTCCGTGGAGTGGCCTTTCTTTTCTTTTCTTACTCTCTGCTAAATAAACTTATTTTCACTTTAAACTCCATTATATCGGCTCACGTTTGAATTCTTTCCTATGTGAAGCCAATAACTTTCTTAGCCCAGGGCTTGAGTCCCCACTCCAGGTTTCGCCTTCCGCTGCATCACACTGAAGTTGCCAAAAAGTTTCATTTTTAAAAAAATCTGCTTCTAAAACCTAGAAAATGTAGACCAGGTGCTGTTTTACCAGCCAGCAGCAGCACAAATAGTTCAAGTTGCCATTTCTTCCGCGTGCTTTACTAGGAGGGGATGGGCTCCCAATTCCTCCCACTCACACCTCTTACACCAAGGTTGGGGCCTACCGCTTCCTGCCAGTGCTATAAGGCAATACTGCCCCGTTGCAGTTATCAGTGTACCACTGCCTTACACATTTTTCTCCTGCATGTCTATTTTATTTCCATTAGAAAAATATTATGTATATACATTTTGGTCCACTCTCTTCTCCTTTACCCCTGCCATTCACACTTGAATAATTTTACTCAAGTAAAAGCTGAATTATCTATCTGGTATTGAAAACTAAATATTCCACATCATTAAATTCACAGGATTTCATTGAATTAGGTATTTTCTTTATTATTTCTCAGGAATAGCTGAGACATACATATTATTTCCCTTTTATTTATTTGAGTATTTACGGATCCGAGCCCCAAGGCGCCTGGGCGGGTAGGTAGTGGCCTCCAGAGTTCTGGGGCGTGAGAGGGCAGGCATCCACACGAGTGAAGACAGAATGCGCGTGTGTACGGGGATGAAAGAAAGGGACGTACAGGTCACTCCGGACCCTGTCCAACCGGGGTGGACCCTTGTCCAGAAGAATAGGTCAAGGTCCCCGTTTCCATCGACCTGGGGTGCGCGGGAGCCCTCAACCAGCTCGGTCCCAGGACTCCGTATGTCCCATCCCCTAAGGTTCTAGAGTTGGTAAACACAGGACACGCAGTTAAATCTGAATTTCGTAGAAACAACGAGTAACTTTTTACCCTGTATCAGAAATAGTGCCTGGGACACAGCTGAGCCAAAATTTCATGTTTTGGTGAAATTGATTTTATCTGGCACCCCCTACCAGCGAGGTCCAAAGACCGTCGTCCCAGCAGGGCGGACCAGCCCTGGTAGGGCTGGGGGCGGGTCAACGGCCCGGCCCGGGGCTTCGCGCTCGCTCACCTTCAGCACCAGGACCTCGAGCATCTTCCTCGCGCGTCGCTGGCCGCCGGCCGACTCGCCCTGGGAAGACACGCACCGTCGTGGCCGCGCGCCTTTCTGGGCCTTCCCGTCGCTACTGACACAGAGTGAACTTTGGGGGCAAAAACCGAGGTTCTCCCACTGCAGGCTACAGCCTCCGCTCCCCGTGGGGGCCGCACCTCCTACCCAGTTGGCACCTGGGACCCCGCATGCCTAGCTCCGCCCCCTCCCCTGATTTCCGGTTCCGCAGCCCACGCCCGCCACGCACCACAGGCGACGTGCTGCATCCTCCTACCTGGACACTGCGACCCCGACGCCGGACTTCCGGAAACCATGTGTTGCGCCAACGGCACAGACAACTGCCAGCGCCCTGCGTAAAGCGCCCAATGCGGCGGTGAGGCGGGAGCCTGCGCAGGGGGAGGAGCTGTGGAGGAGAACACGGAGCCTGCGGGGCCCGGCATCACGTGGTTCAAGGGATCTTGGCGTTCCAGAGGTCATGGGTTTCACGCTATGGCCCGCCCGACCGTCACCATCTAGGGCCCAGGGACTCCCACGACTGTTTTACCCGTTCCGAGGAGCGGAGTAGCGGCAGACGGGCGAATCAGGTCGTGGTCAACTGCTAGGAGGCCCAACTCTTCGCCTCCCTCTTGACCAGCCTTCACTTCCTGGCCTTGGGGTGAGCGAGAGTCACGACCAACCACTGATGCCTGTGCCTTCAGAGCCTCCAGGCAACATTCCTCGTTCCCCCCACCCACCCACCTCTGGAAAGGTACTTGGTCGCCATTTTCCTCCCAGCTGACGGGGCTCCCCAAGAATCGAGTCTTGGGCATCCTTGTCACCACCAAAGGTCACAAACCTCTGCCTGGTGGGTCCCAATGTGAAATTTTTGCTATTGTTAAGGTACTGCAGAGCTCTCTGAAGACTTGGAAGCCTCTGTTTTCTTAAAATTGGAACTCTAGGGTGGGTCTCACACTTAGATGAGTTCACACTATATGGAGCAAAGTGGGAATAGGTAGCCTAGGAAATTGAAAACCCCCTCCAGGGTACAACGTGAGGCTCCTCACTGGTTACACAAGTAACAAGTGACTGTATCCAGTAACTGCAGCTGGAGAAAAACAAGAACCAGTTTCATCCAGCAAGGCTGAAACCAATGAGGGGGAACTGACCATTAGCTAATTATAATGTCATTATCTCATTTACATTGCCATTACTGTAACTCCCAGCATGCATTTCTTGTAATACTGATTTGTCGGTGATGAACTCCTTTGGATTTTTCTTGTCTGGAAAGCTCTTCGATTTTAAATGATAGCCTTGCTGGGTAGAGTAGTCTTGGTTGTATATCCTTGCTTTTCATCACTTTGAGTTATTTCCTGCCAATCCCTTCTGGCCTGCAAAGTTTCTGTTGAGAAATCAGCTGACAGTCTTAGAGGAGTGCCGTTGTAAGTTACTATTGGGTTGTCGGAAAAGTTATGTATTTTTGCAACGAAAAACATAGAAAAAATACGTCATGACTTTTCCGACAACCCAATAGTTGCCTTTCTCTTGCTGCTTTTAGGATTCTCTCTTCATCTTTAACTTTTGCCATTTTAATTATAATGTGTCTTGGTATGGGCTTGTTTGGGTTCATCTTTTTTGGGACTCTTTGCATTTTCTGGGCTTGTATGTCTGTTTCCTTTTCCAGCTTAGGAAAGTTTTCAGTCATTATTTCTTCAAATAGGTTCTCAGTCCTTTGCTTTCTCTCTCATCTCCTTCTGGTACCCCTGTGATGCGATGTTGTTATGTGTGATGTTGTCCCAGAGGTCTCTTAAACTCTCATTTTTTTGAATTCTTTTTTCCTTTTGTTTTGACTGGGTGTTTTATGACACCTTGTCTTCCAAATCGTTGATTCGATCCTCTGCTTCATCTAGTCTGGTGGTGATACCTTCAAGTGTATTCTTTTCAGTTACTGGATTCTTCACTTCTGATTGTTTTTTTTTATGGTTTCAATGTCATTGTTAATGCTTGCTATCTCTTTGTTGAAGTTCTCACTAAGTTCCAGTGTTTTGAACTCTGTCTCTGGTAGGTTGCTTGCCTCCATTTTATTTAGCTCTTTTTCTGGAGTTTTCTCCTGTTCTTTCATTTGGGACATATTTGTTTCCTTATTTTGTCTGCCTCTGTTTCTATGTATTAGGAAGATCTGCTACATCTCTTACCAGGTGGCCTTACGTGTAGTAGGTGTCCTGTGGGGCCCTGGCACAGTCTCCCTTGTCACCTGCTGCAGGTGCTCCAAGAGTATCCCTTGTGTGGGTTGTGTGTGTCCTCCTGCTATATGTGAACATGGATTGCTATTGGCACATCAGTGGGTAGGATTGACCCTCAGGCTAATTGACTGTGGGGTTTGGCCACATCCACAGCTTACAGGCTGCTGTGCAGGGGGCTTACCGCCCAGAGTGGAATTCACCTCAGCAGGCTCTGGTGCCTGTTGAGACTACCCTTTGGGTGTGCCACTTGTGAGGCTAATTAGGCAGGGCTCTGCTGTAGTTTGAAGCCAACTGCCAAGTATGTTAGTTTGGGGGCCTCTTAGGAGGGGCTCCGGTGCAGGCCCAGGTAAGCCACCACCTATAACCAGTCTGGGACACCTCGTAGGAGCTACAGAGTGATCCACAGTTGGTCACTGCCTGTGCTGGACCTGGAAGCATGTGGGAGAGGCCACTCTGTGAAATGAGGATGGCTGCCGCCAGTACCAGGACATACCAAGGCCTGCTGCTGCTTGCTGCCGGCTCCAGTAAGGTTCAGCTGCTGATAAAGCCGCCTGCAGTATAGAGTTGGTGGAGCAGGATTCCAGTGAGTCAGCAGAAAAGAGCTGCAGAGCTCTCCAGACCAATCAGATTCAGATCTGGCTGTAAGCGTAGGAAGCAGGCGCAACACAAGAAAAATGGCGCCCGCCTGCAGGCTGCAAGGAAGGAGTTCCCCACACGGGGAAAATGCCAGGCCTCCTCCCGAGGCCACACACCTCAGTCAGCCCCAGTATGTCTCCGACATCTCCAGAGTCACCATCCCTCCAGCAGAGCCCAGGGTGAGTACCTGCGAGTGAGTGAATCTGTGAACTGGCCCTTTAAGAGGACAGCTGAGTTTCCCGTCGCCTTCTATCCCACCCGGACAGTTGGGATCCCATTTTTCACAGCCAGATGTTGTGGGAGCTCCTCTTTCCAGCACCAGTACTCTGGGCTAGGGAGGCTGATGTGGGGGGATGAGGTCCCTTGCTCCTCTGTGGCCAACGTACCCTCCCAATTTTTATCCACCAGAGGTTTGGGGCCAGCCCATTTGCATCTCTGCCCCTCCTACCAGTCTCGGTGTGGCTTCTTCTTTATATCCTTAGTTATAAAACTTCTGTTCTGCTAGACTTCAGCTGACTCTGCAGGTTGATAATTCTATAATTTAGTTGTAATGTTGATATGTTCATGAGATTAGGTAAGTACAGTGTTTATCTACTCCACCATCTTGGATCATTCTCTAGATAATTAGGTTTTAAAACATTTAATCTGAGATTCTTTATCTTTTAATAGATTTAACCCTTTTTTTGTGTTATCAGGGTTGAATTTTATTCCTACTTGAATCATTTTGTTCTAAGCTTTGGACTTTTGGTTTGTTGCCATTTGCATTGTTTTCTATCTTTTGCATTAGAGGGCACACTTTGTTTTTGATTGATTTGAAAAGTGATGATTCTATTTTTAATTCTATTATCTACTTTTGTATTTAAAAACACTTAAACAGTATTTATTATTAGAAAACTACAGGTATTGATTCCCTCGTTTTTTTTCTTATTCCTCCCATAACCACTTACTGTTTATAATAATATAATCTGGGATTATAGAACCAAGTTATTTTTATCAAAAGGGGGTTTTACAAAATGTTAAAATTTGAATTATTCCTTTTAACATTTGCAGTACTTTATAGCCATATCATTCACATTTACTTCCTATATTGATTTCCACACTCACCATCAAGACTTCTATTATGCACTTCTACTTCAAAAGGTTTTATTTTGTGGGACGATATGGATGGACTTAGAGACTATTATGCTAAGTGAAATAAGTCAGTCGGAGAAAGACAAATACCATACGATTTCACTTATATGTGGAATCTAAAAAACTGAATGCACGAGGAAAGTAAACAGAAGTGGCCTCAGAGATACAGAGGAACAACGGATGGCTGTTAGTTGGGAGGGAGTGGGGATGAGGGAGAAGGGGAAGGGGTTAGACAGCATAAATACGCAACTACAATATTGCCACAGGGACATGAAAGACAGTTCGAAGAATATAATTAATAATGTTGTAAATATTTTGTAGGGTGTCAGGTGGTCACATGTCTTGCTAGGGAGACCGCATCATGGATGGGGAAGAGGCTTGATCACTGCACTGTACACCTGAAGCTGATGTTGTATAATATTGTATGTCAACTATAAGTGAATATATAAATAGTCATGGGATGTGGAATGTAGTGTGGGAGTGGAGTCAAGGGAATTGTAATAGATATGTATGATACTGGGGGGAAGTGGGGTGGTGGATTGGGGGAGGGGGGTTGTCACTTTCAGGGGTAAAAAGTATAACTATTGCACTGTGTTGTACAGCTGAAACTAATTCTAAAAAATGTGTATTTCATAATAAAAAATAATTAAAAGGGAAAAAAACATACACAGAATAAACCTTAAAGCTTTGGTAATTAAAAAAAAAAAGTTTTTATTTTGATTTCTCTTCCCAGTCATCTATAGTATTTCTATGAAGTGAATTTTTCCAGAATGGGTGGAATCTTCAAAGCCTATATATAAATGAGGTTTAAATCTGTGGCTTTCACGTTGTTTGATATAGAATTATTGAGCCCACACATCCTTTTCCCCTCAACATATTAACATGTGCTGTCCAGTATATCCTGTTACTCTGTAACACACACTCAGAAGCCTGATTTTGTACCTTTTTGAGCAATCTTTTCTTCCTGAAAATTTGTGCATTCTTTATCTTTGAAATTCAAAATGTCATCCAGGTATTGGACAATTTTTGTTATTTTTGCTTTAACCACAACAGGACCTTTTAACCTGAGGATCAACATTTTTCTTCAGCTCTAGAAAACTTTCTTCTCTAAATAATGTTTTTCTTCTATTTGTTCTGGAATTTTCTTTTAGACATGCCATAATCCTCATATTGGATGCCCATCCAATATGTTTTTCTGAGGCTTCAGTAACAAAAGGACTCAAGAACAAAATAGTTCAGAGATCCAGGTTGGTCTCAGGCAACAGTATGTGCAGAAAGAGCTCAAAGTTCTTTTCCATCTCAGAGGAGATGAGAGTAAAAAGAGAGGAGCAAGTGATGGCATCAGAGAGACAGGAGGGGCCTTGTAGGCCACCGTAAGTTAATTTAGTTTTTAAGTGTGAAGAAAAGCCATTGAAGGGTTTTAATGAGGGGCATGACAGGGCATGACTTACATTTCAATGTCAATGTCAAGATCACTTTTCCAGCTCCGTGGAAGAATGCAGTGTGAGGGGAAGAATGAAAATGAAGAGACTAGCTCCACAGCTATTACAGTTGGCTGGTAAGAGATAACTTAGACTAAAGTGATAGCAGTGCAGAAAAATTCAAGCTAATTGTGGGTAATATTTAGAATCAATAGGACTTGCTAGTCACCTGGCTAGGAATGAAGGAAAGAGAGAAATCAAGAATGACTAAGATTTTTAGCTTAAATAACTGGTAGGTTTCTGATATGAAAAGACTGTGCTGAGGGAATCTGCTTAGGGAGGGAAAATTATAGGTTAAGGAACAAGCCAACTGGTTTTAACAGAGACCTAAAAATGTAGTGGCTTATATAAAACATAAGTGTATTTTCTTTCACATAACAAGAGGTGAACAATCCACATCTGGCAAGCAGTTATGCCTTAACATCTGACTTCTGTCTCTGGGACCAAGGTAGCTGCTCCAGTTGTCGCCATTTCCAGCCAGTGAGAAGGGAAAGTAGAGGGCCAGCAATTTCCTTTTTAAAAGATGTGACTTGGAAATTGCTTACATCACCCAAGGAGAGAAGAGATTCTGAGAACAAGTATTGAGGGACTCTAACAATTAAAGGTCAGCTTGCAGAGAAGAAATTAAAGAAGATAGAGGAGGAATGGCTAAGGAGGAGCAAGGAGGAGTGGAAAATTGTCAAAAGTTACAGAAAGGTTGAAAAATATAGAAGTTTGAGGAGAAAGGAGAAACTGAAATAACTACATATGCTCAAATGTGAGGACTCCACACACACAAAGCAGCACTCAGAAGAGAGGAAGGCCCCTTATATTCGAGTCCTTATTGTATCTCCCATATTATAGGGCAATCTTGTTTTATTTTTATTAAAAAACTCTGAGGACAAGACATGTTAGCCTGAGATATTGATGCCAGATCAGTTTTGGATTCTTATGGTCATCCAAAATTATAAGCAAAAAAAGGTACGCAATGAAAATGTATACCGACTTCATATTTATTCCTGAATTCATAACTGCAGTTTCAAGAGATTCTACAGTATCATAGAAAACGAATTTTCCTGGCTGTGCCCTGGACAAGATGGCATGGGCAGGAAGGAGAAGGGGTAGGGACAAGTAATCGGCTTTCTGGCTTTCTGCTTCTGTACCTGAGGCCCAGGTAGCTTGAATATAAGAGGTAAGGAAGACCATATGATAAATACTACAACCACTAGCAAGCTGGGCTCTCAAACAACACACTTATTCAGCTCATGAGGGTAGCCCTATTATTTTTGGTCAGGGTATCACCATAGGTAGGAAGTCATGTGACAGTGTCCCACAAGGAATTCTTAGAAGGAGACAAGTTTCAGTCACATTAAAAACAACAAAAAGTAGATCTTTATGAAGAAAACCCAGTCACATTACTTCCTCACTACATCTCCTAAAATCATCCACTTGGCCATGTAACTCCAGCAAAAAGGACGCATGACTAGGAGTGTTGGCAAAGCCAGTGTCTTTCAACCCTCCCTTGGCTGCATTAAGAATGGGCTTTGGGCCTGGAACACTTCCTTACCAAAACATAAAGAATCCTCACAGCATGTGCTATATTTGTCACCTGTATGGAAATATCTTTCCCTCTTTTAGACTCAATGTGTGCTCCTTTGCTCTTCTGCTTAAGCATGAGCATCCTATGGCACCTGGACAACCCCACTATTATATCTATCCTACTGCAGCACAAGAGGGATGCATGCAGGCCGATTGTTTGGCGTTGGCTGTAGGGAGGGGACCTGATGGCCATGGGTAACCAACATGCTGGAGTTGCTCTTGCTCTGCCTCTTCTCTATGTGAGTAAAGCATTGTTCCATGCAATGCTTGGCTCTGTTGTGGTTTCCTTGGCAATTATACTACCAAGATGCAGTGGGCAGAAGTGTTCAGATATCTGCTTTTGATGACAGGCAACAGATGTCACTTGCTCGACAAAGAATCAGGTTCCACTCTTGGCTGTGGCACTAACTGTTTGGAACTGTTTCTCAGTTTTCTCACCAGCAAAACTGCAGTGTTCAATGAGGTCCCTTCCAGCTATATAACAATTCCATTTTCTATAAGAATGAAAGAATATTATGCCCAAGACCAAAAGTCAGTAAGAGTTTTTGTAAATTTAGAAGCCAGGTGGAATGCTAACAGTATCTGTGCTTTCAAATTTTACACACTGGAATCATTTATTAAAGAAAATAGATTTTACTCTAGATTAGTTTCTCAACCTTGGCCAGATAATTCTTTGTTGGGGTGGATGTCCTATGTATTGTAGGATATTTAACTGCATCCCTGGCCTATGCCCACTAGATGATAGTAGCACCTCACTCTCAGTTATGACAACCAAAAATTATTCCAGATGTTACCAGATGTCTCCTGAAAGGCAAAAGTGCCCGGGTTGAGAAGCACTGATCTAGATGTATTCTTCTAATCAGGATTAAATAATACACATGAATTTTATTCATTAATTCCTCTATTTTATAAGTAGAAAAATAAGACATTTCATGAAAAATTAAATCTATCGTACAATGCATAATATAGTCAAAGACCCGAAATATAATTTGTGTCTTAACCATGTCCCATCTTTAATCAATAAACAATATTATTCTTAATAGGTGAAAAAATTACCCATATTAAAAATACTGAAAATAAGCATCATTAATAAACACCACTAAATGATGAATAATTCTACATTTCTCTAAGTTCTTTGTTTCATTAACTAGTAGTATTCCAGAGTAAAAATAGTTATGACTTTTGTTATGGATTCATATTTCTTTAAAATAGTAACTAAGGTAGGTTTCCAATTTGGTAAACCTAATAACTAATGCAATTTGGTTTTAAACAGAACTGTATCTTAATGATCAAGCTAAATAATTACATCAAGCTAAATAATGTCGAGAAATAATGATATTGTCACTCAAAGGTCTTCTCAGTCTACTGTTCACCATGTAATCAAACACCCTTAAATTAACTCCAGCATAAAGTCTAAGAAATTCATGGATCAATCTCCTAAGCACATCAAGGAAAACGCTAATATACTGGACATTTAAAAGACAATGGCGGTAGAATGGGTTAAACTTTTGATACTGAAACAATACAGAAGTGGAAAACCTTATAAAATTTTTTTTCTCGTTTCCATAAGATCATTAATAACATTATATCTGTGTGACACAGCACGGTTTTAAAGAATGAAAAAAAAACAAGAGCTCCATAATATACCTGAAATATGAAAGACTGTACTATAACTTTTACAGGCACAAAGTTAAGGTCCAACTCTAATCAACCCTCATTATTCATTAGGACAATTTCAAGTGAAGTGGGCCAACTTACAAATAAGCAACACTACAAATGGCTCTTACTTACTACATAGTTCTTAGGATAAACATGTTTATACTTTGACTGAACAGTCACATGGATACTATAAACATGAGTACTGTGTATCACTATTCGGTGAAATTTCTTGCCTTCCTTCATGATTTCGTCAGTCTTTTTCTCAGTGGACAAAAGATTTTCTAAAAAGTCTGAATCTTCCAAGTACAGCTCATCTCCTGAAAAATATTTTAATTCCACAAAGTGTTATTTTATAAAGCATTCCAATATATTAGTGACATATAAATCAGTATTTTTAAAATCTATTTCATGTGTTTAGAACTGAGATAGTTGTTAAATAACCTTAATTTTATGAGCTTACTTCAATTTCTTTCTTGTGTTTTTAATACCCACAACCCGTAGAGCCCCATTACTCAGCCACGAATTTTCTTTGGGCACATAAATATTTGACTGGTATTTTTTCATCATAAACTATAACTTTTATATAGTTCATGAGTCTCTTTATCCTAGTCAATATTAATATTGGCCTTGATATCCATATATTTTTGGTGTTTCAATGTGGGCTGCTCTAATCATTTTAAGGTTACATTAGAGAAATTATCATTTACACATCAAAATTGCTAAATTATCCCACTGTATAGGATGAGTAATAAATAGTATCACTATTGTGAGAACTGAGACAGGTAACCATAAATCACACTGGTCACAAAGCCCCACTCTAAACTGCCACAAAACCTCCATCCTATACTTGCCCAACAACTGACCACTGACAAACTCCCTAATTCAAATTAAGCTGACAATTCACAAGTTCTCATAATTCAAAATTAATATATAGAAAAGAGAAGCGAATTAAATGTGACTGCTAACAAAAGCATTGATGCCTCGCTGACTTACCTGGTAAAAGCTGCATCTGCCCATCAGCCGTCAATAATGTGATGGGCATCCATCTTTCCACCCCTTCTAATGCGTGAGCCAAACAAAATTTGTGCAAGTCAGAGAGCGAGGCAAAGTTGCCGAGTCTTCTTATTTCATAGAATTGTGGAGGTGCCAACCAAATTGCTTTTGATATGAAACTTGCAGTTGCCTCTGACGGAGATGACCACTGTGGAAGACAAAGGTAGAATCCCCTAAGGTTCATTTCATAGACAGTGCAAGCTTTGAGAATGTTAGATCAGTATCTAAGCTAACTGAAGATGTAAAATTAATTCATTAATATGCCTTGCTAGATTCCTCTGAGACGACATGAAAAGGTTTGGTGTATAATAGAAGGCTGGGTTGATCCCCTTAAGAGGTTAATTACTGGGATACTGATCCTGAGAACTAGTAAATAAACCAGGGTAGATCACCGAGGGTTGACCTGTGAGAGTCGTTCAGCATAAAAGGCAGGAGGTGCTGAGAAGGAAAGGTAATTCTGGTCATTCCCGAAGGAAAGAAGACTCTGAAGTAAAAACTCATGGCAGCAGATTGAGTCTAGTGCCCAGCTGTTCCTCCCATAAATAGGCGCCTTGGCTCGGCTCTGAGGATTTGGTAGCGGACAAGACAAAGCTCTCTCAGGCCTCTAGGGTCGTCAGCACCCAAAATGTAGTGTGATGTGTGCCACATGTTAGAACAGAGGTAAAAGAGGAGCAGTAGGAGTTTTCAGGAAGGTCAAGAGGCATGACTCAGGCTACAGCCCCAGGAGTATAATAATAGCAGGGTATCAACCAGCCAGCGTTTGCCCATTTAATTTAAGCGGCCTCACTGCTGTGACCTATCCTCCTTCCCAAGCCTTCCTTCCATACACATTTAGATAAAAAGAGCTGATTCAATGACTATGGAATAACCCCAAAGGTTTTTCTTTAACTGGCTTCCTAGGGGAAAACTGACTCCCATGCCTAAACCCAGAGAGTTGAAATTGATTTCTGCCTTGGATAACTATAGGCCAAAGGTTTACAAGCTTGTATGTGCTTAAATACCCCCTAAGAAACCTGTTAAATCTTTAGTCTATGGGGCCAGCATTCTATGTTTAACAAGCACCACAGATTATTCTGAAGTTGGCTGCATTTTGAAAACAAAGTTTGGGCCCCAATCTTGAAATTATTTACAAAGCATTCTGCTTTGTCAGTTCTATGTGAGTTCAGTGATATCAAGATGAAAGTTTAAACAATAGGCATCAACCCACTTAATTTAACCTATTCAAGTTAGTCCAGACAGACCATAGGTTAAAAGAACTTAACCATTTATCAGTTCCTTGTTACTAGTAAAGCACTGCTCCAATACTTTACCTAAAATATTTCCAGTCCTTAGGACAACTCTGCTTACTGTCATTTTGCAAATGAAGAAACCCAGGCAGCTACTCTAACCAGAAAATTCTGGGCTTCAGGTTCAGCGTGGGGAGTGGGGACTGGCTCTAAATTCCACTGTTTCCACTAGGTTTCAGAACCTTGGCACTGCTGAAACTTTAGGCCAGATAATTCTTTGTTGTAGGGGATTGTCCTATGCACTAAAGGATATTTAACAGCCTACCTGGGCTCTAGTAGAAGCCAACAGAAGTCCCCAAGTTGTGACAACCAAAAATGTCTCTAGACATTGCCAAATGTACCTGGAGGGTTGGGTAGGGGAAACACCTCCTATTGAGAACCACTAGCCTAGACCGGGTTAAGAATTATTTATTGGAACCTCCTCTTCCAGCCATGAGTGCTATAATTACCTTCCCCCGCCATAATGTAAAAAATAGGTAAGTGGACAAAGTCTATATAAAACCACCATTTTTAAACATTGAAAAATGCAGAATTGTAATATGTGGGAAAATAAAAACAAATGAGGTATACGCAGTAGAGTTCCAAGAGTTTCCAAGGCTTTCTGCCTGACAGTAATGCCCAGACTACAGCACAAGGAAGGAGAAAGTCATCACCAACTTAAAAGAGACAAAGACCAGAATTTGGGAAAACCCATACAGGCTAGAATTTGAAAGGCAATGTACCTGAAAGGAGGGATCTACACAGAGTAGAGCTCCAGATAGCTGTATAGTGTGCCCTTGAGTCTTCGCTAAACACTAATCTATGCATGCATAAGGTGAAACCACATGACGTTGGAAAACAATGATTCCTGAGAAAAGAACAATTTACCTGGGAGTTTTAAGACTAACAATCCCAGGGCTCACCTAAGGCCAGGAATTTTTCAAATTCCCTCCAACCCCAATGGAGAGACCTTGCTGAATATAAGGGGCATTCTGTAGATCCCAGAAGGGTCACACATTAGAAGTGCAGCCATTAGCCCTAGAATAAAGGCTACCATAGACCTACCATAAAAACACTTAAAAAACAAACCTCAAAAGGATCAAGTTAATTTGCAGTAACTTAACTTCCTGCCAGATAAAGTCCATCAATCCTTAAAGGAATATGACAAAAATCTAGTAGTCGATTAAAAATCACAATATCTTGGGGGTGATCAGTTAGCTCAGTTGGTTAGAGCGTGGTGCTAATAACACCAAGGTTGCCAGTTCGATCCCCGCATGGGCCACTGTGAGCTGTGCCCTCCTTAAAATAAATAAATAAATAAAATAAAATAAATAAAATCACAATATCCAACACCAAACCAAAAATTGCAAGACCCACAACAAAACAGGAAAATGTAACCCATAGCTAGAACAAAAATCTATCAATAGAAAGAGACCCAAAAAATTACAGAGATGATGGAATTAGCAGAAAAGGACATTAAAACCATTACAAGTACAGTCCATTGGCTTAAAAATGTAAAGGAAAGTATGAACATGATGAGAAACAGAAAATATTTTAAAAGAACTAAATGGAACTTCTAGAGATGAAAAAAATCTGAAATGGGGCCAGCCGAGCAGCGCATTGGTTAGGAGTTGGCTTGGGACGCCAGCTCTGAGCAGCAAGGCCCCAGTTTGGATCCCACATGAGGGCCAGTGACACTGTGCCCTCTACAGCTAAGATGGTGAACAGTAGCTCGACCTGGAGCTGGGCTGCCTTGAGTCACCGGTGACTGCGTAGGCTGCAGTGGGGCTGGCCGGCAGCAGGCATGAGCCGCAGTGAGTGGCCATCCAATGGCTGGCAATTGACTGCCTCACCCGGGAAGAGCGCAATGATAATACCAACATGGACCAGTGAAGCGGCGTCCTCCACAACTAGACTAAAGAACAAACGGACAGCAACTTGTCTGTTCCCCTTCCCCAATTCCCCATTGCTGTTCCTCTCCCCCAACTCCCCAATAAAATCTAAAAAAAGAAAATCTGAAATGAGAAATACACTGGAAAAATACACTGGTGGTATTTACAGCAGATTAGAAACTACATAAGAAAACAGAGAAAACTTGAAAACAGCAATAGAAGCTAATCAAAATAAAGCCATGAAGAGGAAAAAAGTTTGAAAAAAATGAACTAGGTATCAGTGACCTATGGGACATTATCAAATAGTCCAATATACATGTAACTGGAGTCCCAGAAAATAGGAGAAGATGAAAAATATTTGAAGAAATATAAATAACAGAACAAAGAAAATCATGTACATCGTAATCAAATTGCTGAATACCAGTGATTAAGAGGAAATATTTAAAGTAGCCACACACACACACACACACACACACACACACACACACTCAACACATTATGTACAGAGGAACAAAGATAAGACTTAAAAGCAGATTTCTCATCAGAAAATTATGAAGCAACATCTTTAAGCACTGACAAAAAACACCCTGTCATCCTAGAATTCTATACACAGTCAAAATAGCTTCCAAAAAAAACAGGGGGCAAAAATAAAGTATTTTTCTGATAAAATTTAGAGGATTCATTGTTAGACAATCTAAATACAAAACATATTAGAGAAAGTTCTTTAGGCAGAAAGACATTAGATGTAAATTTAAATTTACACAAAGGAACAAAAGGTGCCAAGAATGGTATATGCAGGGAAAACAAAATACATTTTTCCCTTTATTTTCAGTCTTTAACAGATTGACTGTTTAAGGCAAAAATAATGTATTGTAGAGTTTATAATAGCAATAGAAGTCCAATGTATGTAACAGTAAGGTAGTAGATTTGAATCTAACCTTATTGATAGTGACATTTAAATATACATGATCTAAACACTCCAATTGAAAGGCAGAAATTGTCATATTGGATAAAAATGCAAGACTATGTGATGCCTATAGGAAACACACTTTAAATATAAAGAAAAATGAATGGTAGAGTGACTATATTAATCTCAGACAGAGTAAACTTCAGATTTCAGAATAAGGAAAATTACCAGGGATAAAAAAGGGTATTTCATAATAATCAAAGGGTCACTCCATCCAACATTAACAGCCCTAAATGTCTATGCAACACCTTACACAAGGGAACATTTCACCAAGGTCCTGGCTTTGGCCTGCAAGGTTAGGGGCCGGTCCACCTGGGTTCCATGACCGTTCACTTATTGGCTGTACGGCCCTTATCCCGAGGTTATGGGTAAGCCCTGGCCGCCGGCCGGCGCCCAACTCGGCGCCGTGAGGACGCCCTACCTGGGAGTTCACCACCTCCTCCAAGTCTGGGTAGACCGGCGGCGGCTCGCTCAGGCAGCACAGGAAGAAGGCGGTGTCAAAGCGGCGCCTGCCACCGCGCAGGAAGGGCGTGAGCCAGGAGCTCCAATCGTGCAGCGCCCAGATGTCCGGCGTGCAGTCCAGGTGTGCACACAAGCGCAGGAAGTGCTGCGGGTCGCGGCGCACACGGGCACGCCAGTCCGCCAGGTCCGGGGGCGGTGGGAAGGCGCGGGCCAGCTCCGGCTCTGCGGCTAGCGAGCCCCGGGGCCGCAGCAGTAGCACGCCAGCCTCCTCGAAGGTCTCCCGGATGGCGCAGATGCGGCAGGCTACGTCATCAGGCAGCGCCCCCTCCATGGCGTGTGTTCCCTCAGAGGGCAGCACCGGGAAGGCTCTGCGCGGGGGCGGTGAGGGTCCCAGGCTGAAGCGCGGCGGTCCGTGGTGTGGCGCGAAGACGCGCAGCCAGTCGGGGGAGCTGTCGGCCCGGTCCAGTATGCCGCCCGGAAAGACATGCGCCCCGGGCAGGAAGCCTTGGCGCGTGGAACGCTGCAGCAGCAGCAGCCGGAAGCCCTCCGCGGGCGGCGGGGTCAACGATCGGGCAGCGGGGTCCGGGTGCGTCCAGCCCGCCGCTAGCACCACGGTGGCCGCCCGCCGCCAGCTACTTGGTCCCGACCGCAGGGGACCGGTCATGGCGTTGCTTGGCTTCCGGCCTTGGGGTTCTGGCGCGACAAGAGCTCGTACGCACAGACCCTGCCACCTCCAGCGGTATTCTCGGGAGGCCCGTGTCTTGTAGCACAAACTCCAGGGGCTCGGTGAGCCAGGACTGCTGGGCCTTCACCCACACCCGCCTGTGGGAGGGGCGTAGCACAGGCAAGCACCGCCTCCAGTGTCCTCGTTGCCAGCCTGGTCAAGGGGTATCACAGCCTCCTGATAGGAGCACCGCACCGTCCTCACTCAGGACCAAGAGCAGGAATGCTTATGGGAACGCATGACTTGCCTTGGTACAAGTGCTATGCAAACCCAGGTTTGGTGACACCTACCTAAACCAAAACCTGAGAACTAGGACTTTCTCCCTTATACTTGGGGTTGACACAAGAGTGTGTTTCCTCTTTGGGGAAGGAGGGGGTGTCCTAGGAGCAGGTGTCTGAGCTTTGCAGGCTCACGTGAACCCCACCAATGAGAAACTCATGGATGAACCAGGTGCCAAATTATAAATTTCCCACTACTCAGCCTGAGTGTGAAAGGTCTTCCATGAATCCCTACTCCTGGGACTCTGTCTGGTGTTGTGGACATCTTTTATTATATAGGACCTCTTAAGCATCTTAGGTCATTTGATGGTTTTCAGTTTTGTGGGAGATGTTTAACCAAGGCCTGGAAATGGGAATTTCTGTCCGCTTCACTTTTTTTTTTTTTTTGAAGATTTTTATTGGGGAATTGGGGGGATGGGAACAGTGCTGGGGAATTGAAGGAAGGGGAACAGACAAGTTGCTGTCGTTTTGTTCTTCAGTCTA
>NW_017731574.1:1529636-1551945 GCF_001890085.2 Hipposideros armiger
CAGAGGGCAACGTCACTGGCCCTCATATGTGGGATCCGAACCGGGGCCCTCTGGCATCCCAAGCCAGTTCTTAACCATCGCGCCACTGGGCTGGCCCCGCTTCACATTTTTAGTGGCTGTAATATGAGGGGTGGTCAAACAATATGGTGAATGTTTAAGTAAAAAAAAAATTTTTATTACAGTAAATGACATTGCTGTCAATCCCTCTCACTTCGAACACACTTATCCCATCATTCTTGCCACTTTCTGAAGCAGTTCTGGAAGTCCTCTGTCATGAGTGTCTTTAGTGCGCTGTCGTGACTGCCTCCATGTCCTGAATTATTTTGACTTTGGGGAAGAGCCAGAAGTTGCACAGTGCAGGCACTGGTGAATAAGGTGGATGAGGGCACGCCATAATGTCTTTATTTGACAGAAATTGCTGTATACCAGAAGCCATGTGTGACGTGGAGCGTTGTCATAATGGAGGATGATTTACAGTACACTTTAAAGCACACCTCTCAACCATAGCTCGCACCCAATTGTGCACTGAACAAGTTAACACTTGTCACACACTGTAACTAAGGTTTGAGGCACCACCTCACATATTGATGATCCCTGCCTTTCTGTTGGATGCCACTTGGCAGCAGCATTCACTGTATTTTGTGATCACAACAGAAAGACTCCGTGTCACACACATTGCTTCTGGTATGGCAATTTCTGTCAAATAAAAACATGGGGCGGCCAGGTGGTTCAATTGGATAGAGCATGTGCTCTGAACAACAAGGTTGCCGGTTCGATTCCCACATGGGCCAGTGAGCTGCACCCTCCACAACTAGATTGAAGACAATGACTTGAGCTGAGCTGCCGGTGAGCAGCCAGATAGCTCAGTTGGTTAGAACCCATACTCTTAACAACAAGGTTGCTGGTTTGATTCCTGCAATGGGATGGTGGGCTGCCCTCCTCCTCCCCCCGCCCGCAACTAGATTGAAAACAGTGACTAGACTTGGAGCTGATGGGTCCTGGAAAAACACAGTTTCCCTTCCCCAATAAAATCATTAAAATATATAGATATTATAATTCAAAAGCAAAAATATTATGGGGGCGGTCCATTGGCTCAGTTGGTTACAGCGCAGTGCTCATAACACCAAGGTTGCCAGTTTGATTCCCACATGGGCTAGTGAGCTGTGCCCTCCACAACTAGATTGAAACAACTACTTGACTTGGAGCTGATGGGTCCTGGAAAAACACACTCTTCACCAATAAATTTTTTAAATAAATTAAAAATAAAATAAAAACATTATGGTGTGTCCTCACCTACCTTATTCACCGGATCTGGCACCATGTGACTTCTGGCTCTTCCCCAAAGTCAAAATGACATGAAAGTTAAACATTTTGAATCGCTTTCCTGTGGCACATTGTCTCAGAATCTATTGTAGATTCTGGGGTGGAACCCTGGAACCTTTATTTTTAACAACTCCCCACTCCCAGGTCATTCTAGTGCTATGAGCCATGGGAAGCCATGAATTCGGTCACAGTGACATGATCAAATGCATATCTTCAAAGGTCACACTGACAGCAGCATGGAAACTCAATTGAATGGGGCTGGACTGGAGACCCATGGAATGTACTAGGCACGAAACAATGAGGGCCTAAACTAGGAGAGTGACTGTGGAAAGGGTGTGAGGTGGGGAGAAGGGAATGATTTAAAGAGTATTTAGGGGCCGGGCGACTGGCGTGATGGTTAAGAACTGGCTTGGGATGCCAGAGGGCCCTGGTTCGGATCCTCCACAGCTAAGATGCTGAACAACAGCTCTACCTGGAGCTGGGCTGCCCTGAGTCACCGGCGACGGCTTAGGCTGCAGCCCCTGCTGCAGTGGGTTGCCATGGGCTACCGTGTGTAGCCAGCAGCCAGCGTGAGCGGCCGTCCAGAAGCCGGCAACTGATGTGCCTCACCTGGGAAGAGCGCAATGATGGTGCCAGCTTGGGCCAGTGAAGCGACGTCCTCCACAACTAGATTGAAGAACAAAACAACAGCAACTTGTCTGTTCCCCTTCCCCCAATTTCCCAGCGCTGTTCCCATCCCCCAATTCCCCAATAAAAATCTTAAAAAAAAAAAGAGTATTTAGGAGATAGACTTGATGTAATGAAGTAATTGGTTGAATATGCAGAGCAAGGGAGAAGAAGGAAGCTCTAGGGAGATTGAAATAGCAGTCCTTCAATCCTGGGAGTAATAATACTAATATTTACTAAGCACTTATAATGAGTGAGACACTAGGAACTTTGTATTAGCAGTATAATCCTCACGAAATCCTATAAGGTGGAAATAGCTATTGCCATTTTACAGATGAAAAATCATTCACAAAGGAGTTAAAGGGGTTAAGTACCTTAAGAAAGGACACACTCTTCACTGTAAAACAACACCATGGTTTCATAGGTATAAAGGTTGATTTGTATATCAGCTGGTTTTCCCAAAGGCTGGCCACTCCTGAATGTGATGACCAGGCCTGGAGTGTATAGCAAAGTGGTGCAGTACCATTTTATGGATGTATCCAGAGATCACATCCTGTAACCTCACTTATTGGAACTGTAGCCAAGAACCAGAACAGAAGCAAAGAGCAAACCCTGAGCTGCAAAAAGGATAGAAATATATTCAAATCTAATGTGTCTGCTCATAGGAAAAATTAATTTATGGATATATTGCTTATCTATTGTTATTAACAGATTGTTCTAAAAAACGGTGGCTTAAAAAATGAACATTCTCAGTTTCTGTGGATCAGGAATTTAAGAGCATCTTAGCTAAGTGGTTCTGATTCAGTATCTTCCATAAGATTGTGGCCAGCAGGTCAGCCAGGGCTTAATTGAGGACTGGGGTATCCATGTGTACAGTGGCTCAGTCACATGGCTAAACAATGATATACTTTCTATTCTTATTTATAACTATTATGACAAAAACACCAGAAGATTGTCTAAGATATTAAAAAAACTGGAAAAATTATCTGTAACACCTGTTTGCAAAAGATTACGTTAGTAAAAGGGAAAACCTCCAATTGTGTAGAAAAAATGGGCAAGAGATATAAAAAAACAGTTCACTGTGATTTTTTATATTTAAGGTCCTACAGCCAGCAAGGGTTACAATCTGTCACCAAACCTATCGGCATGTTCTCAGAGTGCCCTGTCCAGCCCTGTTCTGCCAAGGGCCCAGTGCCCGCTATCCTGACAGTAAATACACACAGCCTTCCCCTACTAGTGCTAGCAATTACCAAGTGCCATTTGGTCACAAGACAATTACTTTGTTGATGACAACAGTTGCTTACTTCATAGCTAACGACAGTTGAAACTTCATTCTTATGTTCTACTGGTCCTTTCCAGCTATCTTTACAATAAGAAATTTCCTTATTTGAATTATTAGCATATGCATAATCCTAAAAAATGGTCACAAACATGTTGCTTCTTACCTACAGCTCCAAGTGGGCCTTTATTTTAGTCTCTTATTCAGCGAGCCCCAATTCATTTCTGTTATCCATTATTTATCAGGTTTTTCATGTGAAAAAGAAAGGAAGAGAAGCAACCTGCAGGACTAACCATGGAGAGATGACTTCGGCTTGGAGACTCAACAGTAAAAGGAGAGTCTGTTCCACCTGCCTGGAAGCCAAGGCACGTCACTGCCATGAAAACAAAATCCGCCTATGAATGACCAGTCACATCCCATACACCAAAAATCACCACATAAAAATGATTTCTCAAAACCATTTTTTGAGAAGGGTTTTTAAAAGGTTCACAACGTTGTTTTTCTCAAAAGTATATGGATTCCATTTATGTGCCATTCTGGAAAAGGCAAAACTATAGGGACAGAAATCAGATCAGTAGTTGACAGAGCCTGGGGTGGGAGGAAAGGACATGGGGAACTTTTGGGGGGCGACGGGAACATTCTATAGCTTGATGGTGGGGGGGAGGGTTACATTGTATACCTTTGTCTAAACTCAAAACTGCACACCTATGAAAGGTGAATGTTACTGTATGTAAATTATACCTCAATAAATTTGACTTTACAAATGTATGGATTCCAACTTCTGCATCCACATGAATTTCCCTCTGTAACCTTGACTTTTATATTACATACCATCTCTCATTTGACAAGTTTATCTAGTTTTAATCTTCAAATTGATTTTTTGCAAATTTTTCCTGTTACAGAAAGTAAAATGTTTTCATATATATTGGTTCTTTTGTCAACCATGCCATTTTTCAGACCTCTAAAGTATTATAATAAATAATCACAGCAGTGGCAACCAACATTTATTGAGCCCTGTGCCTGGAAAGAAGTCTTATCTCAACATCCTTATGAAGTTTACCCTATTATTACTCCCATTGTAAAGACAAGGCAACTGAGGGGCCGGCCGAGTGGCTCAGTTGGTTAAGAGCTCGCTCAAGAGTTTGAGCTCTGAGCAACAGCGGTTCGAGGCCAGCCCGAGCTGAGCAGCCGCTAAGCTGCCAATAGATAGCAGGATGGCTCAGCTAAAAAAAAAAAAAAAAGACAAGGCAACTGAGGTCAGAGATATTAAGGAACTTATTTAATGAGATCAGATCAGAACTTAGGTGGACCTTATTCATAGGCAGTGCTTTTAACCTCTGTGCTATTCTGTCTTGACACCATATTTCAAAACTTGTTTCTGATTCCCTGGGTTAAGATTCCAAACGTGTTTTTGCTTTGCTTTTGGGGGGAAGGTCCTGAAATTGTTTCTCATTACAATTGAGACCCTAGCTGTTAAAATGTATATTTTAATAACATTTTCTAGGTGTTAAGCGCATTCAAATTTTTATTGTAAAAACATTATGACACTAATAAAAATATTGAAAAAACACCATTCATACTCCCACCACCTTAACAAATATTTTCATTTCCGTACATTGCCTTATAGATATTTTCTATATGCCTAAAACATATATACAAACAGGAGACACTCAACTTTGCCTCCTAGCAACAACATATTAAAAGGACTCTTCAGAATCATTTTGCCAACAGGAGCTCTCATTTGGCTTATTTACATCTGTCATTTAAGCCTTAAGGTTATACAATTCTACCTTACACACCAAAGAACAAGGATGCCCAAGATCTTACAGAACTGCAATGAAAACCCAAATCCTCTGTGGAATGAGATGAAAATAAGTAAATTAAAGAAAGGAATGCTTTTCCAGAAATCCGTCTGGTCTTCATGGATAGGGCTGCAGTGTGTGGTCAGTTTCTGCCCTTTTGGTCAAAGAAACAGTATTTGAATATGACTTTGATCTGTGTTGACCACAGCCAAATATTGTTCATGTGGAGTCATACTATTCTTCCCAGATTCCATCCTGTGTTAAACGATTAATAGAATGGTATTGTAAAAAAGCACTTGGAGATTTATAATCCTGGAGTATTTCTGAACATCTCTTTATGTAATGAAATCTGTGAAGGGTAAATGGGTTGATCAGGACATTCACGTCAAAAGTGCATAAAGAAGATTAAGAATTTTTTTTTTGAAATTTTGTAAGTTTATTTGAGTCCAACTGATGACATATGGAGGGGAGCAAGATCTCAAATGTTCCCCCCCCAAATTTTTTTTTAATCACAATCATTGATAACGGAATCATTTGAGGGTGCCTTTTCCAACTAAGTTATAAATGTTGCATGTTGTCTTTAATTTTTTACTTATTAATAAACATTTTAGTTAGAAGTGTCATTCAAACAGTAGACCCAAACCTTTTAATTCCACCTTGGACCTGATGCCACATATAAAACAATGCATGTTGTGCTCAGGTTCTCTGACATCAATCAGGCAGCCAATGCAGTTACAGTTTTGAGGGCACCAGGTTACTTACAGAATAGGATTCTCCCAGCCTCCATGACAAATGACAAGTTTTCACAGTAATTTCTCAGAATCAGTTTAGGTGGTCTGACTGCTGGATGCAAGAAACTTTTTAATAAATACTAGGCTTTCTTGGACTTAGACGAGTCTGAATTTAAATTCCTAATCTAATTTAAATACTATAAATAAGTAGCATTTACACAAATTTGCTTTCAAGTCCATCCACTAATTCTGATGGACTAAAATCACAGTAAGCTTAGTTCATTCTGATTTTTAAAATTCGTATGGAATTTTACCAACAGACTAATTTTAGACAATCACCACCAAACTGTAAGATTCCATTTCAATATGCACCCCCCAAAAAATCCAAACAAACAACTCTTTCTTGTTTAACTGCATTCTGTTAAAATGTTTTAAGCTCTGGAAGGGACCTTTGAGTTAGTCAGGACCCCTCCCATTTCACAAATGAGGGAAGTGAGGCACAGGGAGGTCAATGACTTGTCTGAGGTGCTTGGAGAAAGAGGCAGAGCCTCCACCATTGCAGCTGCTCAGGCCTTGCCCCGGGAGGCACATCCTAAAGGAATGCAGAGGCCAGGCCTATAGCACTTTATTTCTCAGACTGACATACAGGCTCACATTCTGGGGCTCACACCCTTAACAAGCATTCAATACAAAACAGAGCTCTACATCCTGAAAAGCAACCAAATAGCTAAAAACACATCAATGTGCACACTGAAAAGGAAAACGCAACGTTATCAGCATCTTCGTGCCAACCACAACTCTCTTCAAACAAAACTACTTTTTACACATTCGACATCACACATCTCTTATGCAGCTTACTGTAAACCTTAGGTAAATCATGAAGCTTATGCTCTAATTTTATTTACCAATAATATTTTCCCTTGTGGCATTTAAAAGTATAAGTTCTTAGAGCACATAAAAAGGAATTTGCCAGCAGGCATTTTTCTCCTACAAATATTATCAGTTTGGTTTTTTTTGGTTTCTTTTTCTTTTTTTAACTCATAGCAACAGTTCAAAGTTCCCATGATAAGTGCCTTGAAATTCCAAGTTCTTGTCAATATCAGATAAAGGTGTGCTGTTTTCCCAAAAGAGAAGCCAATGATGTTACAGGTATTTAACTTCACAAGAGAGTTATAATAGTATTTTACTTTGGAAGCAAAGATCTATCCTTTAACTTGTACCTTTAATTTGGGACAGCAGATTTTCTCTGTCATAGACTTAAACATTGACCTCTTCATATAAATTCCACATTAAACATTTTGTTTAATTTTCTCTCACATGTATTACGGTATAACATCATATCAAATGTTTTTAGAAAATTAATAACTTGGACATCAAACATCTAAATTGAATCAGGCTTCTATCAGAAAGCAATCTCTTGAATTATATATAGAAATGAGAGTAGAGAGAGAGAGAGCAGGCTATTGCTCAAGCACAAAGTGATTTTGCTTGCATCACATGGCAAAAGTTCTATTAGGCAATGTTATAACTCCAAATAATGCAAAATATTCCTAATGTTTAAAATTTTCGAACTCCGAGTTGTTTACGTTAACAGGACCACAGAATAAATGTTTATTATAATTCAGCATTTTTTTTGCAATATTTTATCACTAATTTCAGTGAGCAGAGGACTCTTGGAATCAAGAACACCTCTGACTGCACACATGATAACTACACAAGGATCTATCTGCCAAGTGGGTGGAGTGACAACAAAGAAATTTGTTTGTCCTGATTGCTCTCTATGGATTACACAACTTCTGATGGGTTGTTTCTTGAACATGTTGTGCTTAACAATTCCTTCTTTCATGAACCAAAACACCTTAATAAGAAGAGAGAGTCACAGTCATAGAAAGGAAACAATCTATTTAGGGCTTGGTTTTTAGGAATATTTTCCAACACTGTGTCACTAAATGCCCCAGCCTCGTCTTGCCTGAGATGAGACTTTGGGGAAGGTGACAGAGATTCCATGTTGCGTGTGACAAAAGGAGGAGAGTTAGACAACTTTGCCATCTTTGAAGGTACCCTGAGCAGTCAGATGCAAAAGAATTTGATGTTGGCCCCTACTCAGGTTCTCCCAGACTGGATGAGGCAGGGGTTGCTTTCAATTAGTTATTGTCATAAAATCTGTAATCAGCTTAAGACCTTGTGGGTATTCTAAAACCATTATCATAGACACATGCAAACAGGTCTCATATTCTAAGGTACTGGAGCCTGTGTGCTGAGGAATGGGAGTGGACTGGGCTGGGAGGGTGGCCCGGGCTGGGAGGACTGGGTGCCGAGACAGCATTCCTGCTATTTGCCTCTGTCCCTTGGCCCTTGTGAAAAACTGCCAATTCCGTCCTCTTGGTCTCCTTTCTCCCTTTTAGCGTAAAAAAGAAAAAATAATAATAATCCTTGCAGTTTTCAGCCAAACCAAAGACTGAGTTTTATTCTAAATTATTAACTTTAGAGTTAAATGCATCTCTTTTCTCAACAGATGCTCTCTCTAGACCATAGATTGGAGGTGGCAGCACTGTTCAGGCAAATTCCAGCCTGGAACCCAGGGTGTTTTCCACGTTTCCTTATTTATTGACCAAAAGAGGCAGGGGCCACTTAATTTCTGTCATCTATATCTGTGGTTCCAATAGTTTTTGCTATGACCTCCTGCCTTCAAGAAGATTGGTTTCAAAAATAGATGCAGATGTATATTTAGTAACCAAAGTATATAAGTAAAGACTGCTATGTTTGACTCATTGGCACGCATTAAATTCGTGGCCAAATGTCCTTTATAAAAACAACAACAACAACAACAAAAACAGGGCCAGCCGAGTGGCGCATTGGTTAAAAGTTGGCTTGGGAAGCCAGCTCTGAGCAGCAGGGCCCCGGTTCGGATCCCACATGAGGGCCAGTGACGCTGCGCCCTCTATAGCTAAGATGGTGAACAACAGCTCGACCTGGAGCTGGGCTGCCATGAGTCGCCCAACGGGCATAGGCTGCAGTGGGTTGCCATAAGCTACCAAGAGTGGCCGGCAGCCAGGGTGAGCAGCCAGGAGACAGCACGAGCTGCCGTGAGCAGCCAACCAATGGCCATTGGTCGGCGACCGATGTGCCTCAGCCGGGAAGAGCACAATGATCACAATACCAACATGGGCCAGTGAAGCGACGTCCTCTACAACTAGACTGAAGAACAAAAGGACAGCAACTTGTCTGTTCCCCTTCCGTGATTCCCCAACACTGTTCCCCTCCCCCAATTCCCCAATAAAATCTTAAAAACAAAACAAAAAACCCAGCTTTGATAATACACAGTGTGGTTATGCAATTTTTAATTCATATGACTGTTACTTTTAAAAAGCTTCTTAAATTCCAAGTTAAAGCTGCTACATTCTAACCCAGTCTCAGTGCTAACTGGCTCAAAACTGTGTGCCAGTGATGCCACTATACCCTCTCAGAGGGCAGTGTCCGGGTCAGAGAGCTGTGCAGCTCCTTCCAAAGCCAGCTCTCCTACTGGCCAGCAAGCAAATTCCAAGGGATAGATAGGATTAAGGGCTCCAAAGAGGATTCCCCAATCCTCCCCCAAAGGAGGATCAAAATCTCTGGTCTAGTTCTGGAACAAAAATAAGCCCCAGTGAAGGAGAAAGTCCCTGTTTAAACAGTAATGTGGCCCTTCCCAAAGCTTGTACCCCTCCAAGGCTGGCTGGGGAGAGCCTGTTTAAATAGTCAGTGTATGCAGTGACTCCAAACCCCTGAGGGCAGGTCCTACAGCACTACTTTGGTTTCCTACGCAGTCAGACCCTGCGCGAGAGGGCACGACCCCAAACCTCTTGGGCTGCTTTTCGTGACTAATGGATAAGCTCTGCCAAGAAGCTCAGTCCTGTGCCATCGAGAAAGCACTTTGCATGAACTTCTATTTGCACACTCCTAACCTTAGGTCCCAAAGGATTAAGGTAATTAAAAAAAATGCTTATATCTTGTTGCAATTTGCCTCCTGTCCAGGAAGAAAGAAAACCATCCCTATCCCAGCAAAACAGCCCCCCTCTCGACACTTCATTTCACCTCATTCCCTTTTTCAAACTGCCCCATTCAGAGTGGGAGTTTCCATTAGGGATGGGGGCACCAAGCTGGGGCTCAGTGTAAACATGCCTCAGCAGCACACGCGGTAACCCATTAACTCAGAGGAATCTGGGGTCACTGTGGATGGTTTTCTATTAATAGGGGATAAAGCTCCTGCATACATTAGTGATAATGCCCTAGCGGCCCCGCACAAAATTAACTCCTACCCGTCCAGCAAGAGGAAACCACATTCTGCCCAGGCAGGCGTGAGCCTGAAACACGCGTGTACACCTACACACGCGGGGTTTTAGAACCAATTCCCTTAGACAAGCCAGATCCCACTCCCATCTGAGTCTGGCCATAGCGGTCATTCTGGAAGGGGTGTCTCTGGGGAAGGAGAGGTGGTGGCGGGGGACCGTCTGGTGTCAGCTCAGCTTTGCCACGCACACCGCCAGGGCCACAGCCGCCAGCAGCACGGCGCTGAAAACGGTAGCGGCCAGGGCCTTGTTCAGGTCGCAGGGCCTTGTGCGCTCTTCTATGGACACAAAGCCCGTCGAGGAGGCACCGGCGCTGGACAGGAGCTCGGCGCCCGCCACCTGCCGGGCCTGAACAGTCCAGCGGGGCACGTTGACCTTCATCTCCATGTCGTGGATCATCTCGCCCACCTGACGGATCTCCCGCTCCAGCTCTTGCAGGTCGTCCACAACGAAGTCGCGCTCTGCCTCGTGCCGCAGGCTGCGGGCGCTTAGGGCACGCGCCGCCACGCCCGCCGCGCCGCCCGCCACGCCCGTGCGCACAAGCGGCCGCCGCGGCGCATGCAGCGGGAACGCGGTGCCCAGCGCCAGCGCGCGCCTCATGTCGGCTTCCAGCAGGTCCAGGCAGCCGGAGAAGGCCACCCAGAGGCGCTCGAACTCAGCGCGCTCTTCGGCGCCCAGACCCCGGTCGCGCAGTGCGGTCGTCAGCCGGGCGCCGGTAGCCACCGCCAGCTCCTGTGCCTTCTGGCGCGTTTTATGCAGCTCCTCACGCAGGTTCTGCGAATCTGCCGAGCCGCCGACGGTTAGCACCAGGTGATGGTAGCATGCAGTCGCCTTGTTGAGCGCATCCAGCAGTGCCTTGCACTCCTCCCTCGCCATGGCGGTGCGCTACCGCGCAGCCTGGGAGCCTGCGCCCCTCTTGGCCTCACGCCTTCAACGCGGCAGGACGCGGCCAGCCCCGACGGCGGCCCCGGGCCAGGCCTCCGGCACGCTCCTCATGGCCCAAGACTAGCTCGGCGCTGCGGTGCTGTCGACGGAGCCCGCTTGGGACCCGCGACGTGCACCTCCGAAGACCGGGAGCGGAGAGGGAGCCCCGTTAGCTGCCTCCCGTCCCTTCGTCCATCCTCCCCAGATACGCTGCGAATCACACGCGGATTCTCTGCACCACCCTCGCTTCCACGGTGGCCCCCTGCGATGCTTGGGTTGCGGTCCCCATCCTTCTGTGGTGCGGTCGCCAGGGCTAGCCTGCTGCCGAGCTACGCGCTCAGCCTTAGCCGCTGCCAAGGGCGGCCGGGTTGCGTTTCTTAGGATCCACCCAACCCCGCCCGTCCTCGCAGGGCGCTTCCATCCCCTGGACAAGGGATAGGCGGGGCCCCGCGCGGGGAGGTCACGTGTGGGTCCCCCATCTCCCCCTCCTCCGTACCCATTGCAGTTCTGGAATATTAGCGCTCGGCAGATCTAACCCTCCTCTATTTTACGGGTGGGGAAACTGAGGCCCAGGTAAAAAAGAGGGCCTGGGTCACGCGACATCCCTGCAAGTGAGAGCGCTAGAACCTAGGGACCCTGACTCCCAGACCCTGCCTGCGACGGGAGTGGTGTGCCTCATAGGATTGGGCACCTCCATCCTCCAAAGTTAGCAGTAAAGGGCGATCCACAGTGTGGGATGGCTCCCGTCTCTCCCCATCTGGGTCCAGGCGCTTTCCAGAGACCGAGCTTAGACCCCTTCCCTAGTGTCAGATCTGCTCTCGGCTCCGCCCCCTCCTGCTCCGGGCACGCGCAGTCGGTAGCTCTGGGCTGGTTCAGCCTGAGTAGGAAGCGCAGTGCGCGGCCTGAGCCCCGCCCCCTGCTGGGCGGACTCAACGATTGCTCTGCGCTCACGTCACTCTGAATAAAGAGGATCGCTCATTGGGTTGACCCTGGTCCTTGAGGTGCGGCTCCGCCCAACGGTGGAGTAAGAGGGTGGGCGGTGGAGTGGAGCTGCTGCGCCGGGGTATTGGGTACTGAGGTCCGAGCCCAGGGCCCGGGAGGTGTCGCCGCTGCTCCGGAAAGAGCAAGGAATGAAACTATGTAGCCTATTAAGTGAGTGTCCTCTCTTCTGTCTGTTCCTGCGCCCCCCTTCCTTCTGGACAGCTGCGCCTCGGGGCCCAGAGGCCAGGCGGGGCCCGGAGCGGGAAGGGGGAGGGGCTCTTTCCTCTGCCGCCCGCTCCTCGCGACGCCCCAAGCTGGCCTGGTGGTGTCCTGGCGGTCCCTTGCCAGGTGGACCGCCCCGCCTGCGCTCTCCTGGTCTCGTCCGCAGCCGGACTCGTTCTGCTCCTTCTTTCCGGGATGGGGTGGGGTGGGGTGGCGAAAAATGCGCCCTCTGACCCCCGCGGCTCCAGGATGGGTCAGAGGGTCCGTAGTCCCCCGAGCTCGGAGTTGAACTGGATGGGCGGGACCGTCGCTTCTGGGTTAAGTGGTCTCCGGCGTTTGCAGGCGGCCTGGCCGGGAGGGTGGAGGGGAGGCTGTGGGTACGGGTCGGATGCCTCGGACCGGGCCCGGGAGTGATAAAGAAGGGAGGAGGGAATTCCAGCCTGCCTGTGTCGCGGGACGGGGTCTCCTCGTCCTGCTAGGTAAAGATTACGTCAGGAAAACTCTTAAGCACCAAGAGGCATTCTGGACTCTGGGGTCTGTTAGTTCTTTTCGTTGAAAATGGACTGCCCAGAGGCTTGCGAGCTAGACGGTGCCCCTCTGGCCGCCCCTGGAGGTGCTGGGGACCTGGGCATTCACGGCCCTCGCTGGGCCACGGGGGCAAGTGTCGGGCCTTTCTGGATCTGTTATTAATAGTTCTCTTCGTTGAAAATGGACTGCCCAGAGGCGTGCGAGCTAGACGGTGCCCCTCCCCCCCTCCCCTGGCTGTCCCCGGAGGTGCTGGGGACCTGAGCACTCCAAGGGCCACGGGATCAAGTGTCGAGTCTTAATTGAGGATTTAGGACATTCAGGGAATGAAGGGTAGGTGAAACTGGAGGGCCTACTAGTTTACACCCCAGCTGGGATTTTTCAAGTTTATGGGTTTCCTGGAGTAAGGCTCCTAATTCAACTAAGCAATGCACCCTCCCACTAGCCCTAGATAGGCCACCTCTAATCCAGGTGTTGAGGCAGCCTGGAGGGTCCAGAGCATTGGGCCTCAGGGCTTGCTCTCACTCAGCAGTCTGTCCTTTAATCCGTTGATTCAGTGGCCATTTGTGGGTTGGGCTCAGGCTCTCTGGGCCTTGGCCATTCTCTGTGGTGGAGGGTCTCAACTACTCAGCAGCCAAATGGGGGCCTGAACAGGGGAAGAGTAGTTTTCAGGACAAAATAGTAGAAAGAGGGAGAACCCATCTCTTTGGGAAACTGTGGGGACAGCAGAGGGAGATGAGGCTGCAGAGGTGGGCAGGAGGCAGAAACGAGAGCTTTTTAATGCCAGGCAACCAAGGTGAGAGTTCATCTAGAAGGAAGTGGAAGGGAAATTGTTGAAGAATTGTGCACAGACCTTAGTGTAGGACAGATCACTTTGTGGTCTTTTAGGTGAGCAGCTTTGAGTGACATCAGGAGGCAGAGCCTGTAGACCTCCAACGGGGAAGTGCAGGATGGGAGCAGGAACAGATACTTCTGACCAGCCCTAGTGGCAGGAGAGCAGTTGGGTCTCTGAAGTTGGGTAGATGGTTTGGGTGGGCTCTCTTTTCCTTGGCTGGTCACCTGACATAATCCTGCCAGGCAACATTGCTGGGGGAGTGAGCAGTAGTATCTGCATAAGGCCTGGGGTCAGGTCTTGATGGTGCCTCCTTGTGGCCCTTGGATTGTGTTGCCCCCATGAGGGCAGCTGCTGGGTCTTTTTTATTCACGTCTGTGCACTGTCAAGGCTCTCCCGCTTATGAATTGCCAGGATTATGCTGGTGTTCAGTAACTTCGTCTTCTAGAGGAGCAGAGGAATGTGACCCTGTGATGATAGATACCGGACCTAGAAAGGATTCAGACTCGAAGAATCCAGACCTGATTTGTCCTAAGATTGCTCCCACATCTTGAGAGACACTGAGAAGTGGCTCTTGGAGCTCCTCTGCCTTTCTGTCCAATGTACTGGCAGGGAGGTGGGTGCTGGTGGCTCCACCAGCAGCTCCAGGAGCAGGGTGATGGAGTGGCATTCTGATTCTGTGGGACAGTTGTGCTTCTCCAAACTTTCCTGCTCCCTTGGTCGTCAGGCCTGAGGCCTTCCCTCTCTCTGTGACCCTCCACAGTCCCACTGTCACTGTGTTTAGCCAGCTCTGAGCACACTGTTTCTGGCTCTTTGCCAGTGCCAGCATGGCTGCCCTGAATATAGGCAGTGGATTTCCAGCTCCTGTGAGAGGTGATCTCTCCCTGAGAGTTTCAGCTTCCTCTAATACTCTACTATCATTTTGTTCAAGTGGGCAAACAGTTACTGCGTGCCTACAGTAAACTAGGTGGCCAGGTGCAGGCTGGGTGCTTTGAAGAGGAGCTTTGAGAAAAATATGGACGGGATCCATAGATATTATAGGCTAGAAGGACATATGTGACTGTAACACCATACATTATGTCATCGAATTGCTTCCATTTAGTACTAAACATAGATAAATAGAAAGTTTTCCCTTTGTGCCTTTTCCTTCCGAGTCACAAATTAAACCAGCTGGAGAATATTGGTCATCAGTTGAAAAATACGCCTGGCCAGGGTCTTTGGTCAGGGTCCTGGAAGGGTGGGAGCAGCCTTAGCAGTGAGATATCGGCAGGGAGTGCATCTCTTGGGGGTGGAGACTTTCCTGTGCTGGATTCTGCTGAGCCAGGCAGCACACTGTCACCAGATGGTCCTTGTCCACCCAGAGTCATCTAGGTTGGCAGGACAGTTGAAGACCACAAAACCACAAGTGTGCACACTGCCTCCTGAAATGCCCAGTACTGGTTTGAGGCCTTGCCTGGCTGACCTGTTCACAGAGTAATCTCAGATAACTCATATTCAGGGGTATTTGGTATCTCTGACTAAATCACTGGGTTTTTTGTAAATGAACCCATCATTTGAGCTTAGGCAGGGGTGGAATTTTTTTAAAAGGAGTTTTATAAGAGGATTCACTCATCCTTTTAGTTTGACAAGGAAAAGTCAAGTTTACTTTGCATGATATTTTAAAATAGAAAACTAATTCTTGCACGTAAACTTGTCGGGGTATTAATATTCTTTTTAAGCGTTTACCCCTATATAAGAACTCAACTCGCATTAAGCACCAGATTGCATGTGATTATTACATATTTGAACCCTGGGACAGATAGGTTGAGAACAGTGCTGGACAGAGCTCTTTGAATCCCTGCTCCTGGACAGAGAGTTCAGTCATTGGAACCAGGAAGACTGATATCCAAGACTTAGGACTGAAAAACAGTAAGTTCACTCCCGTTCACCAGCAATACTTGCTAAGAATCTTATGTGTTTACACAGTTCATGCATTTGAACTGAATGTTTTGATGTGGCATTCAGAGGCCTTCTCTTACCTTGCTGCCCTCTGACTCGCTCTGTTATTTCCCTGGATTCATCTTCTCATCTAGTCAAAAAAAGTTTACTTGGGTTTTCTGTACGGACAGGAACCTTTTCCTGTCCTGAACCTTTGGCCCTGCTCTGGTCCCTGCCAGGATGCCTCCCCCACTCCCCACTCCCAATTCCCCTTCCTGCTGTTCCCATCTCTATCTGGCCCTTATTTCTCCCAGCACTGTTCTGGGTTTGTTTTACTCTTCTGGTGCACATTCCTTGTCTCTCCAGCTAGGTTGTTAGTTTCTCCATCAAAGCCAGCCCTTAATCACCTTCATATCGGGGATGGAGATGTTGGTGTTCTGCCAGCATCTTGTCTGAAGAGCAGATTGAGTGTCCCTTCCCAGCTTTAGTCTGAGCATATCACATCCTGTTTCTCATGTGGTTTTTATCCAAGGCATTTTTGCTTTTGCCCTCTGCCATGTGGAGCCAACTGTGTCAGGAACCTGGAAGAATTTTGTTTTCTTGTGACTCTGTCCCAGCAAAATTCCATTATCCAGTTTTTCTGGTAGGAACTCATAAAAGGATTATCTGGACTCCCGTAATAATTGAATTCAACAATTCCAAAACCTGAATTGTTGCAGGACTGTCTCTGGGGTCCAGGAAGGGATTACATTAGCCTTTTTCATGCTAGGCTCTTCTCCTTGAGCAGATTTGCAGGGAGCTCAGGGGCCTCCTTCAGGCAGTCCCCAGGAGCTGCAGCTCTGGCTGGACCAGACCATGGGGCGTTGATGTGGGTGTTGTGCCACTTTCTGTCAGGGAGACTTTTCCTTTGGGGGAAATGAAGTATGGAATCTGTGCTTCTGTGGCTCATGAAATAACCCCTAGTCCAGGCATATTTATTTTACACGATGACTGTAGAGGTGAAAGGGATGGGTGTTGGAATAAATTCCGACATCTGCGTAACTTCAAGTTGGCCAGCTCTGCCTCAGTTTCTTCATCTGCAACATGGGGCTAATGATACCTAGAGTTATAGTGAGCGTTAGTTACCTGCAGTTATCAGGAGAAAATGGGATGAGGATGTATAGAAGTTATCACAGTGCCTGGACCAAGGATGCTCTCAAATGGTGGCTATTTTTATCATGAACCGTAAGGGATAGATTTCATCATACACTTATGCATACTGTTCTGGTGTTTTCCCAAGGAGGCATACTGGAATATTGTTATGTAGTGAGAAAGTAATTCCATTTTCCCCTCATATTTCATTCATCTGATTGTATCAAAGATAAGTCTGCCTGACGCTCTTCAATAGTTGCTAATTTTCTCTTTCTAATGAAGAGACCTCAGGCTTCAGCTATGAATCTTTGGCAGGCAATGGTATCTAGCAAGGTTTGAAATAATGTCAATTGTTTTTATAATTTTTAATTTTAAGGTTATCTTCTCATTATGGGAATTGATGCTGTTTTTTTACCACTTAAGTAGTAATAAGGGTTCTTTTAAAATTAAGTTTTAGAGACAGCCTGTTAGCTCAGGTGGTTAGAGTGCAGGGCGCAGTGCTCATAACACCAAGGTTGCGGGTTCAATTCCCACATGGGCCACTGAGGTACGCCCTCCACAACTATTGGGTTGTCGGAAAAGTCATGACGCATTTTTGCAACAAAAAACAGAGAAAAAATACATCATGACTTTTCCTACAACCCAATAGATTGAAACAACTACTTGACTTGGAGCCGATGGATCCTGGAGAAACACACTATTCTCCAATAAAAAAATAAAATAAAATAAGTTTTAAAAGCAAGTAGGGGGCTGGCTGAGTGGCTCAGTTAGTTAAGAGTTGGTTTAAGAGCGCAAGCTCTGAGCAACAGGGCTACCAAATGGGTCAGTGACACTGCGCCCGAGCTGAGCTGTCGCTGAACTGCCAACAGGTGGCAGAATGGCTCAGCTGGTATAACAAGATTGCCTGTTCGATGGTGGGCTACGCCCACCCACAACTAAGACTGAACTTAGCACCTTGAGCTGAGCTGCCGCCCAGATGGTTCAGTGGATAGAGCGTGTGCTCTTAACAACAAGCCTGCTGGTTCGACTCCCGCATGGGATGGTGGCTACACCCACCCGCAACTAAGCTTGAACACAGCACCTTGAGCTTAGAGGCCACGAGCTGCCGACAGGAAGCCAGATGGCGATTGGCGCCCTCTACAACAAAGATTGAAGAACAGCAACTTGTCTGGTCCCCTTCCCTAGTTCTCCAACACTGTTCCCCTCCCCCAATTCCCCAATAAAATCTTAAAAAAAAAAGAAGCGAATAGGTATTTAAAGGAAAATTTCAAACATTAACAATAGAGCCATTGTGTACACTGTGCAAGTTTTTCATTGCATAGGTGCCCTGCCTGAGGGAGGGGAGCTATTAGCAAACTGAGGCCAATATGTAGCCTATGAACTACTTACCAAGCCTTGTGCCCTGGTACAGGAATGTACTCACTGGGAAAATGGGGTGCCTTTTTCTAATTCTCATGATGGGACCATGTGGGCTAGCAATAAGTGGTGGTAAATTGGTATGCAGTATGGCAAAAATAGTGAAGGTGGCATGTAAGTGGGTATCTTGCAACACAGGTATTTGTATTCTCCATTGCACAGACTGAGATGGAGGCTCAGAGAGTTGCATTGACATGGCTAAAACTCAGACTCCTTTTCTGTGCCCATTTTTCATATTCCTCTCTGAGAGCCCAGTAAAACCACGCTAATGTGTGGTAAGGGGAACAGACCGGGGGCAATGGAGACCCCATTCACAATAGCAAATCGATACAGAATATATAAATAATATTTAATAAAAGTTGTGTATGATGGGTATTTATGGAGAAAATTTAATTGGAGGACATAGAAGAAGACATACATGGAAAGACATACCATGTTCATGGATGATAAAGTTCATTATTTAATATAAAGATGTTGACTCTTTACTCCACAAATTCAGTACAGTTTTAATAAAAATCCCAACAGGATTTTTCATGGAAATGATAAGCTGATTCTAATTCATGTGACATTGTAAAGAATTAGGAATAACCAGGCAATTTTGGAGGCATTTCTTTTTGAGATATCAAGGTTTATTGTGAAGCCGTAGTCATATAAAATAATGTGATCCTGCTCTGTCCAATATAATGGTGACTAGCCACGTGTGCCTATTAAGCCCTTGAAATGTGGCTAGTATGAATTGAAAAGTACTATAAATGTAAAATACACACCAGATTTTTTTTTTTTAAGATTTTATTGGGGAATTGGGGGGATGGGAACAGCATTGGGGAATCAGGGAAGGAGAACAGGCAAGTTGCTGTCCTTTTGTTCTTCAGTCTAGTTGTGGAGGACGTCCCATGTTGGTATTGTGATCATTGCATTCTTCCCAGCTGAGGCAGATCGGTCGCTGGTTATTGGCCTGCCGCTCACGGTGGCTCACAGCAGCTCATGCCAGCTGCCGGCCGCTCACGCCGGCTGCCGGCCACTCACAGTAGCTTATGGCAGCCCACTGCAGCCTCACTGCAGCCCACTGCAGCCTTCACCGTCGCCGGCAACTCACAGCAGCCCAGCTCCAGGTCGAGCTGTTGTTCACCATCTTAGCTGTAGAGGGCGCAGCGTCACTGGCTCATGTGGGATCCGAACCAGCGGCCCTGCTGCTCAGAGCTCGCACTCCCATGCCAACTCTTAACCAACAAACCACTCGGCCAGCCCCACACCAGATTTTTGAAGACTTAGTAGGAGTAAAAAAGAATATAAAATATGTCAATAATTAAAAAATATTGATCTCATGTTGAAAATGTAATATTTTGGACATATTAGGATAAATAAAATATTAAAATTAGTTTCCCGCTTTTCTTTTTTATGTGACTACTAGAAACTTTTAAATTACATGTGTAATTATGCATAATATATATGTTATTACATTTCTCACATATATCTGTTGGGCAGCACTGGTCTAGACCATTGAAAAAGATTAGAGGGGCCGGTCGAGTGGCTTAGTTGGTTAAGAGCTCGCTCAAGAGTGCGAGCTCTGAGCAACAGGGTCGCCGGTTTGATTCCCAGCCTGAGCTGAGCTGCCAACAGGGGGCAGGATGGCTCAGCGGAAAAAAAAAAAGAAAAAAAGATTAGAGCCCAGAAACAGGCTAACCATATATGGGAACTTGGAGTATGATAAAGGTAACATTATCAGCCAGCGTGAAAGGGATAGACTATTAAAAAAAATGATGGGACTTTTGGCTTATTTTTGTGTCCCCCTCAAAATTTATATGTTAAGCCCTAAGCCTTAATGTGATGGTATTTGGAAGTGGGGTGTTGTTGGGATCTAATTGGGGTTAGATTAGGTCATGAGGGTAGGGCCCTCATAATGGAGCTGATGCCCTTATATAAAAAGGAAGAGACAGGAGAACTCTACTGAGAAGGTCTGCGATCCAGGAAGTGGGCCCAAACCAAAAATCAGATCATTAGTACCTTGATCTTAGACCTCTTAGTCTCCAAAACTGTGAGAAATAAATTTGTTATTTAAGCTACCTAGCCTGTGGTATTCTGTCATAGCCCAAACAGACTAGACCATTTACTATATGGGAAAAAAGTTAAATCAATACCCAATTTATAACATAAAAATAAAGATGAAGGCCTAAAAATGAAAAACTTCAAGTTTCTTAGAAATCATAGGAACTATTTTTGTGGCCTTAATGTTCGAAAGGAAGTGGTTTCACGTATAGCCTTTGCTGGATAACAGATCAGCCCAAAACTTAGTAGCTTAAAACTACTGCAGTTTATTATGTCCTACTATCCCATGGGCTGGCAGGTAGTTCTCTTGCTAGTCTCACCTGGACTCACTCACATGGCTGCATTCAGCTAGTGGGATGACTGGACTACCTGGCCCTCTCTCTTCTCCGATGGCTTTTCACCCCATGGGCTTCTTCATAGCATGGTGGTCTCAGGGTGCTAAGAGAATGAGAGTGGAATCTGCAAGGCCTCCTGAGGCTGACACTCAGAAATCACAGAGCATCAATTCTGCCTGTTGGTTGGTTAAAGCAAATCATAGGCCTGGCACAGATTCAAGGGCAGGGGAAGTCCCCACCTTCTGGTTCGGCAAATGAAGTCACTTTGCAAAGGGGCATTCCAGGTGATAGGATTTCCTAAGGTCCAAAATGCGCTGACCTGGACGGTCAGTTAGCTCAGGTCATTAGAGTGCAGGGCGCAGTGCTCATACCACCAAGGTTGCTGGTTCAATTCCCACATGGGCCACTGAGGTGCACTTCCACAACTAGATTGAAACAACTACTTGACTTGGAGCTGATGGGTCCTGGAAAAGCACACTGTTCCCAATTTTTAAAAAAAGAAAAAGAAAAAAAACATTTTTTAAAAAAAAAAGCACTGACCATTAAGGCAAAGATTGACAAGTTCAACTACATTAAAATAAAATATTTCAGTTTCTGAAAACACCCATTTGAAAAAATGAAAAGGTAAACCATAGATTGAGTGAAGATATTTGCAACATCTTTTGTATCCAGTTATATAAAGAACTATAAATCATGAGAAAAAGGCCAACAACTCATTAGAAAAGTGAGCAAAAGACATGACAAGGTAATTTATAGAACATAAGGAAATGACATTCCACTTCATTAGCTCAGAGAAATGAAATTAAAAACAGTGAAATACTATTGTATGATCACAGACCAACAGAAATGAGATAACCTGATGATACTAAGAATGTCGTGAGGAATAGGAATGCTCATGGACTTCTCATGGAGGTAGAAAGTCCAGTGTTGTCTGCGTCTGGTGACGGTGCAGGTGAACGTACCCTGCAGTGCCTCCTAGGGACATTCCTAGATATGTGCTCGAGAAATACAGAAATGTATAGAGTGTTCACGACAACATGGTTTGTCACATTGGAAATGTGAAAGCAACTTAAATACAGAATATTAGCCAAATAAATTGTGTCATGTTTACTTCATGACACTCTACAGCAGATACTCTACAGCAGAAATCAGCGAATGAGTAAGAGCTGTGCGGATCAGCATGGATAGAACTCGCAAACATAATATTGACTGAAAAGGGTATTTTCCAGAATACTTATACTGTGCTACCATTTATGTAAATGTTGAACCACATAAATCAATATTCTAGATTATTTATAAATACATAAGTATGAAAGGAATCGCAACGTGAGCAGGAAGGATACACGGCAACTTCAGGATCCTGTTAGCCTCTGAAAGGGAAGGAGAGAATGAGATCAGGGAGGGGCCACAGTGGGATTCTAGTCTATTCTGATATGCTTTATTTCTTAAAAGAAAATCTGAGGCTGATATGGCAAAGTGTTAAGGTTTGGTAATTCTGGGTAGTAGGTTTGTATTATTATTTTGTACTTTGCGTAAACTATTTCATTAAAAATACATGCATGTCTTTTTTTGTTTTTTAAAGATTTTTTTATTGGGGAATTGGGGGAAGGGGAACAGACAAGTTGCTTTCCTTTTGTTCTTCAGTCTAGTGGTGGAGGACGTTGCTTCATTGGCCCAAGTTGGCACCATCATTGTGCTCTTCCCAGGAGAGGCAGATCAGTCACCGGCTTCTGGACGGCCGCTCACGGCGGCTGCTGGCCACTCATGCTGGCTGCTGGCTACACACGGTAGCTTATGGCAGCCCACTGCAGCAGTGGCTGCAGCCTACGCTGTTGCCGGCGACTCACGGCAGCC